>NC_045704.1:48332953-48655068 GCF_009834535.1 Camelus ferus | reverse complement strand
CTTTCTGCAAAAAATATCATTGGGAATTTGATAGGGATTGCATTGATTGTGTAGATTGCTTTGGGTGATATTGACATCTCAACAATAATAAGTCTTCTATTCCATGAACATGGGATGTATTTCTATTTATTTGTATTTTCTTTAATTCTTTCAGCAATATTTTGTAGTTTTCATTGTAGAAGTCTTTCAACTTCTTGGTTAATTCCTAGTATTTTATGCTTTTTAATGCTATTGTAAATGGAATTTTTTAAAAAAATTCCTTTTCAGATTGTTCATTGGTAGTGTATAGAAATGGAACTGATTTTTGAGTGTTGGCTTTTATCCTGCTACTTTTTTGAATTCATTTATTAGTTCCAAAATATTTTTCTGGATTCTTTAGCATTTTCTACATAAAAGATAATATTATCTGCAAACAGATAATTTTACTTATTTTTCAATTTGGATGCCTTTTTTTTCTTACCTGAATGCTCTGGCTAATACCAATTAGTTTTGGTTGATTTTGAACTTCATTTAAAAGTATGTGCTACTTTGTGTCTAGTTTATTTTACTTAAAATATAATGTGATGCCATTTTGTTGTGTACAGCCATCTTTTATTCTTCATTGCTGTTCAATATTCCACTGTATGAAATCATACAATTTATTTATCTCTCCTTTTGTTCATACACACTGAGGTTGTTTCAATGTTTGACTATCAATATTGAAGCAGTTATGAATGTTCTTGTATATGCCATTTTATAGACACACTTGTGTCTCTTGTGTGTATACATATGTGTATGTGTATGTATATATGTATGTATCTGTCTGTCTGTCAGAAGAATTGTTGGGTCATACAGCAGGATTGTGTTTAGCTTTAGTAGAAATTTTCTAAAGTGATTGTACTAATTTACAGTCCCGTCTGTATTGTGTAAGAGTTTCATTTGCTCCACATCTTTTCCAACACTTGGTATTGTCTTTAATTTTGACTGTTTAGTGTCAGTTTATATTTCTCCTTTCACCAAAGACTTTGCTAGAAAGCTCTAAAATTACCAGGTGAAATAACCTTATTTTTATTTTTTTGTTTTTAATTTCTACTTTTATTGTGTGATCAGAGAATACTGTTTATGTTGTTTCTACTTTATGGCACATATTGATACTTTCTTTAAGACTTAATACACTTGGTCAATTTTTGTGAATGTTTCATGTTCACTTAAAAAGAAAAGTATTTGTTATGGGGGTTTAAAGATATAGATATTGATATAACTTGTTTAGTCTGTATGTTCCATATCCTTTTATATTTTTTGTACACTTGTATTGAGTTTGGTATGTTGATGTCTTCCTTTTTGCATCTTTATTTATCCTTGGTTCTATTTTATCACAGTACTTGCTGTGTTATTTGGTACATAGCTTTTCCTAACTATTATATATTTATTTTAAATTGGTCTTTCTGTCATGAAATGTTGTTTATTAGTATGTAATGCTTTTTGGTCTCAATTGGTACATAGCTTTTCCTAACTATTATATATTTATTTTGAATTGGTCTTTCTATCATGAACTGTTGTTTTATTAGTATGTAATGCTTTTTGGTCTCAATTTTACCATGTCTGATACTAGAATTACAACACCTGCTTTTTTGTTGTTGTTTTCATTTGCCTTGAATACATTCGTCTCTCCCTTGTATTTTTACTTTTGGAATTGCTTTATTTTAGATGAGTTTCTCTAGTTCATTGTAGAGTTGAGTTTTGCTTGATAAGTTAATTTGAAAGTGGTTTTTTTTTTTTTTAAAACAGGGAAGCTAAATCAGTGTACATTTATTGATATGACTATGTGTGGTTTCTATTCTGACAAAATATTACATATATATTTATCATGTGTATTAAATTCCTCTTTCATTATGTAGTATGTTCCTCACTGCACCCTCTTTTTGTATTTTCCTTGGTTATTTTGGAAGGTTTGTGTTTTTGTTCTAGTGGCTACTTTTATACTATTATTTATGATGGCTTTAATTTATCTGTCCCCTTTTTGCTTACTTCAGATTTAATTGTTTGGTTGTCAGTTTAAATAACATAATTTGATTCCTACCTTCCTATTATCTTTCTTTGTAAATTGCTGCTAAGTAGTCTGATGCCTGTTTGATTTTCCTTCATTGTTTTTTTTCTTTTTTGTCATTATTTAATGGTTTATTGCCCTCTAGTGGAGAAATAAGTATGTTTAGAAAACCATAACTTAATGGTAAATTTGAGAAATGAAATGAAAAAAGTCATTAAAGTATTCTTACTATTTGTGTTTCATTATGTAAGCTCCAGCAAAAAGACTTTCCATTCATTGTCTGGTGGACAAAAATGCAATAAGGTCCTTTTAGGCAGTCACTATTAATTATTCCCTTTGCTGTTTTCATAGTGTTTCCTTATACCTGTCATCTAATTTGTTTTCTCTCTCTCTCCTGCCTGACTTGCAGTAGGGTGAATTCTTTGATGGATAACTGAATGAAGCATCAGGAATGAGTAAATACTAAAGTTAGGAAAACATGATCATAGACTTGGGAATGATTTCATATATGGTATCTATTGCAATTTCTCTTTCCTCTTTGATTTTATTGGGACGGATGGTGATATAGTATTACATTTCTTTTGTCCCGTACAGTCAGCAAACCATATTCCAATTTAATAATTTCAACATATTTACTTATTTATCAATTATTTATTGTGCAGCTTATAAATACCAGGTAATGGGAATAATATATTTTGACAGACAAAACAGACAAGGTCCCTACCTGGTCACTAGACTTAGTGCAAGAGACAGATTTTAAACCAATAATCTCACCAAAAAACTGAAATTGTGGCAAATTCAATAAAGGAAGTGTACAAAATATTATGAGAAAATATAACAAGGGGACTGATGTAGAGTTAGCTTGGGGGGATGTAGAGAGAAGGGATAATGGGCATACAGATAATCTTTTGAAAAGTATTTTCTCTCAGAGTTGTCAGATTATTTAAAGATGATCTTAATTTCCTTTATATAGTTAAAATATTTTTTAAATCCATTACTTTTATAATTAGAAAAATTAATAAATATAATAAAAGTACTAGGCAGGGAACTTAGCAATTACGTACAAAGAAAACCCTGGGTCCTCTCAACCTCTCACAAGTAGAAGTAGAAACAAGGAGGCTGAGATGGAGAGAGAGGAAGAAAAGTATAAATGCTAGGGAGTTAATTAGGGCCTCAGTTGGCTTTTGTTTTGAAGGCCCAGAGACTGTTCAAGTAAACGTCCAGGAATGAAGACTTTGGTAGACTTATGCTTATGAAAATATGTGGGGTCCAGGTGGACAATTACAATGCATTTCTAATTAAACATGGAATACTGTGGAATACTTGCTTTCTCTCTTTCTAGTCAAGCCATGTGGGAGATCAACCATAATCCAAGATGCTTTACTAATTTACCATGAAAATTATTGTCAGAGGGAAGGGACTCATCTTAAGCCCATATTTTCTTTTGGATATAAGTACATGTTAAGCCAAATTATAAACAGAAAGTTACTTGAAGAAGGGGCATTAGGTGAAGCAAATGTTAATGGAATCAGGCCAATATAGTTGATGCATCATTTTCACACTAGAGATGTTTTTGCCAATGGGCTCAGATATGTAAGCTCATTGATTATCACTCTTGCATCCCATTTTCATACTAGCCAAGGGGATTCTCAAACTTCAGCATGCATCAATATCACCAGCAACACTGGCCTTCTCTGAGGTTCTTGAACACTAAAATGCCAAGCTCTTTCCTGCTTCAGGGCCTTGGCATAACCTATTCACTCTGGAATGTTCTTCCTTTTCCTCTCTTGCATGGCTGGATCATCCTCATCTTTTAGGCCTCAATTTAAGTGTCAACTCATCAGAGAGGCCTTTCCAGACTAACTTAAATAGGTTCCCCTTTATTCTTCTCAAGTCCACCCATAAAAGGTTTCTAAGGTCCACTAGGACAGGAATCTCACATCATGTTCACCATTGTAATCCTAGTACCTAGCAGTTCTTGGCACAGAGGAGGGAGGCACTTAAAAATAATCTGTAGAATGAGTAACTACTGTGTGCTTTGTGACCCAATCTTGCACAGTCAGGAAAGGCTTCCTGACTTAGAAAGTTTCATAAACTGAATTTTAAGGAATAAGAATTAGCTGGGTTGGGGATGGGATGTAGGAGAGGTCTGGAGGTGAGGGATCGTGCATTTGAGGAACTCAAAATGACATTCTGAATGGTTGGAGGGTAGGGCTAGAGGGGAGAAAAACAAAGCTGGACAGGACGTGTTAACCACGTTGAGGAGTTTAGACTTAAATCTGAGGGCAAATAGGAGTAACCAGAGGAAAAGTGTTTAACGGGGAGTGGCCTGATCAGATTTGGGTTTAATCAGCCTGACAACATGGAGACTGGACAGAAGGTAACCAGATTGAAAGAAACAGAACCAGCTGAGAGGCTACTGTCATAGTTATGTAGCAGTCGTGCCAAACCAAAGTAATGACAGTAAAAGTGGCGAGAAGTGTATGGATTTGAGATACTCGAGAAGCTGGTATGACTGGCTGGATGTGGGACATAAGAGAAGTCATCTAGAAAACTTTCAAGTTTCTGTTTTGAGCACACTGCTCAGTTAAGCACTTTTCCCTCTGGGTCATCAAAGCAGTTTGAAAAAGACCTCTTTTGAGCATGTATTACTCAGCATAGCAGCCAGCTGAATATGTATCTTTTGAGAACCTGAAAGGCTGGAGCAGCACCTTTTCCTCTCTGTATTTCCGGATCCAGACATTCACCCATGTCCAGTCGGATGGCACAGTAAATATTCGACAAACTCTCGGTGAGTGACTGCAACAGCAATGTCTAAAGCAGAGGACCGGGGCCCGGACCAGGCCCTCCCTAAGCAAAGCTCAGTGATGCGGGCCGTGAGGACTTAGCCGCAAGCCAAGTGCACTCCAATCGAATTTTTCCTTCCTTTGTAAGTGATTCCAGAAGATTTTCTTCTTATCTTTAAAGGCTAATTTTGTATTACATATCAGAATTGTTTGTATCAATTTTCCAAGATCCTTTGTAGGCCTTTTTAATATGTAGATTCATGTTTTCTCTTATTTTGGTTATCTTTTTTTTTTTGTATTGTAGTTTTTAAATATTAGCTCTACAATTTTATGTATGTTCGATCCCCCTTCCCTCCCCTCCCCTCCCCTCCCTCTATGTTAACACTTTCCCCTGATTCTTACTCCTCTTTTGCTTCATTTTGTTTTGGCTATTTTCATGCTTTTGTTCAATGCCCCTTATTATATTTTTATTCAATCCTATTCTCTCTTGAGTACTTCATAATTTATTCATTTCTAAAATAATTTTTATGTCTTTTTAATTTTTCTTGTATGAGACCAGTTACCTCTCATTTCACATGTTCCTGATATGAAGATTTTTACCTATTACTCTTCTGAATTACTGGATGTTTGAGTTTTCTGTGTGTGGAGGGGAGAGTTTTTTTTTAATCTGTAAATACTGGTTTAACAATATATAGTTCAATTTGAGATATTGTTATAATTTTCTCTATCTTATGGTTTCTTCCTTCCTTCCTTCTTTCCTTTCTTTTTGGAGAGAGGTATTCATCAGCTGAAGAGTTTTTGTTCTCATTTTCTGTATTTTTTTATAATAATTTTTACAGTGGTATTCTGCTGTTTTCTGATCAGTTTTGAAAATTTTATTTTTCTTGATCAGCAGTAATAATTTATATAGAAAGTGGTGAGGGGGTTTACAAGGTTTCTTAGCTCAAAAGCACCCTATTCTGTTGCTTTAATGAAGTGCAGTAACTTGAATCTACGGTGCATTTGTTTTGGCTAATAGGGCTTGACCTTTCTCTAATTTTGTGCTTCTCTTTTATTTCTGTAGGACCATTATTTTTTTCTCTCTTGTTTTCTTCTTTCTCTTTACCACCAAACATCCAAGGAACATCACATCTAAGTCACTCACTGTTCTCTATCCTAGAAATGGTGCTTCCCCAAGACTGTCGCTTCTGTTTCTTGGAATTGCAGGCCTCTTCCTTTAGACTCCACAGTAATCAATACTCCAATCTAACAGGTCTTAGACCTGTTTTTAGGATTTCCCCACTTTCTGGTGCTTATTTCACCTATATTTTGTCACCTCTAAGCCCCTGCTTCTCTGTCCTCTTTTCTACACAGTCTCTTTCTTTCACCAGCATGGGCTTCAGAAATGGTTGCTGGATTTTAGTGTTCATTTCTCTACTTAACATGTATTTGAAGCTGGTAGTCTTTGTCTCCTAGTTATGTTGTAGATGTGGATTATGAATTTTTTCCCACTCTGTTTTAATTTTGAAAGTTTCATTGAGGTTATGTGGAGACATTTGGATTCAGGTATTGCCCTTACTTTATGGGAAACTGGAGCACTATTCTATTTTCCCAAACATATTAACCTATGATTTTAAAGTCCAGGTCTGATAACTCCAATTTGTATCTTCTGTAGATCTGTTCCTTTTCTTTTAAATCTTACTGTCGTTTTGTTTTCTGGTATGCTTAGTATTGTCAATGGGATGTCAGGTATTGGATGTGGTATTCTGAGGATATGGTTAATATTAACTTTTCCCAAAGAGAGTTTATTTTTGCTTCTGGCAGGTAAGTAGAGACAGTTAAACTTAATCCAATCTGGGATTGAGTTGATATATAGCTGAGTTTCATTCTTCTGATACCTTTCTGGTTTATGACTAGCAGTGCCCAAACTTCAAAAATTTTTTCTCGTCTTTTGTGATTACTGCTAACAGCTCTTGTTTAGCTTCTCAGCCTCCTGACTGAGGACTGGAAAATGACTTAAGAAAGCCCATGCTGAAAGTTGAGCTTACCTCTTTGTACTTCTGTTTTGTGCTTCTTGGACGCCTCTGGTAGCTCTCCAATGCCTTCACATTGTTGTTTTCCATATTTTACCTACTTTCTCTAGTTATTTTTATTGGAAAGATTAGTCTCTTATGAGATAATCTGCTGTAGCCTTTTCATTGAGTTTTAAAATTTCAACTACTATATATTTAATTCATATACATGTTTTGTGAAATTTAGGTCATGTATTTTAAGTTTTCTATTCTGTGAAGATACTTTTACACTTTAAAAATTATTTTAAACATATTAAACACGGATAGTATATAATCTGTGTTTGATAATTCCAAAAAGTGAAATCCTTGTAGGTTTTGTCTTTGCTGGTTCTCTTTCACAGTGCCTTGTTTACTTGCATACTTAATAGTTCATTCCACCAGATAACATTTGTGTTTGTTGCAATCTGGCTTCTTGGGGTGTGACTAGTTGCATACCATTTTGTGTTTACTTAATTTATTTTTTGGACCCATTTGGGTGATATGAATTTGGTGTGTATGTTTACTTGAGTGCTAGGTTGAGGTTTTATGTTTCCCCCTGTTTTGCTCATTGCCAAGACAGCTTTCCTTACAGTCTCTTAATTCCAGACTCCTAGATCACCTTTGCTTTCTGGGGATAACCCTTTGAGTTCCCAGCTTCATAGGAGAGCCTCTTGTTAGACTCTTTAGATGGTGTTTGTGTTTGTTTTCTATCCTTCATTCCAAACCAGATCTGTACATTTTAATTCTAGTCAAAATGATTGACTGAATATTCTCAGGGCAAAAGCAGATTCAGCACTTCACTTACCTTCTCTGAGTTCCCACTTTCACTTAGATTTTGGATTGCTGATTTCTTACTGTTTTTATCACCTGGGATGCTTTTAAGAAGTTTTTTTTTTTTTTTTTAAATTACCTTGCATTTTTAGTTGTTTTCAGGGATGGAGTTGGTGCAGATACTCTGGGTCTCTACATTGCCTGAAACAACTTTCTGTTTGATAATAAAATTTAGAAAGCCATTCATATGAACTTTCTTTTTCTCTTGATATTTTCTTCCCACTGCGCACCCACATACTCACACCTACACACTTACACCTTTAAAAGGAGACAGATTCTTCTACTTTTAAAACTTTACTTCTAGGGAAAAGGTTCATGAAATATATGTAGTGTTGTCTGTAAAGTTGAGTTTTACTATTTGGTACAGGATTGTAATTATTATTGGTAACATTTTTTAGACTCTTTGAAGCCCTAAAATAGTTTCAGAAGGTAGAGACTTAGGCTACAATCAATATATCTGGGGTATTTCTGTTTTCTAAGAATTTACTTGTACTCAAGTCATATTTCCTTTAATAGTGAAAAATAAGTAAATGTTTATCATGAAAAGTGGGAATAGCCTCCCTCTCTATTTCCTGAATGGTTAGAAATTTGGTAAATTGATGAAAGTTTTAAATGAGTTTGTATACTCGTATGATTAAGTTTTGTAAGTAGTTTTAGAATTTAGCTTTCTTAAAGCATGACTACCCCAAAGATAAGGAATTGTTTTAAGATGATTTTATGAAAGATTACCTAATCAATGTTAGTTGATGAAGAGAGATATTTTATGGTAGAGTAATACATAACTTTAATGTTCCTTTAGTATTTGGCTTTATAAATGAATATGAAAAGTGATTATCTCATAACACTTTTTAAAATTCACTTTCTTCTTTCCCCAGAAAGTAGCAAAATAAGTAAAATCATAGTTCTTTTCTAATCTTCATGAATACTACTTGCTCTGGGTGAGAGGCTGTTTTCAAGGCCATCCTATGGTATTTGCCAAGATGCAGTGTAGACCTTGCAGTTTAGGGCTCTGTGAAAATGCTTCTAAATTACAGAAGTGAAGAGAGCTTAGATTTACTCTTTGGATAATTTCAGTTGTGGACTTTAGAATGAAGCAGGTAGCGGGGGAAAGTTTCCTTATTAAGATAAAACCTACTGACTGTATCTTGGCCAGTGTTCTCTTTTTTTCTAGTAAGCTAACTGCTGTACAGAGGTGTATAACCCTAATGGCTTGCTGTATGCCATTAAAGGGTATTGTAAACTTATAAAAGAATGACATTTTGATCAATGCTGTTAAAAGTATTACTGTCTTGACACAGAAAAGTTTAAATATGCCTTTAAAAGCTTTTTATTGAATACATCTGCATCCCTCAGAAATGTGCCACTTTGGCATAAGGTTACTCTGAAGTATTCCATATTGTAACTTAAATGCAAAACCTTCTATTTACCTTTAGAAGTAGCAAACAGGTATTTCGCTATCAAAGGGAGCTTAAAGACATGGTAATATCTTAAACCACTGTATCTGATCTAAAAATAGAGGTTTTGTAAAGAGAAAGCTGAAAACTAAATTATTCCATTTTATTTTGTGAGGTATTTTTTCCCATATGGTTTTGTTTAAAACTTTGTAGTTTTAATTTCCCTTTGGATTTAGGAATCATGCCTTTCCACCCATTTCAGAGAGCTTTACTAATCACCTAGGAATTAGTTCTCTTAAATAGTGATATGTTGGATGTGTTTTTCTACTGTTTTGTTTTCCTTTATTATATTTTTATTAGGAGTTTATGAAAACCATGTCATAATAGACATAATCTTCCAAAGCGAATGGTTTCTTCTTGACACAGTTGCTCTTCTATAGGTTTTCAAATCTACTAATGCTATAATTTTAGCTTTATTTCATTCCTTGTAATACTTCTGCTATTAACCTAACTTCTGACTTTATACCATACTTTTCTGACTTGTGAACTGAGTTCAATACCCTGAAAACCATAATTTTCTTAAATATGTCACTAGAGAATGATTATTTACTTGATAGATTTTAGGTTTTATACTTTGAAAATTTGACATTTAATCCCAGTCTAATGAACTTTACATACATGGGCATATTTTAAAAAAGATAGCATTGATTTTTATAAAGCATGGTGCCTTTGTCATCTGTTTTACTTGTAAAAGCAGGTGTTTTGTTAATTCACTACCCACTAAGTGCCAGGTGATTTGTATATAGTATTGATAAAACTAAAACTTGCTGCATTTATTATGTGCCATGTTCTTTGCCAAAGTACTTTCCATGGCTCAAAGAAGTCATGAAACTTGGTCAAACAATGAGTAAGTTTTAGAGTTGGGACCAAATGTTGGTAGTTTGACTCCCAACTATTGTGCTATTCTTTTTTTTTTAAATTTATTTATTTTACAATATCATATTTTTAAAATTGAAGTATAATTGATGTACAATATTAAATGTTACAGGTATACAATATACTAATTCAAAGTTTTTAAAGGTTATACTCCATTTATTGTTATTATAAAATATTGGCCATATTCCTCATGCTGTATCCTTATAGCTTATTTTATTCCTGATGGTTTGTACCTCTTTAATCCTCCACCTCGTCCCTCACCCTTCCCTCTCCCCACTGGTAACCACTAGTTCCTTCTCTACATCTGTGAGTCTGTTTCTTTTCTGTTATATTCACTAGTTTGCTATTTTTTTAGACTCCACGTGTAAGTGATATCTTACAGTATTTGTCTTTCTCTGTCTGACTTATTTCACTTAGCATAATGCCCTCTAAATCCATCCATTGCTGTACACCAGAAATTAATACATTTTAAATCAACTGTACTTCAGTTAAAAAGCAACCAACCAACCAACCAACCCATTTAAAATATGGGCAGAAGAACTGAACACACATTCCTCCAAAAGAGGAAATGCAGATGGCTAACAGGAACATGAAAAATTGCTCAACATCACTAATATCAGGGAAATGCAAATCAGAATCACATCACAATGAGATATCATCTCACACCTGTCAGAATGGCCATCATCAAAAAGAACACAAATAATTGTTGGCAAGGATGTAGAGAAAAGGGAACCCTTGTACACTGTTGGTGGGAATGTAAATTGATGCAGCCACTATGGAAAACAATATGAATGCTTCTCAAAAACCTAAAAATAGAACCATCATATGGCCCAGCAATTCCACTCTTGGGCATGTATCTGAGAAAAGCGAAAACATTAATTCAAAAAGATACATACACCCTGCTTTGCTGTGCTAATCTAACCCTTTTTTATGTTATTTGTTCTAGGTAGTGTTATCCCCGTTTTACTAATGAGGAACCTGAAGCTCGGATAGAGTAAGTACTTTGCCTGTTGACACAGAGTGAAGGAGTGGCAGAGCTGGCTCTGTCAGACTTCAAAGTGTATTTATTACTACTTAATACTAATTATTTTTTCTTCATCCTTCTCATCACATGTCCTCTTAATTATCTTTATGTATTTGAAAATGGTTGTTATTAGAAATTTTGGAATAGGAATTTGTCTAATAATTTTCACTTAGGATTTGGAGAGAAGCATGTTGAACAAATTGAGGCAGGTATCAGAGACTTGAATTCTTGTACTATCTGATTTTGGCCATATGACATTGGAAAAAATCACCTTTTTTGGGTCTTATTTATAAAATGAGGGCACCTATTGAATGATTTTAAAGGTTTCCTCCAATTCTAAAATCTAATTTAATTTTATTTTGATTTAATTTTTATACATGTTCTCTTTAGCACAGATAGAACTTTACCACAGATAGAACTTTACCACAGATAGAACTTTACCACCTGTATTTTAGCCCATTAAATATTATATTTTATTAAAGTCAGGGGGCAAGGAGCTCTGATTTTTATTCTTGCACTATTATATCCAATGTTGAAATTCAAAAATGGGAAGAAATTCTATAAAATAAGTAATTAGTCTCATAAGGACACTCTTTTTTTTATACTATTCAAGATTCTCTTAAGATTTCCAGAATTATTCTGACTATAAAAACTAATATTTTATAAAAGGAAATAAATTATGGTTAATAGAAAATACTTCCACCAAAGAAGACAGGAATGGGTGACTCCCACCTTCAAAGCACTTGCAAGTTCTTACCTGTGCAATATATATATATAGCAGTTATAATAATAAGTAACATTTGTTGAGAATGAATTTTATGCTACTGTATTGTACTAAGCATTTTATATACATTGTATCATTTAATACTCATGAAAACCCTATGATGTACATATTATTGTTATTTCCATTTTACAGAGTAGGAAATAGAGAATTAATGAGGTCAAGGAGTTTCTCCTGAAGTTACATTGTTGATAAGTGGTGAAGCTGATTTGAACCTATAGAATGGCACAGAGATTTTCATCATATTTACCAAATGAGCATAATTGTAAGAGGTTACCAATGATAATGCTTATCAATGTATGATTGAAACATGAAATTTTTTAGGAAGGAATGTCTGGTGACTTGTGATGAATGGTAATTTCCAAGCTCTCAGATTTCATCACTGCCAGTTACGTATTTTATTGATATAGTCATAAAACAAATAACTTTTGGATAATTTTATAACACTACTTATTTTCTGAAGAGTTAATAAATTCATTATAAATTACAGGAAAACATTTTTTGGAGTCTGGGATGTGGATGGGTGAGTGTGTGTGGGTACAACACACAAACACATGCATGTTCATGGATTGGTAGCTGTAGGTTAGGGTAACTAATCATCCCAGTTTGCCTAGGCTTGGGTTTCTAGATCATGGAACTTTCAGTGCTAAAACTAGGAACTTTCCAAAAACAGGTAACAGGGAAGTATGTACATACACATGTATGTATGTACGTGTGTCTAAAGTAATGGTAATAGTTGAGCTATAAGGAATTCTGATCTTGCAGAGCATAACACAGCTCTGAGTTCATTGCCTAGACTGATGACTGTCTATTTTATTAACAGAAATCTTGGTCTCCTGTATTTTCCCCATTTCAGGTAACCTTTTCTTTTCATCTAAGAAATTAACTTCTTTGTTGAAATCATTGCAAGTAAACTTGAGAGCAGGAGTTCTGTTACTGAGGCAGGTTACACAGTGATTTGCTAAGTAGAGCCTCTTCGTAAAGGAGAAGCAGATTTCACCAAGATTTCAGTAACCTGCTGAAATGCCTGTTTTTTTTTTCTTCCCCTTTCTCATAAACCCCACTATCTTTATTTCTCTTTATCCTTTGCATTTAATTATTTCCTTTGGAAAATTTACATGTATTTTCACATGATGTAAACAGTTTTTTGGTATGTATTTGCTTTTTTCTAGAGTACAGTTTGAACTGTCTGAACTTAAATTATTAGATTAAACTACATGGAATCACCAAGATTTGCCTGTTTTTGATTTATAGCAACTGGCATCATCATATGGCTCACCTAATATTTAATTCAATTTTTGAAATATTTATTTATTTGAAAATATTAAGCTAATAACTGAAATCTAAGCAGCGTATTCCATTGAAACTCTTGTTAATGTTAGGGAGGAACTGAGATGAACTTTGGACTTACTACTTTATGCGGCCCGTTTGCTAAAAATACATTTTAAAAGGTATAGTTCATGTGGAAAAACTAAGCATTTCACAGCCATTAATATTAGATAGGAATTTAAAAATTTATTTTAACCAAAGGTAAGACCAATTTAACTACTTTTCTTTCTCAGTATTTCGATCCATAATATTAATTTTAAGCTGTAGTGGGTAATGTAAATGTTCTTTTTGGAAGAAGAATGCTCCTTTCATGGAATCAGATTTAAAATTGCTGCTGTATTTTTTTTCAGTGATCTGTTTTTTAATTGAAGTATAGTTGTACAATATTATATGTTATAGCCATACAATATAGTGATTCACAATTTTAAAAATTATACTCCATCTATAGTATTATAAAATATTAGCTACATTTTCCATTTTGTACAGTAAATCCTTGTAGCATATTTTATACATAATAGTTTTTAACTCTTAATCCTTTACCCCTATAATGCCCCTGCCCCCTTTGGTCTCCTCATTGGCAACTACTAGTTTGTTTCCTGTATCTGAGAGTCTGCAAAAAAGCAAAAAAGTTGTTGTTGTTGTTATATTCACTAGTTTGTTGTATTTTTAAGACTCCACATATAAGTTATATCATACTGTATTTGTCCTTCTCTTTCTGACTTATTTCACTTAGCATAATACCCTGAAGTCCATCCATGTTGCTGCAAATGGTAACATTTCATTCTTTATGGTTGAGCAGTATTCCATTGTGTGTGTGTATCACATCTTTATAACCATTCATCTGTTGACAGATACTTAGGTTACTTCTATATATTGGCAATTGTTAAGTAATACTGCTGTGCACATTGGGGTGCATGTATCTTTTCCATTAGTGGTTTTAGTTTTTTTTTTTTTTTTGATATATACCCAGTAGTGGAATTGTTGGGTCATAATGGTAGTTCTATTTTTAGTTTTTTGAGAAACTCCCATATTGTTTTCCACAGTGGCTGCACCAATTTACATTCCCACTAAAAGTGCACAAGGGTTCCCTCTTCTCCACATCCTAGACCAACATTTGTTATTTGTGCTTTTGTTGATGTTATCCATTCTGACAGGTGTGACGTGATAACTCTTTGTGGTTTTGATTTGCATTTCCCTGATGACTAGCAATGTTGACCATTTTTTATGTGCTTGTTGGCCATCTGTTTTTCTTCCTTGGAAAAATGTCTATTCAGTTCTGCCCATTTTTTAATCGGGTTGTTTGTTTTTTGGATGTTAAGTTGTATGAACTGTTTATATATGTTAGATATTAACTCCTTATCAGTTACATCGTTTGCAAATATTTTCACCCATTCAGTAAGTTGTCTTTTCATTTTGTTGATAGTTTCCTTGGCTGTGCAAAAGCTTGTAAGTTTTATAGGTCCCACTTGTTTATTTTTGCTTTCATTTCCTTTGCTTTAGGAGACAAATCTGATAAAATACCTCTACAATTTATGTCAAAGAATGTGCTTCCTATGTTTCCTCTAGGAGTTTTATGGTTTCCAATCTTACATTTAGATCTTTATATATATATATATTTTTTTTTTAATTGAGGTATAGTCAGTTTACAATGTTGTGTCAATTTCTGGTGTACAGCATAATGCTTCAGTCATACATGAACATAGATATATTTGTTTTCATATTCTTTTTCACCATAAGTTATTACAAGATATTGAATATAGTTCCCTGTGCTATACAGTAGGAAATTGTTTATCTATTTTATATATATTAGTATCTGCAAATTTGAACTTCCAATTTATCCCATCCCATGCCCTTCTTCCCCTAGTAACCATGTTTGTTTTCTATGTCTGTGAGTCTTTTTCTGTTTTGTAAATAAGTTTGTTTGTCTTTTTTTTTTTTTTTTTAGATTCCACATAAAAGTGATATCATATGGTATTTTTTTCCCCTTCTCTTTCTGGCTTACCTCACTTAGAATGACAGTCTCCAGGTCCAACCATGTTACTGCAAATGGCATTATTATTTTTATGGCTGAGTAGTATTCCATTGTATATACCACAGCTTCTTTATCCAATCATCTGTAAGTGGACATTTAGGTTGTTTCCATGTCTTGGCTATTGTAAATTGTTCTGTTATGAACACTGGGGTGCATATATCTTTTTGAACTAAGGTTCCCTCTGGATATATGCCTAGGAGTGGGATTGCTGGATCATATGGTAAGTCTATTTTTAGTTTTTTGAGGAATCTCAATACTTTTTCCGTAACGGCTACACCAAACTACATTCGTACCAGCAGAGGATTCCCTTTTCTCAACACCCTCTCCAGCATTTATTGTTTGTGCACTTTTGAATGATGGCCATTCTGCTCGTGTGAGGTGATACCTCACTGTAGTTTTGATTTGCATTTCTCTGATGATTAGCAATATTGAACATTTTTTCATATGCCTATTGGCCATTTGTATGTCTTTATTGGAGAATTGCTTGTTTATGTCTTCTGCCCACTTTTGGATTTTTTTTTTTATTATTAAGTTGTATGAGCTGCTTATATATTCTGGAAATTAAACCTTTGTCAATCTCATCTTTTGCAAATATTTTCTCCCATTTCGTACATTGTCTTTTTGTTTTGCTTATGGATTCCTTTGCTGTGCAAAAGCTTTTAAATTTAATTAGGTCCCATTTGTTTATTTTTGCTTTTATTTCTATTGCCTATGTTTTGCCTGTGTTTTATTCTAAGAGGTTTATAGTGGCTTGTCTTATGTTTAAGTCTTTAAGCCATTTTGAGTTTATTTTTGTGTATAGTATGAGACAGTATTCTAACTTCATTGATTTACATGCAGCTGTCCAGTTATCTCAACACCATTTGCTGAAGAGACTGTCTTTACTCTATGTATGTTCTTGCTTCCTTTGTCAAAGATTAATTGACCAAAAGTTTGTGGGTTTATTTCTGGGCTATTGTGTTCCATTGAGCCGTGTGTCTGTTTTTGTACCAATACCATGCTGTTTTGATTACTTTAGCTCTGTAGTATTGTCTAAAGTATGGGAGGGTTATTCCTCCAGCTTCATTCTTTTTCTTCAGTATTGCTTTGGCAATTCTGGTTCTTTTGTGATTCCATATAAAATTTAAGATTATGTGTTCTAATTCTGTGAAAAATGTCCTGAATAATTTGACAGAGATCACATTAAATCTGTAGATTGCTTTGGATAGTATAGCCATTTTAACAATATTAATTCTTCCAATCCAAGAACATGGGATATCTTTCTATTTCTTTAAGTCCTTTAATTTCCTTAGTCAGTGTTTTGTAGTTCTCCACATGTAAGTGTTTCACTTCCTTGGCCAGATTTATTCCTAAGTCTTTTTTTTTTTCTTTGAATGCAATTTTAAAAGAGATTCTTTCCTTTCCTTTCCTAATATTTCACTTTTTTGAAGTACAGTCAATTACAATGTGTCATTTTCTGGTGTACAGCACAATGTTCCAGTCATGCACATATTTATGGCCTTTGTTTTAAAGTCTGTTTTGTCTGATATGAGTTATTGCTACTCATGCTGTCTTGTCATTTCCATTTGCATGAAATATCTTTTTCCATCCTCTCATTTTCAGTCTATGTGTCCTTCACTCTAAAGTGAGTCTCTTGTAGGCAGCATATTGTAGGCTTTTGTTTTATTATCCAAACTGCCATTCTTTGTCTTTTGATTGGAGCATTTAGTCCATTGACATTTATAGTAATTATTGATAGATGTGTGTTTATTGACATTTTGAACTTTGTTTTCCATTTGATTGGTATTTCTTTGTTCCTCTGTTTTCCTTTTTGTTTTTCTTTTTGTGGTTTGTTAATTTTGGAAAAAAAAAGAGAAAAAAAGAAGAGAGAGAGAAAAAATCCTGTATTTTCTTGCTCCCCTCTCCCACTTCCTATGTTTTTTATTTTTTTAAACATTTTTTTATTGATTTATAATCATTTTACAATGTTGTGTCAAATTCCAGTGTTCACAATTTTTCAGTCATTCATGGACATATACACACTCATTGTCACATTTTTTTCTCTGTGAGTTATCATAATATTTTGTGTATATTTCCCTGTGCTATACAGTGTAATCTTGTTTATCTATTCTACAATTTTGAAATCCCAGTCTATCCCTTCCCACCCTCCACCCCCCTGGCAACCACAAATCTGTATTCTCTGTCTGTGAGTCTATTTCTGTCCTGTATTTACACTTTGTTTTTGTTTATTTGTTTGTTTTTGTTTTTGTTTTTTAGATTCCACATATGAGCAATCTCATATGGTATTTTTCTTTCTCTTTCTGGCTTACTTCACTTAGAATGACATTCTCCAGGAGCATCCATGTTGCTGCAAATGGCATTATGTTGTCAGTTTTTATGGCTGAGTAGTATTCCATTGTATAAATATACCACTTCTTCTTTATCCAGTCACCTGTTGATGGACATTTAGGCTGTTTCCATGTTTTGGCTATTGTAAATAGTGCTGCTAGGAACATTGGGGTGCAGGTGTCATCCTGAAGTAGATTTCCTTCTGGATACAAGCCCAGGAGTGGGATTCCTGGGTCATATGGTAAGTCTATTCCTAGTCTTTTGAGGAATCTCCACACTGTTTTCCATAGTGGCTGCACCAAAGTGCATTCCCACCAGCAGTGTAGGAGGGTTCCCCTTTCTCCACAGCCTCTCCAGCATTTGTCATTTGTGGATTTTTGAATGACGGCCATTCTGACTGGTGTGAGGTGATACCTCATTGTAGTTTTGATTTGCATTTCTCTGATAATTAGTGATATTGAGCATTTTTTCATGTGCGTTTTGATCATTTGTATGTCTTCCTTGGAGAATTGCTTGTTTAGGTCTTCGGCCCATTTTTGGATTGGGTTGTTTATTTTTTTCTTATTGAGTCGTATGAGCTGCTTATATATTCTGGAGATCAACCCTTTGTCAGTTTCACTTGCAAAAATTTTCTCCCATTCCGTAGGTTTTCTTCTTGTTTTACTTCTGGTTTCCTTTGCTGTGCAGAAGCTTGTAAGTTTCATTAGGTCCCATTTGTTTATTCTTGCTTTTATTTCTTCTAGGAGAAAATTTTTGAAATGTATGTCAGATAACGGTAAAACTCAAAAGCTTCCCACTAAAATCTGGGACAAGACAAGGATGCCCACTATCACCACTCCTATTCAACATAGTCCTGGAAGTCCTAGCCACAGCAGTCAGGCAAGAGAAAGAAATAAAAGGGATCCAAATTGGAAAAGAAGAGGTAAAAGTGTCATTATATGCTGATGACATGTTACTATATATAGAAAACCCTAAAAGGTCCACACAAAAGCTACTAGAGCTGATTGAAGAATTCAGCAAGGTAGCAGGTTACAAAATTAACGTTCAAAAATCAGTTGCATTTCTTTACACTAACGATAAATCAACAGAAGAAGAAAGTAAAGAAACAATCCCCTTTAAAATAGCACCCAAAGTAATAAAATATCTGGGAATAAATCTAACCAAGGAGGTGAAAGAATTATACACAGAAAACTATAAACCATTGATGAAGGAAATTAAAGAAGACTTTAAAAAATGGAAAGATATTACATGCTCTTAGATTGGAAGAATCAATATTGTTAAAATGGTCACACTGCCCACGTCAATGTACAGATTTAATGCAATCCCTATCCAATTACCCAGGACATATTTCACAGAACTAGAAAAAATCATAATAAAATTCATATGGAACCATCAAAGACCTAGAATTGCCAAAGCATTACTGAAGAGAAAGAAAGAGGCTGGAGGAATAACTCTCCCAGACTTCAGACAATACTATAGAACTACAGTCATCAAGACAGCATGGTATTGGTACCAAAACAGACATATAGACCAATGGAACAGAATAGAGAGCCCAGAAATGAACCCACAAACTTTTGGTCAACTCATCTTCGACAAAGGAGGCAAGAATATACAATGGAATAAAGACAGTCTCTTCAGCAAATGGTGCTGGGAAAACTGGATTTTGATTTTTTTTTAACATCTTCATGTTTATTCTCTTGCAACTTACTGTAGTTGTCTCATATCCAATAATGGTTTTCTCATTTCCATTGCTTCCTGCTTCTTTTCTATTCAGAGTAGACCTTTCAATATTTCTTTTAGGGTAAGTTTAATATTGCTGAATTCTTTTAGTTTTTGCTTATCTGTGAAATTCTTTTTCTCCTTCTACTCTAAAAGATAGCCTTGCTGGGTAGAGTATCATAGGCTGCAGCTTTTTCTCATTTAGGACTTTGAATATATCTTGCCACTGCCTTCTGGCCAGCAGTGTTTGTGTAAAGAAATCAGCTGAAAGCCTTATGGGGGTTCCCTTGTAACTAACTCTGTTTTCCTCTTGCTGCTTTTAGAATAATTTCTTTAAATTTGGCCATCTTAATTATATGTATTGGTGTAGGTCTGTTTGGGTTCTTCTTTTTGGGACCCTCTGTGCTTCCTGTACTTGGATATTTTAGGTTTGGAAAGTTTTCAGTCATGATTTCTTCAGATACCTTTTCAACCCCCTTTTCTCTTTCTTCTCCTTCCAGGACCCCTATTATGTGTAGGTTGGCACTCTATATTATCCCATAGCTCCCTTATATTGCTTTGATTGGTTTTTACTTGTTTTTTTTTTTTGTTTGTTTGTTTTTTTGTCTGCTGTTCTGATTGGGTGACTTCTGGTATCCTGTCTTCTAAGTCACTTATTCATTCCTCTGCATTATCTAGTCTGCTTTTGACTGTCTTTAGCTCAGCTCTTATCTCAGCTATTGAGTTTTCTGTTTTTAATTGGCTCCTCTTTATAATTTCTATTTCCTTTTTATAGTATTCTCTCTCTATTCATAGTCTCTCATTACCTTCAGTGCTTTTATCACCCCCTTTTTGAAGTCATGATCTAGTAGACTGTCGAGGTCTATCTCATTGTTTGTTCTTTCAGGGGACTTCTCTTGTTCTTTTAATTGGGAGTGGTTCCTCTGCTTCTTCATTTTACTTGCATTTCTCAGACTGTATGGATTTAGCAGTATTAGTTACTGTTTCCTTGAAGGGCTGTTTTATTGCTTGTTTGTTTTATTTGAAGTGGGAGTGTTCCTGTGTAGACTGTGTGTGTCTAATAGTTTTGTTGCAAGGGCTGTTCTTACTATGGATGGTTGCCACATCTTTCTTCTGTGTGTATTGGCTGTTACCCTTTGATTGGGGGTGTAGTTGGTCCTGTGGTGATCAAAGCCTGCCCTGATTGTTGTTGTTAAGCAAGGCCTCCATTTTTGTTCTATGGTTGTCACAGCCTTGACAGGGCCCAGGTCTGCTCCCCTGTTGCTGGAATAGAGGCTTCTACACCCGTTTCTGAGCTGTGGTGTGTGGTAGGCAGGGTTGGAGCACTTCAGCTGGGAAGAAGAGTTGCTGACTATACCTCCACAGGAGATGTCCCCTGGGAAGTGCTCTCTGTGGTGTTGTCTGTTACTTGTTATGCAGGCTTACAAAGTACTCTTTGTTGACGCTGCCTTTGTCCCCACCTTAGCTGCAAGAATGTCAGCCACCTGCTCTGGTGTCCCCCAGGTATGGGCCCATGGAACCACCAAGGCAGATCCAATCTGCTGATCCACCAATGCGCTAGGACCTGCTGTAGCAAGCATGCAGTCACACACCTGAATCCATGGTGCACCACAGGGTCAGTGCAGAACCAGCCCTGCCTCCATGCACAGTAAGGTATGCTGGTCTGTTGTAAACACCTGGACTTGCCCCTGCATCAAAACTCTGTTCACTTCCCAGAAACTCTGCTTGTCCCAGAGGCGCAGGCTCACAAAGGCACCAGGAGAGCAAATCCACCCTCTCTGCCTGGGGCTGCAAAGAATTCTCAGTCCCCCATGAAGTTGCAGGGCTCCTGGGTATGGATTCAGCTTTCAGCCCCGCCTCCACATAGCAGCAATGGCTATGACTGAGCCTCAACTCTCCTCTCCTGAGAACACACCAACAATGGAGCCAAGTCGAGACTACTGCTATGGCATGGCTGTGTTGAGCCCCTCCCCCCATGCACACCAGCAGTGGTGCTTTTTTATGGGGGTTCCACACTGTTCTGTTCCACACTCCCCCTCCCCCCCCCCAGCCAGAGCTCATGAGGTCCTCCAGCCCCCTGAGGCTGCCTCTATGCAGTGGGCCCCAGCCCTCTCCCCAGGCTTGTCACAGATCTCCAGCAGGCTTGTCCTTGCCATCTCATGTCTAGGGATGGGGATTTCAGGGATCTTCCATGCCAATTTCTCTTAGTTCTGTTGGCCAAGCGGCTGCCACTTTCTCCTCAGAGCCTCAGAAGTTCTGCTTCTGTCCCTTCTGACCCCCCAGCTGGAGAGGGGGCATCCCAGCATGAGGGTGCCCTTCTTTTGCTGCTCTCTTCCCACAGGACTGGCCCTGCACCAATTTTCCTTTGTTTTTTCTTTTTCTCTCTTACTGGGTTTTGTGAGAATCCCCCTGTATTTTGAAATGAGAGACAGTCTGCCAGAGTTCAGTAGGTGTTCTGTGTGATTCAGTGAATTTGTAGACATAATTCTTGGTGCATTTGTGGGAGAGGACAAGCTGTGAGTCTCTCTGCTCTGCCATCTTGGCACCTCCCCCTATTTACATATATAATGCATTTTGAGTTTATTTTTGTATATAGTGTTAGAGAATGTTCTAATTTAATTCTTTTATATGTAGCTGTCCAGCTTTCCCAGTACCACTTATCGAAGTATCTTTTTCTCCATTATATATTCTTGGCTTTTTTGTTGTAGATTAATTGACCATAAGTGCATGGGTTTATTTCAGGGCACTCTGCTCTGTTCCATTGATCTCTGTGTCTGCTTTTGTGCCAGTACCATGATGTTTTGATTACTGTAGCTTTATAGTATAGTCTGAAGTCAGGGAGCATGATTCCTCCAGCTCTGTTCTTTCTCAGGATTGTTTTGGCTATTGGGGTCTTTTGTGTTTCTATACAAATTTTAAAATTCTCTGTTACAGTTCTGTGAAAACGCTATTGGTATTTTGATAAGGATTGCATTGAATCTATAGATTGCCTTGGGTAGTGTGGCCATTTTAACAATAAAAAGTCTTCCAATCCAAGAACACTGTATATCTTTCCATCTGTTTGTGTCATCTTCAGTTTCTTTCATCAGTGTCTTACAGTTTTCTGAGCACAGATCTTTTACCTTCTTAGGTAGGTTTATTTCTAGGTATCTTATTCTTTTTAATGCAATGGTTAATGGGATTATTTCCTAACTTCTCTTTTTATTTTTAATTTTAATTTCTTTTTTATTTACAAAATAGTATCCTCTAGGTGGCATCATTTTAATGGGAAAAAACTACTGTTTGAAGAAAAACTAATAAAAAAAATTGAGAAAGGGAAATATGGCCTTAAAAAAAATTGTTGCAAAGATAGGGGATCAGAGGGAAGAGACCTTCCTGGGGGGTCATCAGGGACCCCGAGTGCACAGAGGGTCAGGGGGAAATTGCAAATTTAGGGGGGAGGGAAAGAGCCAGAAGGGGTTGCATTTTTGCTAAATGTGAATTGTCTAAACTGAAATGGCTGCTCTTTTTTCTTGCTGCTTTGTTTTCTGGGCTCCGGTCTGAGCCCTGGGCCCGAAAAGACCCCCATATTATTCCAATCCTCCTCCCCCAGGTGCCTGGGGACTCTCCAGACCTTGACCCTCCCGTTTGTGCCCAGAAACACTCCCAGACACTTTGCATTTTGCAAATCTTGCAATGAAGTGGCACAGTGCTCTAGGCTCTGGGCTTCCCCCATCTCCCCCCCCCACCCGCCAACCTGGGGTCCCCTCTTGGGGTGCAACCCCCCATCATACCTGTGGAGCTGCCACACCGTCCAGCTGATTCATGGGTCCCTGTGGGAGGAGGTGGCCATGGTGTGTCCTGCTCTTCCCTAGCAGGGCTGCTGGTCTGTGCACAATGCTGCCATTGCCCCTAATTTGTCTTTCTGATAGTTCATAGTTAGTGTATAGATATGTAATGGATTTCTGTACATTTATTTTTTTTAAAAGAATTAGTTTGACTTTATTAAAATTAAAACATCTATTTTTTTAAAAGTACCATTAACAAATTTATAAGACAACGACTAGTCTAAGAAAAGATATTTGTAACACAAAAACAAACCAGAAAAACTGGTATGAAGAATTCCCACAATAAGCACAATAAAAAAAAGCCAAACAAAACTCAACGGAGGAAGAAGGAAAGTATATGAAAAGGCAATTACGGAAAAGGTAAATCAAATGAAAAGATATTCAACCTCACTAAATATCAAGAAAATATAAATTAAAACAATGAAACCATTTCACATCCGTCATATTGGCAAAAATTTAAGTCTTCTGACATAGAATATGTGGAACAGAAACCCTCATGTACTGCTGGTGGAAGTGTAAATTGAGACAATCACTTCGGAGAGAATTTTGATGCTATTTAATAATGCAAAAGGTATATTTACCATATTGCCCAGTAATTTCACTTCCAATTATTTCCCTTATAGAAATTCACCAACATGTGCACAAGGAGAATGTACTAAAGTGTTCATTACAGCATTGTAATAGTATAAAATTGGAAAATGTGTACTGTCCTTCAGTAAGTGAATGGATAAATAAAATGTGGTAGGATTTCTGTACATTAATTTTGTATCCTGCAGCTTTACTGGATTCATTGATTAGCTCTATTCCTTTTCTGGTGGCCTCTTTAGGATTTTCTAGGTATAGTACGTCATTTGCAAACATTGAATTTTACTTCTTCCTTTTCAATTTTGATTTCTTTTTCTTGTCTGATTGGTGTGGCTTGGACTTCCAATACTATGACGAATAAAAGCAATGAGAGTGAGCATCTTGTCTTGTTACTGATCTTGTAGGAAATGCTGTTAGCTAGCTTTTCATTGTTGAGTATGATGTTAGCTGTGGGTCTATCATATATGGCCTTTATTATGGTGAGGTATGTTCTCTCTGTGCCCAATTTCTGGAGTTTTTATCATTAACAGATGTTGAATTTTGTCAAAGGCTTTTTCTGCATCTATTGACATGATCATATGGTTTTTATTCTTCCATTTGTTAATGTGGTGTATCACATCACATTGACCTATTTGTGGATATTGAAAAAGCCTTGCATCCCTGGGATAAATCCAGTTGATCATGGTGTATGATGCTTTTAATGTATTGCTGGATTCGATTTGCTAGTATTTTGTTGAGATTTTTGCATCTATGTTCATCAGTGATATTGGTGTAGTAGTTTTCTTTTTTTGTGATATCTTTTGTTTTGGTATGAGGGTGATGCTGGCCTCACAGATTAGGTTCAGAAGAGTTCCTTCCTCTGCAATTCTTTGGAACAGTTTGAGAAGGATAGGTGTTAACTCTTCTCTAAATTTTTGGTAGACTTTACCTGTGAAGTCATCTGGTCCTGGACTTTTGTTTCTTGGGAGTTTTTAAATTACTGATTCAATTTCATTACTGGTGAAGTCTGTTCATATTTTCTATTTCTCCCTGGTTCAGTCTTAGGAGATTGTACCTTTCTAAGAATTTGGCCATTTCTTCTAGGTTGTCCATTTTATTGGCATATAGTTATTTGTAGTAGTCTCTTACGATCCTTTGTATTTCTGTGGTGTTGGTTGTAACTTCCCCTTTTTCTTTTCTGATTTTATTTCTTAGGGTCCTGTCCCCTTTTTTCTTGATGAGCCTGGCTAAATGTTTATCAATTTTTATCTTTTCAAAGAACCAGCTTTAGTTTCATTAATTTTTTTCTTTTTTTTGGTCTCTATTTTATTTATTTCTGCTCTACCTTTTATGATTTCTTTCCTTCTACTAACTTAGGGTTTTATTTGTTCTTCTTTCTCTAGTTCCTTTAGTTGTAAGTTTAGGTTGTTTATTTGAGATTTTTCTTGTTTCCTGAGGTAAGCTTATATTGCTATAAACTTTGCTCTTAGAATTGTTTTTACTACACCCCATGGGTTTTGGATTGTCGTGTTTTCGTTTTCATTTGTCTCTAGGTATTTTTAAATTTCCTCTTTGATTACTTCAGTGATTCATTGTTTAGCTTCTGTGTGTGTATTTTTTTTTTTTTTTTTTACAGTTTTTTCTCTTGTAGTTGATTTTGTCTCATAGTTTCTGGTCGGAAAAGATGCTTCTTATGATTTCAGTTTTCTTACATACTGAGCCTTATTTTGCGGCTAGCATTTGATCTATCCTAGAGAATGTTCCATGTACACTTGAAAAGATGTGTATTCTGTTGCTTTTGGATAGAATGCTTTCTATATGTATCAATTAAGTCTATCTGGTCTACTGTGTCATTTAAGGCCAGTGTTTCCTTATTGATTTTCTGACTGGATTATCTGTCCATTGATGTAAGTTGGGTGTTATAGTCCCCTACTGTTGCTGTGTTTTTGTCAATTTCTCCTTTTATGTCTGTCAACATCTGTCTTATATATTGAGGTGTGCCTATGTTGGGTGCATATATATTTACAATTGTTATATCTTCTTCTTGGGTTGATCTCTTGATCATTAGATAGTGTCCATCTTTGTCTTTCTAATGTTCTTTATTTTAAAGTCTGTTTTGTCAGATATCAGTATTGCTACTCTGACTTTCTTTTGATTTACATTTGCATGAAATACCTTTTGGCATCCCCTCGCTTTCAGTATGTATGTATCTCTAGATCCGGAGTCTTTTGTAGGCAGCGTATATGTGGGTGTTATTTTTGTATCCATTCAGCCACTCTCAATCTTTTGATTGGTGCATTTAGTCCATTTACACTTAAAATAATTATCGACATGTATGTTCTTATAGCCATTTTATTAATTGTTTGTAGATTGTTCTTGTAGTTCCTTTTTCCCCCTTCTTTTATTCTCTTCTCTTATGATTTGATGACTATCTATAGTGTTATGTTTGGATCCCTTTTTCTTTTTTGTGTATATATCTATTACAGATTTTTGGTTTCTGGTTACCATGAGGTTTTGCTATAGCAGTCTATATTTATGATTGTTTTAAGTTGCTTATCTCTTAATTTCAAATGCATTAAAAAACCCCTGCATTTGTACTCTCCTCTCCTCACAATTGCTGGGTTTTTTTTCATTTTTTAGTTTTGTTAGGTAGAATTGTTACAATTTGACTGCACATATATAGTATATTGCATGTAAATACATATATACAATATACTACACATATTTTAAAAATTTACATATATGTACTATTCATTGTTTCTAAGAACGTTTAGAGCTTTAGCTTTTTAAACTTACACAGTTATCCAAAGAATAAAGACAACCACAAAATAAGAATTAATTTAAAAAATACATACACTCCACTATTAACAGCAATATTATTTATAATTGCCAAGATATGGAAGCATCAATAGATGAATGAATAGAAAAGATACAGCATATATATGTAATGAAATACAACTCACCCATAAGGAAGGAAGAATATTTTGCCAGTTTCTGCCCTTCATTCATTTTTTTTTTTCACTTCAAAAACCAGAATTTTATAACTGGCATAAACATTTCCATTGCATCAGAAACAACAAAATACCCAGAAAAAAACTTAACCAAGGAGGTTACCTGTACTCTGAAAACTGTAAAACATTGATGGAGGAAATTGAAGATGATGTGAAGAAATGGAAAGATATCTTGTGCTCTTGGATTGGAAGAATCAACAAATGGCCACACTACCCAAAGCGATCTACAGACTCAATGCAACCCCTTGTCAAAATACTCATGACTTTCTTCACAGAACTAGAACAAACAATTCCAAAATTTATATGGAACCATAAAAGACTCCAAACTGCCAAAGCAATCTTTTGTAGGTCTTTTTTTCCCTTCTCTTTCTCCTTTTTGTTCTCTTTTCTTACAGTTTGATGACGAGAGAAGTTCCTTTAACATTTGTTTTAAAGCTGGTTTGGTGGTGCTGAATTATTTTAGCACTTACCTGTGAAGCTTTTGATTTCTCCATCAAATCTGAACGAGAGCCTTGGTGTATAGAGTATTCTTGGTTGTAAGTTTTTCCCTTTCATCACTTTAAATATATCATGCCACTCCCTTCTGGCCTGTAGAGTTTCTGCTGAAAAATCCAAATGGGAGTTCCCTTGTATGTTATTTGTTGCTTTTCTCTTGCTGATTTTAGTATTTTCTCCTTATCCTTAATTTTTGCCAATTTGATGACTATATGCCTTGGTGTGTTTCTCTTTGGGTTGATCCTGTGTGGAACTCTCTGTGCTTCCTGGATGTGGGTGACTGTTTCCTTTCCCAAGTTGGGGAAGTTTTCGGTTATTATCTCTCCAAAAGTTTTCTCAGGTCCTTTCTCTCTCTCTTCTCTTTCTGGGACCCCGAAAATGTGAATATTAGCGTGCTTCATGTTGTCCCAGAGTTCTCTTAAACTATCCTCATTTCTTTTCATTCTTTTTTCTGTTCTGAAGTACTGATTTCCAGTAACCTGTCTTCTAGCTCACTGATCCATTCTTTTGCCTCATTTAGTCTATTCTTGGTCTCTTCTAGTGTGTTATTCATTTCAGTGATTTTCTTCTTCAACTCTGTTTGGGTATTCTTTATATTTTCCAACTCTTTACTAAAAACTTTACTTTGTGTATCTATATTCCTCTTGAGTTCTCTGAACATTTTTACCATGATTACTTTAAACTCTTTCTCAGATAAATTGCCTGTCTCCTCATGACTCATTTCTTCTGGGATTATCTTGTGCCTTGGCTTTGGAGATATTCTTCTGTTGCTTCATATTGTCTATCTTTCTATTTATATTTCTAGGTAGATTAGTTATGTTTCTTGACCTTGGAGAGGTGGCCCTCTGTGGGGATGTCCTGTGTGTCCCAACAGTACACTCCTCTCTTGTCATCCAAGGGCCAGGGTCCAGCTGGTCCCAGTGTAGAGTCTGGCCTGTGTTTGTGGATTCCTTCCACAGGCTTTGGGATTGTTGTTTTCTTATTTCTGGTATCTGCTCCTGGTGGATGGGGCTGGACTAGAGGCTTATGCAGGTTTCCTGGCAGGAGTAGCCAGTGCCTGCCCACTGCTGGGTGAAGCTTGGTCCTGGACCTCTGGGAGGGCCATATCTAGAGGCGTTTGTAGCTCAGGAAGTCTGTTGATGGATGGGGCTGTGTTCCCACCTAGTATGTTGTTTGGTTTGAGGCTTCCCAGCCCTGAAGCCTACAGGCAGTTAGTTGGGTAGGGCTAGGTCATGGTGCTAATGATCCAATCAACACATCAAATGACTGCCACCAGCTTTTATGTTCCCTGGATGAGTTGCAGCTGTCCCCTACGACCCCAGGAGATCTTCCAAAACCAGCAGACAGGCATGGCCCACATTCCTATGAAATCACTGCCTCTGCCCCTGGACCTGGTGCACGTCAGATTCTATGTATGCTTCCCAAGCGAGTGAAGTCTCTGTCTCCCCCAGTCCTGTGGGGCCCCTGGAGTTAAGCCCCACAGGCCTTCAAAACCAGATGTCCTGGGGTCTCCTCCTCCTCCCAATGCCAGAACCTGAGGCTGGGGAGCCTGACGTGGGGCTCAGAACTCTCACTTTTGTGGGAGGGCCTCTGTGACTTAATCATTCTTCAGCTTGTGGGTCGCCTACCCTGGGGGCTATGGGGCCTGATTATATTGCGAGTACTCTCCTCCTACCACCCTGCTATGGTTCCCTCTTTATGTTTTCAGTTGAAGAAGATCTTTTTTGCTAGGTTCCAGTCTTTTATTTTTCGATGGTTGTTTAGCAGTCAGTTATGGTTCTGTTGTAGTTGTGAGGAGGGGCAAGCTTGTGGTCCTGCCGCTCCACCATCTTGACTGGAAATTGGGATATCTTTCCATTTATGTAAGTATTCTCTAGTTTTTCAACCGTGTTTTGTGATGTTCATTGTGTAGGGATTGAGAAACACTTTTTCCTTCTAAATTACACACCTGAGCATCATATATTATTTATACAATAAAAAGTTATGCCACAATATAGTTAATATAGTTAATATTACTATAGGTTGATAAACAGTAAATTAGGATATATAATAAGGTTCCCCATTTTTTAATTCCTGATTTTGGTTAGTTACAGTTTTGTTAGAGAACCAGATTCTCTCCCACAAGGACCCACCACTCCAAGATAACCTTGTCACTCTGATTCACACTCCAACCAGGCCACTCTCCCAGATGGTGAGACAGAAGGTGCTTCTGAGGAGGGGGGTGGCCTTGGGGCCTTGACACACTCACCCGTGGTCTGGCAGTGGATCACCAGGATGCTGGCCATCTCGGCAAACTTAACACTGGAGGAGGGGTTCTTCTTAATTTCTTTCAAGAATTCTCCAAGGACCACCTGACACCTACCAATGAGCAGAGGGGAAGGGAGACAGCACACGCCAGCCAGGGCTGGAGGAGCCTCCACCAGTGCCACTTCTGCTCTGGGTCATCCACCCAGAGGGGGACCACACTTGATGGGATACACTTGTCAGATGAGTGCTCCTCAGAGGCTGGGGTAGATGAGCTCTTAGCTCCTCAAAGCGGGAAGCACACGGATCTGGAAGAAGAGAGCAATTTCTTGTTTTCCCAGCGCTGCCTGTCTGTTGGATGTCGGATATGTATATGCACCGAGGGCTTTGGCAGCCTGCCCCTCCCCTGTCACTCAGTTTCCAAATCTCTTTGCCGTCATCGCCCAGGATCTGGAAGAGTCCATCCAGGATCTCTGGCAAATAATCCAGCAGGTTAATGTCTGGCACGGACTCCAGAACCAGGGTTTGGGCTGGGGAAGAAACCAGCAGGGCAAGTCACCAGCCTAAGAACTTGTGCCTCCTCACCCATCCTCTGGGACTGGCCAGTGAGAAGGGGCCCTGCTGAGGCTTTTCAGGGAACTGAGGGGCCTACAGGGGAGGGGGTGCAAGCGGCTGTTGTTTTGGTTGATTTCAAGGCGGTATCTGGGTGATTCTGAGGACAAGGAAAGAACTGTATCCTTTTCAGGGGCAAACATGATGGGCTTTGTGGTCAAAGCCGACTAAGTACGTTTTTGGTTTATCTAGTGTCATTGAGTAATAGAGGGATAACAAAGAGGTGTCTCTGTGGTCACAGGAGGCACCCAGGTGGTGCTAAAGAGCAGACTTTACTCAGCTAGAGGCTCATTATAGCCGACAAAGGAGTGTCAAGGGACCGGACCTTACCCAGGAGATGATGAACTGCCGGGCGTACTGGCTGTTGGAGTAAATCCTCTCCCACAACAAAGGGATGAAGCTCAGCAGGTTGAACCGTTGCTTTCTGTCTCAATGTTCTGTGGGTCAAAGGCATGTGAGCTGCTTGGGGCCAGGGGCTAGGTGCTGCGGGGGAAGATGGCAGAGCCTGAGCCAGGCAGGAGAGGCCCCCAGAGCATCCATGCTCTCACAGCCTGAAGGACAAGCAAAATAGATGGATTAAAAGCAGGAAACAAGGTCAAAAGAACAAATCAAAAGGCAAAACGCTACCTACATCTCTGTGGTCTGGATTGAATTCTCTGGTGAGCTTAGCATGAATGGCCCGTTTCATTCCCCCTGCTGGCTGCAGGGTGGGGCTAGCACGAGGGGACTTTAGGGGTGATAGAACAGTCCTGCATTTTGATCCTTCTGGTGACATAACTCTATACACTTGGCACAGAACTGTACACTGTTTCATTTACTGTATGTAAATGAAAAACATTTTTTAAATTAGGCAGAGTGTGCCAGTGATAGAATTTATAAGCTGTACAGACAGATGAAGGAAAGAGATTCTAAAAATAAAAGCGGAGACCAAGTACAAATACCTTTAAGAGGCGGTCCAGGAGCTCAGATCCGCTTTTCACATTGGGGTCTAGGTCAGCAGCCAACTACGAGAGGCACAGAGGTGGAGAGAGGGTCACAGTCAGTATGTAAGACAAGGAATCCACTGAAATCCCACCGCCAAGGCCTTGGTGTGGCTGGAACGTCGCAGGGCACCTCTTTCGGTGCACCGGGAAGAAAGTATGGGAGGCGGGGAGGCAAAATGGAACCTGGCAAAGGCGCCAAGATGCAGTGGACCCCTGATGTGGTCAGGTACCTCTGTACGGGACCCGCTGCCACCGGTCAGGTGGTTGCTTCCTGGTGGGCTCCCTCAAGGGTTTTCAACCTTACAAGGCTGGGTCCCCTCTCCACTCCCGGAGGAGAGGACGGAGCAGCTGTGAGGTGGATCCTCTAGAAACAACTGGGGCGTCAGCAGGGCAGTAGAGCTTCAGGGAGGGAACCCCAAGAAGCTGAGGGTGAAGCTGAGGCTATTAGGGACCCCGAAGCCTTTCTAATAGAGCTTTTCCTAGAGCCTGTGCTCTCCTCACAGGGGAAATGCAGTCTGCACTATGCATTCACCATCTTCACCTTCGATAAGGGAAGTTAGTGCTTTTGTTTTCTTTCTTCCTTTCTTTTTCGTTTTTGTGGGGGGAGGTAATTAGCTTTATTCATTTATAATGGCGGTACTGGGGATTGAACCCAGAACCTCATGCATGCTAAGCACCCACTCTACCACTGAGCTGTACCCTCCCCCAATAGCGCTTTTCTTTTCCTTAAAAAAATTTTTTTTTTTTACTTAAAGTATAGTCAGTTACAATGTTTCAGTTTCTGGTGTGCAGCATCCACAGTGCTTTTCAAATGATTGGTTTCTGACTCTCATGGTGGACTGATGCTTTCATAAAATGAAATGCAATAAAAAATAAGCTAACACAGATATGGGGGGAAAAACAAACATAAACACAAGCCCATTTAAAACATGTATCATTAGATTCAACAGACAACAAGCCTCCCTGGCAGCAGGTGCTGATCTGCTCCGCTTGCCTCTGGGAGAAAGGTGGGTGGGACGAACTCAGCCCAGCTAGAGGGAGGAGCGGTCACCTTGCTCAGCCCATCAAAGAGCACGTTGAAGTGGGGCAGCACGGCGCCGCGGGCCACCTTGACGATGTTGTAGAGGGCCTCGCAGGCGTAGTAGTGCAGCCTGCTGTCAGCGTCATTGAAGCAGGTCAGCACCGGCTCGATCAGCTCCTTCAGGTAGAGCCCCGAGTCCTGCAATGGAACAGGAGGAGAAGCAGCTCAGACTGGATCAGGCCCCAGGCCCCAGCCCCCAGCTCCCACGGAGATGCTCAGGCCTCTGTGTGAGGGCAGGGCTAAAAGACCCTCCGCAAGTCAGCCTCCCGGCATAGGGGCCGTGCCCGAGAACCAGGCGGCAAGGCCAGAGAGCCAGCCTTGCTGGCCTAAGGTGTGGAGAGGATGGCGAAAAATGACAGGTCTGTAAAACCCTGCTGGGTCAGAGTCAAGGCCATGGCTGGTGTGTCTGTTCCTCCAGGAGAAAGGCCCACCTTGCCCAGTGCGATGGAGCAGGCGGCCAGGCCGATGAGGCCCCCTTTCCTGCTGTGGGGGTGCTGAGACAGGGCAAACTCCTGAGACAGGGTCTGGATCACATGTTTGATTTGCACGGTGTTGTTCTGGGCCACGAACTCCCAGACCAGCCTGGAGAGAGAGAAGAGAGGAGCTCAGGACCAGCAGAAGCAGGCTGCTCCTGTGGGTGCAAGCTTGAGGGCCAAGGCTGAGGGAGAGAGATGGCCTGTTACGAAGATGAATCGAGAGTCTCGGGGCAGGCCTTCCCCAGTTCTGCTGCTGACTGGGAGGCTCTAGGGGGGTGATGGTTGTTTCCCTTCTTTGGGCCTCTGTTTCCCTTGTTCTCAATAGAACAAGGAACAGTGGAATTTGAAAGATTCTAGAATCTGAGAGAGTGCAAGTGAATGTCTTGCTGAAGACTAAAAGGTGCAGTGTTCCATCTCTTTCATTCAGCACTTGCTTAGCCCTCGATTCACGCACCCAAAAGGTTCTCTGTGTCTGACATTATTTCCGGGAACAGTGGTGAACTAGGCCTGGGTCGATAGGCAAGATGCACACACAAACAAGTCCAGGTTGCAACACAGCACAAGCGACGCCGCAGAGGCAAGTGTCTCGGGGCTGACTGGGAGGTGCCGTGTGAGTCAGATCGTAGAATCATTAACAAGCGTTTTCCCGGAAAACAGAGAAGGCGGGGGATCTCAGAATAGGGAGCAACGTGGCTAAAGGCACGGGTCCGTGAAGAAACCTGATGTATTCAGGGGAGGGCGTCAGGAGTTTCGTGCGTGGAAGGTGTGGCTGGAGACAAGGGGAGAGGGGAGGTGAGCCAGAGAAGGGTTTCCAGCAGTAGGGGTGACACGCTCAGGTCTGTGCTTTGACTTGGTGCCTCTGATGGGAGCCTGGACAGGCTGCGCTGGGGAAGGCGGGCTAGTTGGACAGAAGGAAACTGCAGTATTCCCATGAGAGAACACCGCAGCTACAGGGTCAGGAAGGGGGCCTCAAATATGACAGAGTCGGTGGGAAGGAGACACAGAAATGGACACAGAAAAGCATGAGGAGGCCATGTAATACGGGAAGACGGCAGGAAGACAGAGCGTGCCTCTCCCACCTCTCCTGCCAGTTATCGAACCCAGGACCTCCTGAATGCTAGGCCTACACTCTACCACTGAGCTATCGCCTCTCTCTAGCTGCCTGTTTCCCCACACTTACCTTTATCTCCCCAACTCAGGGAGTCAGCTGGGTTCTTAGTTCCTCAACCTGTGTTGTAGCCTGGAAACTAGTTGTTTCAGCTGGGCAAGTTACATCTGATCTCTATCATTCCATCTCAGCTGGAAGGAGAAATCAAATTCCTTCCTCCCTTCCTCCCTCCCCCCACCCCCTTCTTTCCTTCCTGTCAGAACAGCCATCATTCAAAAGTCCACAAACGATACATGCTGTGGGGAAAAGGGTGGGAATGTAGTTTGGTGCAGCTGTTATGGAAAACAGTATGGACATTCCTCAAAAGACTGAAAATAGACTTACCATATGATCCAGCAACCGCACTCCTGGGCATATATCCAGAGTGAACCTTAATTCAAAAAGACACATGCACCCCAATGATCACAGCAGCACTATTTACAGTAGCCAAGACATGGAAACAACCTAAGTGTCCATCGACAGATGACTGGATAAAGAAGATGTGGTATATTTATACAATGGAATACTACTCAGCCATAAAAATAATAAAATAATGCTATTTGCAGCAACATGGATGGACCTGGAGAATATCATTCTAAGTAAAGTAAGCCAGAAAGAGAGAGAAAAATACCGTATGATATCACTTATATGTGGAATCTAAAAAAAAGAAAAATAAAGGACAAATGAACTTATTTACAAAACAGAAACAAACTTACAGACATAGTAGACAAACTTATGGTTACCAGGGGGAAGTGGGGGGAAGGGATAAATTGGGAATTCAAGATTTGCAGATATTAACTACCATATATAAAATAGATAAACAACAAGTTTATACTGTATAGCACAGGGAACCATGTTCAATATCTTGTAGTAACCTATGGTGAAGAAGAATATGAGAATGAATGTATGTGTGTTCCTATATGACTGAAGTATTGTGCTGTACACCAGAAATTGACACTACATTGTAAACTGACTGTACTTCAATAAAATACATATTTTTAAAAATGATAGGCTTTTATAGGCAGAAAGGGGAAGGGGCCAGGAAGGAAGTGGATTGTTTCAGGCATGTCACCTTCTTTTGGGGAGGGGGATGTGTCTGTCACACAAATCACCTCACCAGAGCTAATCAGGTAATTCCAGATTGACTAATTAGTAGTCACAGTGTTGGGATAAGCTGAAACTAGTTAGGTTAGATATTAAGTCTTGGTTTGTTGACATAGGTTTAGCACAAATGACTCAATTTGGGGCCTGTTGTTTCATTTTTTTTAAAAACAATATGAACATAACACTGGTGGTACTTTTCTTTAATGAGTGAAAAGCACACATGTAAAGCTCATAACAATCTTGAAAATGGAGTATTATCCTCAATCCATAGATCAGAATTATCAGACACAAATGAGGGGCTACGGTAGCAGAATTCTAAGATGGCCCCTCAGAGTCCCACCCTTTTGGGTATATGCCTCGAACAGCCAATAGTAACAACAGAGAAGTGTGTATGATGGGCCACTTGGTAAGGATATGAGAGTGGTCTCTAGCTGATAAAGCTTGTTCCCTGTGATAAGTTACCAAGAAAATGGGACTTCAGTCAAATGGCTGCAAAGAAATGAATTTTGTCAACACACTGAGGGGCTTGGAAGAGGATCTTTTTCCAGTTGAGTCTTCAGATGAGGACTGAGGTTGGCTGAGGTTCCCTCAGAGCCTGTGGGACTCTCAGCCAAGACCCCAATTAATCCACTCTGGACTCCTGACCCATGGGAACTGAAATAAGAAATTTGTGTCTTTCAAGCTGTTAGGTTTGTGATAATTTGTTGTGCAGATATAGAAAATTTGTACAGGAGCTAACCTCAAACTCAGCAAGTCATGGAGGAATTGTGTCTAGAAAAATCTATGAAAAATGTGCTTTTCTTTACTGGTGGGGTTTTCACAGCTTTTAAAACCTTTGCCAACACAATCTCACAAGTGAAGGTGGGTGCACCAACAATCTGAAAACTGCCCCAAACCTAGATTCATCTCCAGAAGAAAACGTAGTGTTTAATAGCTTCCTCCTCATACCCTGATACCAAGTAGCACTGATAAGGGCATTTCTAAACATCTTGTGATGTTTATGTTATTAGAATTTTGATGCTGGTTGATGCAAAACAATGGAAAAAATTAAAACAATGGGGATGATTTGGATCTATTTTTCCAGTGTGTACTTATTTCCACTAGATCCATATTTAATGCAGTATTTCATGTGTTCTTTTACTGTTTCGTTTGGCTTTTTCTTAAAGGTGAAACGAATTTCCCAAAGGTCGTAATGTGATACAGTTTTTAATAATTGAAACAGCTAGGACTTTTTTTTTTTTTTTTTACCAGAAGTAACTCTTTTCTTCTGAAATCACATTCTGACTAGGTTGCTAAGAAACCAGTTTTTCACTTAAGGCCCAAACCTCTGCTTTGTCCTACCTTTAATTCAGAAATTCTTGGAATAATTGTCTTTTTTTCTCTAATATCTTGGAGAATGTCAACTAGTTAAGGCTATTTATGCATAACTGGACTGGCACTGGTGCTGAGAACAGACGAGGGCCACCATTGCCTTCTCTACATGCTCATTTCTCTGTCCCTAGTGGCCAGCCCTGGCCATGCTCAGAATCCTCCAGACTAGTGCATAATAATACGCCTGGTTGCACCGTGTCCATCACTTCACAGCTGTAACTCTTCTGCATCTGTGATGATGATGTCTCATTGTTGTTACATAACTTATGGGCATTGTGGCAAGAGGGTACTGGTGATACATAATAAATTATACCTAAGTCTTAACTCTGCAAAGCAGATTCTCCAACAGCAATTTGATTTTGCAGGGGTGTCAGGACAACATGTTGAGGCTCTAAGAGGCTTGGGAGATCCCACACTTGGGACTTCTTGAGATCTGACAGGCCCTCATGATGTCACAATAACATTGCCTCTGATCTGAGGCATGTCTCTCCTAAAGAAGTGGTTGGAGTTAGGGTGCCACACTCACCAGGGCCTCTGTGTTGAACAACATTAGGGAGCCCCATTCACATCATATTCTGTGCAAAGTGCTCTCTGGAATTGTTTCACCTGGGCCCTGATATTTCCTGAACCCCTGCCCTCCTGTGAGATGTCTCCTGGTCCACTTTGCTGAGAGCGCATTCTGTCCAATGGAACTTCCACTAGCTTGTGTTAGCATGCTCGTTTTCACCAGGCCTCCCCTCCAGCCCTCTTTGGAGCTACTTTAACTTTCCAGATTTGCCAATATAGAACAATTGGTTATTGTCTTTTTTGAGCCCGTGAGAACCACCTAAAGGGAAGTGATGTACCCCATCTCAAGTCATCCAGGAAGGGGGTTTATGCTGGGGCAGGGTCTGAGCTGGCACACAGTCCCAAGGAGAAGGGTCTCTTCCCTGACCCTAGCCTATGAGGCTCTGGGCTCTAGACTCACCTCTCTGTGCCCGTGGTGCTGGAGCCAACTTCCACGCGGCTTTGTCCATGTTTTCTTCAGTATTAATGACTGTTTATCAACTAGGTTTAAAAGTGTTGAAAAAGTGCCCATTTGGAAGAAGGTGGTGGTGGGCCAACTGTTCCCCTCCCCCAGCCATGCCTGTGGGGAGTGGGCAGGAGGAGGGACACTGGGGGCGGTGAGGTGGGGTGCATTTCATCCAGTAGGCCTCAAGCAGAGGTGGTGAGACTCCTCTCCAGGGCTCTAATGAAGACGATTAGGGCTGCGAATGCATCAAAGACTCATGTCCTGCTGGCCGCCTTCAAAGCAGTGCTCTCCATTGCTCTGTGCACACATACCCCCTGGGGATGCCATTAAAGTGCAGATTCTGATTCAGAAGACCTGGGGCTGGCCAGAGAGCCTGCATTCCCACTGAGTGCCCACGTGATGCGGACGTGAGGCGCTGAGGCTTCAGCGATGACCACAGTGGGGTCCTCAGATCAGTAGCGACGGCATCACCCAGAACTGGGCAGAAATGCAGATTCTCAGGCCCACCCAACCCTACTAAATCGTGCCTCTGAGGGGGCACCCAGCAGTCTGTGGGTTAGCAGGTCCTCCGGGTGATTCTGATGCTAAATTTGAGAACCACTGGCTTCTTCAGACTGCTCGTCAGAGGACCTGCTGTTTGAGATCTGCACCCTCTCAGTTTGTTACTTAGTGTGTTTCTTTGCTCATTTAACCACTGGGAGTATCTGTCATCTAGTTTTTTTGTCTTTAGTCCCATCAGCAGTGTCTTTGGTGGTGACAAAAATGGATTGTCTATTAAGGGTGCATCTGCAGAAACTTTAGGAAAAGCTTCATTTGCCATGGAATGTACTGAGTTGAGGGTTGGGGGCGATACAAAAGAGGTTAAGAATCTCCCTCCATTAAAAACACTCTAATAGCTCTAAGGTCTTGTTAAAACATAGGCTGCTGGGACACACCCCTGGATTTTCTGACTCAATAGGTCAAGGGTGGGCCCTAAGACTTTGCAGTTTTGCTAAATTCCCAGGTGATGTTGCAGCTGCTGGTCCAGGAATCATGTTCAAGAACCACCTCTTTGGTGCTTTCAGTCCCAAATGGCCATCTTTTTTCATACCTCTCCCTCTCTTGCAGGTAGGCTGGAGAGGATGAGGAGAGGGGACCCTCAGGTGAGGGCGTGTGTGTGTGTGCAGAAGGAAGTCCGCTCCGGGGCCAGACTTTAACCATCTTTATTCCAATGGGTGATGCTTACAGTTATGCGGCTCTATTAATACCCACTGCGGGACCTGGGAAGCGCCTGGGGGAGGCAGATGCTCACTCCTCCTTGGACGTGGGGCTTCCGCAGTGCTTTCCCTCTGAAGGAAGGACTGACTTAGAATGTCACCCTTTATATGCACACAGAATGGCTGCAGTTTAAACACATCAAACGGACATGGTCCTCTCTCTGGAAGGAGAGCCCTGACTCAGTTGCAGCATTAATGGCCAGGTGGGTGTTTGATCTGTAGCACTGGTTCTCAGCTGCCTTATGGGCTGAAAAGAAATGATGCCCATATCCCTCCCTGGATCAATTAAATCAGCATTTCGGGAGGTTGGGTCTGGACCAGAGTCAAGGGCAGAGAATCACTGCTCTACAGGCTGAGTGCCACGCAGGGGGCTGGGAGTGGGGTGGGGAACTCGGGTCTCTATTTGTGTCTCTCCAGGACCTGGCCTTCAGCAAGAACTTTCTTTGGGGAACAGATATGGGATTCAGAGACGGAGGGAGCATCCCCGGCCCCTGTCCCTGCAATAATTGCCCTAATGTGTCTGCTCACTGCTCTGAAAATAGTGACTTATTTGGCCTTTATGTGAAAGCAGAATAAAAAAGCACATCAAAATAGAGTCATGTCTAAGGGCTTTTTAAGCCATTATGGGATTTAAAAAGAAACTGTGGTGCCCAGCATCACGCACCGCTATGTGTGGCATGACAGAAGGTCATGTGTGTGATATCTGGGTCATCTTGTTAAAAAGGAGGATTTTGACACAGTGCTTGGGCTTTGGAGCTATGTTAAGATGCTAAATTTCGAGACTTGCCTTTACAAAGTAAAATATAGCTCTGTTTTGTGTAGTTATGATGTTTAATATGGAATATTATATTTCATGTAGATACTTGGAGTTCATATAATACAGAAATAAGTGCCCTTCTCATTGAATTGGAGGTTAAGACCTTTAGACTTGGGGCTGTTTTCTCTTTGCTTCGCCAGGCTGGAGCAACACACAGGTATCAAGGCTGAGAAGACAGCTTTCCGATGATGCAGCCGACCCTGCTTCCGACTAGGGGGTGATCCCCTTCAGGTAATAAATCCACTTGAGGCCGGTTTCGCCACTGCCTTCACCGGGAGGGCAGGCCACAATCAGCTTGCTGGTGATGGGAGTTTTGCTGCCCGATGGGTTTCCTTCGAAGTAGACTGTGATGTTGTTGATCTTCTTGGGCCTCACGGAGTCCATGGCGCGGACGGAGAAGGCCGGGTTCTCCACGATGAAGGAGAAGGTGACTGGGTGGTAGAAGACGTTCTTGAAGGGGATGACTATGCTGTACCCGGCTCGGATCAGGAAGGGGCCTTGCGGCTTGGGTGGCAGAGCCACTCCGAAGAGGGGGATGATGTACTCCCCTCCTGCAAGCGATGACAGGCTCAGGATGCCCTTGCTCTCGCCCAGGCGGCTGGGCTCAAAGTAGATCTCCACGCTGACCTCCGTGCCGCCCTGAGCCCCTGGGGCTGCAAAAATGACCTTTTCCGTGTGAAAGTCTGGACAGTCTGTCTGAAAGGGGAACAAGTGCACTCGGCTCACACATGACCCTGAAGAGCAAACCAGCAGCTCAAGTCCATCCCCAGCCCCTCCGCCCTCCAACATCACGCAACCTAGTTCTGTGTGAGGTTATAGAAAAGCTGTACCCTTATAACTCCCTGGAAGAGTAGGTATTGCTAAGTTTATCCTTATTTTACTACAGAGAAACCGAGGCCGAGAGATGTTAAATACACACGCAGAGGGATGATGTTGGGTGGTGGTCCTTGGTGCTGGTCCCCTAAATCTGCTCTTTTTTCCTTCCATGCAGATGGAAGACCAGACATGCTGGCTCCTCCTGGATGGGTGGCACTAGTTATGAACAATAAGTTGTGAGCAGAAGTGCAAGGTGTCCTTTCCACACTAGAGCATTTATTTGCTGATGAAGTGCCTTTGTGGTCTTTTCACCCATCTGGGTGCTATGACTGGAAACATTCGAGATGGTGGTTGCCCTTCAGCCTGGGTCCCTGAGTGGCTATAATGAGCAGAATCCCATGCTGACCCTCCCTGAACAGAAAGCACTGAGGAGAGACAAACCTTTGTTGTTTTAAGCCACTGAGATACTGGGGCTGTTTGTTACTACAGCATAACCTTGCTTCTCCTGATGGATGTGCATGATCAAGAGCCTTAGCCTCTTTAGAAACTGTGAATCACTATGTTGTACACCTGAAACTTATATAATATTGTAAGTCAACTATACCTCAGTTAAAAAGAAAGAGCCTATGCCTCTTGACCATGGCCATGGGACTCTGATGTTAACTGGGCACACAGCCACCCAGTGTAAGGCCACACCTCCTAGCTTCCCTTGTTGCTAGGTGTGGTCATATGTACTTTTGGTCAATGGAATGTGAGTGGAAGTGATGTACGCAGCTCCCTCATTTCCCTCCTGTGGCTGGCTGGAGTGTAGACATCACAGTCAGCCATCTTGGTCCATGTGGACCAAAGCAACTTTATATATAGAGGGAAGAGCATCAGGACAGAGGGTCTGGGTGTCTGATGTCACGGAGTTGCCATTCAGCCCAAAAATGCTTCTGCCCACAGTTATTTGAGAGAGGAATAAACTTCTATTTTGTTGTTTGGGGTTTCTGTTTTAGTAGTTAATCCTATGTTCAAACTGATTTAATAGGTAACATGTATGGAACATTTACTATGGCCCAGGCTCAGTTTTATATACATATTTAAAACTCCTGGCAGCTATCCTATGAGGTCGGGGTATTACTGCCATTTATAGATATGGTTAGAGAGTGTTAGTAAATTATTCATACAACAATAAATATTGAAGTGAGGATTCAAATCCAGGTCTGCTGGATTTCACAGCCTATAAAGCATGACCACTAAGCTCTAATGTCTCTTTTTATTGACTACTGAGCATGTTGTGGAGAGCTAACTCCCCCCACCCCAACACCAGCTTGTTAAACTAGAAAATCTGTAAGGAAAAACCCAGGCCTGGCGCTATTTGTGTCTAGTTGGGAGTTTCCAACTAGATAGAGCACCTGACTCTGAGTTTCACATTTCTGCATCCCCTGTGTCCCCCTCCCATGATTTCTGAACCCAGACTGCTGGAAAGGGAAAGGTAGAGGGCGGGGCAGGGGCTGCTCACCCTGCAGTAGTATTCTGTCTTCTGTCGGGTGTAATTGGTGAACTTGGCAAAGATGCTCTGGCCGCTGCCAAGAACAGCCTGGAAGTGCACGGGCTTTTCCGGCAGTGCTGGTGTGGCTTTCAAATTGAGCTCATATGGGTAGTAACCTAAATCACTGTTGTGCAGTGTTAATCTTCCGAAGGTTTCTCCAGCTTTCAGGGGCTGGAATTCAAATGAGAATGTGCCCTGCAAGAGAAGACAGAGGCTCCTGTGATACTGAAAGTCCGACCCATCCCTTCTCCCCCAAGGGCCTCAGAGCAGCGTGGTGATAGATGCTCATACTGATTTTGACCCTGGGGAACCTCTGTTCAAACCAGCCCACTTTTCCTCCCCTGGGCCCCTTCCAGCTTCCCCTAGTCCAGATTTTTCTGTATCTGGAATCTCTTTGCATCTAAAAATAGGTACTGGATCCCCTCTTGAGAAGCATAGTTATGGAGACGGGGGTGGGTGAGCTGGAGGGGCAGGAGGGCCAAAGGTCAGGCAGCTCCTTTTTTGCTCATAGCCAGTCTCTGAACAGCTTCCTGGGTTCTACCATCATTTGGAAAGGCCTTCTCCTTTCTCTGTTATCATCCACAGCAAAACAAAACAAGAACCAGAGAATACTGCTTATAGTAGCAAAACAAAGGAAACAGTTCAAATGCATTAGCAGTAAGAGACTGGGTAGAGAAATTATACTTTACCCACTTCAGCAGAATATTATGTAGCCACTAAAAAGGAAAAGGCAGAGCTCTAAGCATTGAAATAAAAGGTGTTGATGGTATTTTAAGTAGAAGAAAGAAGGTTCTGGAAATGTACATAAAGCATGAGCTTTTTGGTGTGGAGAAGAGTATGTCTATGTATGTATAGAAAAGAGACAGCAAGGATATACCGAATTGTTATCAATAGTTATCGTAGGGTGGGGAAATGGGATTGTGGGGGCTTTTACTTTCTATTTCACTTACTTTTGTGGCATTAAAATTTTGTTTTTATCATGAGTAGGTACTGTTCCTTTTTTTAAAAAACTAGATCTTATTGAAAAATAAACTAAAAAGGATATCATTAAAGTTGGGGATATTTATAACAGAAAATAATGCAGTACAAAAATTTACAAGATTTTACCACAATTGAAAAATTTAGATGAAAATAAACAATTGTATAAACAAATATAACTTAGAAAAGCAGACTCAAAAAGATAAAGAAAACCCATACGGTTCTGTAACCATTAAAGAAATTTAATAGTAAAAAAATTCCCCCTAACAAAATTCCAGGATTACAAAGCTTTATCTGTAAGTTCTACCTAGTAGTCTACAGATTCTTCCAGAGAAAAGAAAAAGAGGGACCCTACCTTAACAAACATAATCTTGGTAACAGAATCCAGCAAAAAGCTAATAGGAGAAAGGAAAACTGGATGCCAGGTTCCCTCCTGAACATATATACAAACATCTAATAAAAATGTTGCTCAACTCTAGCAACATATAAAAAGAGAATATTATATAACTAAGTTGGGTTTATTCCATGAATGAAAAGTTCGTTTACCATTGGAAAAACCAATCAGTTGTCATATTGACAAATTAAAAGGAAAACAATCAAATGAACATCTCAATAGATGCAGTAAAAGCATTTGCTAAAACACAACATCCAATCATAGTGTTTTTTAAAAAGCTCTTAGCAAACCAGGAATAGAAGGGGACATCCTTAATCTGATAAGGGTTATTAGTAAGAAACCTAAAACAAATGTCACAATAAATGGGAAATTTTGAAAGTTTTCCCTTCAAGATCAGGAATGAGACAAGGATGCATTCTATTGTCTTCCTCATCAACATTGTTCTGGAGGTCCTAGATAGCCCGATAAGGTGTGAAAAAGGAATTAAAGGAAAAGGTTTAGACAGGAAGAAACAAAATTGTAAATACTTACAGATGATATGACTGTACATCTACAAAACTCAAGAATATATAAATTATTAGTATTAGTGAATTTTGTTAGCTGGGTATAAAGTTGATACACAAAAATCAGTTATATTTCTAAATACATACAATAAATAGAAAATGAAAATTAAAAAAGATGCTATTTATAATATCATCAAAATATACAAAACCTATAAATAAATCTAACAAAAGATGAGTAAGTCCTCTACACAGAAAACAAAAAAAAAAGTATTATTGAGAGAAACTAAAGACTTAAATAAATGGAGATTTGATCATGGATTAGAAACCCCAATACTGTAAAGATTCACATTCTCCCTGTGGTACATAGGCTCCAAGATGGCCCCCAGGAATCCCCACGGCCTGCTATTCACACACTGCATAATCTTCTCCGACACTGACCCAGGGTTGGTCTGTGTGACCACTGGTATATGGGAGAAGAGATGGCATGTCCCTTCTGAGATTAAGAGGGAAAGACTGCGGTTTCTGTTTTGTGCACTCTTTCTCCTTTGCTGCCTCACTTTCTCTCAGGTCGCTCACTCAAGGTACAAGAATTGTCACGTAGAAAGCAGCTCCAGGGAGAGGCCACATGGTGAGAAACTGAAACTTCCAGCCAACAGCCAGCAAGGAACTAAGCCCTTTCTAACGACACATCAGTGAGTGTGGAAGCAGATTATCCAGCCCCAGTCAAACCTTGGGGTGACTAGAGTCCTGGCTGACAACTGACTACATCCTCATGAAAGACCCTGAGCCAAAACCACCCAGTTTAAGCTGCTGCTCTTGGATTCCTGATCCTCAGAAACTGTATAGGTGATAAACTTTTATTTTTTTAAATTGCGGAGTTTTGGGATAATTTTTTATGGATGAACAGAAAACTGAAACATTCTTAAAATAAAAAGCAAGAAATGATAACTGCAAAATAAGGATGGGGTGAGGGAGGGCAGGTCCTGTGAAAGGAGAGAGGTTTCTTGGGAGGTGGCAATTTTTTAATTTCTTGACCTGAGTATTGACTATACAGATATTTATTTCTTAATTTTTTGTGTAAACAAACATTTATATGCATATGTATAAACATATGTTTACATGTACATATACATATATGTATATATATGTTTTATATAATTTTCTGTATAGATTCTATAGTTCACAATGAAAAATACAAAAGTACAATAAAATAAAGGGCATGGAGACTCTCTGAAGAACAAAACAGATTCCAGATTCTGAAGGTGAAAGAAGAGGCAGAGTGGGAGTGCAGGGAACAAGCCAGGTGGCCTAAAGTCGGAGAAACAGAAGAGATTCTGATGGAATCTGGAAAGTGAGGATTTGGAGTGGCAAATTGATGAAAAGAACATTTATCTTCCCACGAGTTCATAATTCCAGCCATCTCCTCCCACCCCCCATCAAAGGTTTCTTGGGCGTCCTCCATGAAGGAGTCTATGCACGAGCAAGCATACATATGAATGTGTGTATGTTGAACACTTGATACAATATTACGGGTCCCTTGCTGTTCTTTTCAACACACATATTCATTATTACTTATATAATTAGGAGAAAGAAGAGAAATATTTTAAATGTGAGGAAGGCAAACACACATAATGGAGACAAGGATTCATAATAAATAAGTCCCTTTTACATGTATGAACCCAAGTTCTGTGGCCCTGGTTTATGTGAGGACTTGGGCAGCAGAGGAAAAGGGCACAGGAGTGATGGATCCATCGCCCCCTGATTTCCCGATCACCTTCGGGGCTGGTCCCCTCAGGACTGCAGAACGTGGACCCAGAAGCCCCAGGGTAGAGCCTCTATCACACATATCAGGGGCCCTGTGGCCAGGGCCATACCTCAGAGTTGGCCGGCACCACAAACTGGGTGGGCAGGCTGATGTCGGGCACCCTGCATTCTGTGGAGAAGGTCACTGAGTAGGGCAGGGGGTTCTCCACCTTGATGGAAGCTGATGTGCTCTGCCGGATGGGGCTCACCATCTCAATAGTTTTGATGATGCCTGAAGGGATGACCTTGAAACTCACTGTATAGTATAAGAACTCGTTGGTGACCTCATTTCGGAAGATCACCTGGGTTCAGAGAGAGTGGGAGGAAGCGGGGCAGAGCAGACGGGTTAGCCCAGGGTCCTCTGCCACTTCCGGGAACCCTTCTCCCTGTTAGCAATGCCTGGATGCGGGAAGCACAGGGACCATGCGGACACGAGTCCTCCCAGCCCATATGAATCCCGGCCAGCCAGCCCTTCTCTTCCGGTATCCCCCCAGGCCCCGCCCCCTCCACATGAGACAGCACTAAATAGCCTGAGTTGCTCTAGAAGAGGCTACAGCAGCACTGTCTAGTGCTGAAGGTGACGGTGTCCCCAGTGGGAACAGCTGAGTGGCCCTGGAGAACAAGCAAGACCTCGAGAGGTTCATGCTGTAGTGGGCTTCACTCCTTTCCTGCTGCTCCTGGAACAGTTAATAATGACAACGATGATGACAGCATCTAACACTTCAGCGAATGATCACCGTGTGCCAGGCACTGGGAGTACTTACTTACTTTACACAATTTGTAGGCAACATTACTATTCCCTTTGTTGTTTTTTTTCAAAGATGAGGAAATTGAGGCTTAGCAAGTTATTAGTTTCCCCAAGGTCATGTAAATGTCAGAACCAGGATTCAAACCCAGGTTGGACTGACTCCAGAGCTCACACATGTAACCGCAGTGCATCGTCCCCTCCTCACCCCTGCCTCTGATTTGTTGATAAGCTGCTCACCTTTTTCAGTTCTCTTCCTGGATGACTGATGGTGTTGACATCTGCTCATGTGCTTGGTGATCATTCACGTATCTGCGTCTGTGATGTAGAGTCTATTCAAGTTTTCTGCCCTTTTTAATACCTTGCGCTGTTTATCTTATTAGGTGGTAATAGTTCTTCACATCTCTGCCTTTTTACTTGCAACCTCTTCCTGCTTCTGACACTCTGTCTTTTACTTGGAGTGTTTAGTCTTTTACATTTAAAGGGATCATTTATATGGGTTAAAGTTGACCCTCTTGCTATTTCTTTCCCATTTGTCTCTTATTTTGTCATTCCTCTGTTGCTACTTTCCTGCCTCCTTTTGGATCAATGTGTACTCTTTTGGAATATATTTTATTTCCTCTACTGACTTCTTAGCTATATTTAAAAATAACAGATCTTTAGAAGTTGCTCTGGAGCTGACAACATGAATTTTTAATTTATCGAAATGTATGTAGGGTCAGTATTTTATCACTTCCCACTTTATAACTGATGCCTTAGGCTTCCCACCTTTCACTTCCTACTTCACGAATGTAACAAGCTTCCTTCAGTGTCATTTCATTGACCTCCCGCCCCACCTTTTGGGCTTTTGCTGCCATGTCTTTTACTTCTACACCTGAGCGCATCCACCTCCCAATGTTACTATATATGCTATCAACTGTCAGTTGTCTTTTTAAGGAAGTTCTAAGAAGAAAAAAAAATATATTTAATATTTATGTACTTATTTACCATTTTTGGAGCTCTTCTTTCCTTCCAGTGGATCCAAGTTTCCATTTGGCATCATTTCCCTTCAGACTGAAGAGGACCTACCCCATGTTGGAGTCAGTTTCCATTGACTGCTTTTTCTTGACAATGGGTGACATTTTCCTGCTTCTTCACAAGTCTGGTGACTTATTTGTGTACTGGACACTGTAGAGATTCTGTTATCTTCCTCATAAGAGTGTTGATTTTGTTCTAGCTGGCAGTTCAATCACTGACTTATCACCTTAAACTGGTGTAGGTTTGGTTTTATGCTTTGTTAGAACAGATCTGTGGAAAGTTCAAGGCCTTTCTCAAGACCTTCCAACTTGATGGGATTCAACCTCCAAATTTTTGTCCTCCCTGCAGATCTTGTGGGTGCTTAGTTTTAGGCTTTCTTAGGGCTCACCCACAGAAGGTCTTATACTAAGAGCATGGTTCTTTCTTCCGGCCTTTTTGGCATTTCAGCTGGGTTCCTAGGATGTTACTTTGTTCTCATTTTTTATTGCCAAATAATACTCCATTGCATTTATCCATTCACCAGTTAATGGAAATTTAGATTGTTTCCATTTTTTTTTTGGCTCTTACGAATAGTACTGCTATGCATATGTATGTACAGGTTTTTGTGTGGACCTATGTTTTTCACTTATTTGGGGTATATACCTAGGAGTGGAGTTGCTGAATTCCATGGTAACTCGTTTATCTGCTTGAGGAACTGCCAGACTGTCTTCCAAAGCAGCTGCACTATTTACACTCCCACTCAATGTGTGGAAGCTCCATTTCTCCACACCCTTGCCAGCACTAGCTGCCATTTTTTTTTCATTCTTGTCATTTCTTTGCACTCACGTGCTGCAGTCTGGTGCTATGACTCTGCTCTGTCCTCTGTCTCACTAGGAACCGCTTCCTCGGAGTCTATTACACTGTTCAGCTTTCCTCTCCTCTGTGATCTTTTATTCCAAATATTCCATTTTTCATTTTCAGGTCCTCTAATGGATTCTCTTCCACAATAGCCTGTTCTTATTTTATGGGTATGATTATCTTCCTTTATTCCTTTGAGGATGTTAATATTGTTCACTAAAATCCTTCTGTTGGGAATATATGTATGTATATGCATGACTGGGACACTGTGCTGTATACCAGAAATTGATACATTGTAGCTGAACTTCAATAAAAAAAATCCTGTTGGCTTTCATCACTCTTTTATCTCAGGGGTTCTTTTTTGCCAAACTGGTATTTCTATTTTATGGCGGGTTTCTTCTTTTCCCTTCAGCTGTTTCATGATTCCTTGGTTTTCAGGTTCTTCGTTAGCCTGTCTGTGAACATGATTGGAGTGGGTCAGCCTTCCTTAGTGACTGTAGGTGAGGAGGAGGAGGTGATGGGCTGCTGGGTGGGTTCTGCCAAGACCTCTTCTGGAGAGGGGAGATGTGTTCCTAGATTCTTCTTTTTTTCCACTTTAAAATCTTTCCCTAGGTGATTCCATCTTCCATGTTAGTTTCAAATACTATCTATCGGTGGGTAATTCCCATAGATTCTCTTCAGCCCTGTCCTCTCTTGTGAGCTACTGATCCACAGAAGCTCCTTTTCTTTGATGCACTTATCTCATCTTGTAACTATGCAATTATTTGATAAATGTCCATCTCCCTCCACTGGATGGTATGTTCCAGGAGAACAGAGACTCCTATCTTTGATCACTGCTGTGTTACCAGCACCTAGTATAGTATATGGCACATGTGCTCAGTAGACACTGGTAGAACTAATGAACGGATCAGGAGAAACAGCTCATGTGTGAAAGACCCCGTGGTGCCTCAGAGTCGAGGCTCTGAGTTGAATCCAGGCTCTGACGTCACTAACTGTGTGTTAAGTGATCAGCATGGGGCTGGACACTCTATGAGCACTCAGAAAAGGGGTCTTTCATTATTATTATTATTACAGTCTGGTGTTTGCTGGTCCAGTGTTCCCTACTGCTTAAGGATTTTCATGGTTCTGCTGTCTTGAAGACTTGGCATAGGCCTGCATGATGACTGGCTGGCCCTGCAACCTGGCCTCATCTTCAAGAGTCTGGGAATCCTGAATGCCTGTGCCAAGTCAGTCTAAACAGTCAGCCCAGCAGGGTAAGGATAGGCTGGCCATGGGAGGACACCAAGGTTGTCAACCCTCAGGGCCAAACCTCCAGGGTCCCAAGGCAGTGCCTATAACATGTGGATACCTTTGCCATGTACAGTCCCTCCTTGTGAGAAAAGAAGTTCAGCTTGTAGTCTTTCTTGGAGGCAGACAGCACATCAATGTAATCAAGGCCCTTTAAGGTAACACTGAGGTCAGGCCTCTCTGGCTTCACCATTTCTACAATGACCCGGAATCTGGAGGCACATAGGAGTATAAGACGGGAGGACAGATAACATGAGGCAGTTTGCCCGAAGGAAAGACAGCAAGGTACTATCTCTACTCTTGATTTTATGGAAAGCACGTGGGTCCGGGGTTCTAGTTCTTTGTCACTCCCATTTACTAACCAGGCACTGAGTCAGCACTTGACATGTGCTACAGGCCTTTAGTCCTCATAGTGCCTGTGGGAGGTCCATCTCGGTATCCTCCGCATTTTATGAGTGAAGAAACAGAGGCCAAGAGAAGGAAGATAACACACTCAGGTAGCAACGCCTGGTTATCGGCAGAACCAGCACTTAAACTTCAGTCTGAGCCTTTACCCACTGAGAGCAGGCAGCTCTCAGTAAGTTACATGTCTTCTCCCAGCCTCTGGGACCAGGCTGGTTGGCCTCAAGCTCCCCTAGCTCTTGCGTTCTCCTCTACAATCTAGAGGAGTTCCACTGCAAGTACAGGGTCCCAGGGACGGCCTTCTCTGGCCAGTGGCTTAGGTGATAAGAGAGAACCCTCAATAATTAAACAACCATGATTTTTGTTTTGATAATAATAATAACAACAGCTGACATTTATGGAGCACTTACTTTGTGCCAGGCAGTGTTCTAGGGGATTGATGAGTCACCAGCCACATAGCACTGAACAGGAGACTCTCTCTGGAGCCTTAGACTTTGGGCAGGGCTTGGCCACATCAGGGAACTCTGTCTCTGACCCTTTGCCCTCCAACATCCTCTCAAGGCCCTGCCCAGGGGAGGGGCTGGGCTTGACAGTGGGAGTCTTCCCTCCAGTTCCCCATCCCCTCACCTCTGGGGCTTGTTCAGCCAGTTGGTGATGGGTAGGAGCTCAGTGTAGGGCGTCTTACATGGCACTTCGCGGAAGATATTGGCTACGGCTTTCGGGATCTCAGAAGTCCCATGCAGCGCGTAGAGCCAGCCCGTCCCGTCCGGGAGGGGGAAGAAGAGGGTACCCTGAGGAGAAGAAGACATGCGGTCAGAAGGACACAGAGGGCCCTCTATTCTGTACCTCTCAGAATAGTGGTAGTGACACAGGATTAATGAAGGCTCTGCCAATACATGTAACACATAACACGCTTGGTAATATGTTTCTGAGAGCCATAAAAATGTTCATGTGTGTTTGGACCAGGAATGGAATCCCATTCCAGGAAACTTCCTGAGGAAAAATCCTTCCAGAGAAAAAAGTTACATATATACATACATGTGTATATTAGAAGTGTTTATATTATATTGATGAAAATATGGAGGTAACATAAACATCCAGGAATTGGGAGATGTTAAATAAATTACAGAACTCTCATTCAATAAAATATTAGTCAGTCATTACAAATGATCATGAAGACTACACAGTAAATATGAAAATGCTCAAAACTCAGGATGCTGTGAGGACAGCTGTGACTGTGTCTGAGTAAGGGTTGGTAGAGAAGATAGAAGAAAACAGTTCTTTTTCTTGGCAGGCGGGTAGAAGATTGTGGTTTCTTTGCTTTTTTTTGCTTTTTATTATAGTCACTATGATGTTATTCATGCCCTTAAGCTAAAAATTGATTGCTTGATGCTTACTTAGTCCAGGATTCCATTTCAGAACTGAACACCTGGTTCCAAGAGAATCCCCTAAATATGAAAACATATAGGCAAAAAAGGAAGCCCTGGACTTGATAATCTGTGAGTCCCCATTGTTCCAACATGATTTGCGGGGTTCCCTCTTGTTCTCACATTGTCTGAGCTCCTAACCTCTCTTGCACAACTCCTCCTCCCAATCATGCCAGGAAACCAATGAGGGGGGGCGCTCAGCCTACCTGATGCTTGCGATTCTCCAAGTTCATGGTGCGAGGCCTATAGGTGATCTCATAGGGCTTGTTCTGCTGATGGGGCTCCAGGGTAATGAACTCGGGCCCCTCCCAGTGCTCGCCCTCAAAGATGGGGTGCAGGTTCCAGGTCTGGTTGGTGCGGTTTGAGAGCAGGATGGTCTGTGTGTGCTTGGAGCGCACCTGGCAGGTGAAATTCACCACCTGGAAGAAGACAGGCACTTCAAGCAGGCAGTGGAACTTACAAATCTGCATTTTAAGGAAGGGTTCAGGCTGGAGATATTTATATTTGGGAGATGTCAGTATAACAATGTTTTTTTAGGGTCAAGAAACTAGATGAGATCATCAAGAAGTAAGTCTATTTAGACAAAAGAAGAAATTTCAGGACTAATTCCTAACTGGCGCACTTCAACGTTAAGAAAAATCCAAAGAGGAGATGGGAAGGAGCAGGTAATAAGGTGGGAGGAAAACCAGGAGAGGGCAGTATCCTGGAAACCACGTGAACAAGTGTTTGAAGGAGGAGGGACTTGTTCAAGGTGTCAGATGCTATTAACAGATCAAGCAAGATGAGGGGTGAGAACTAGCCATTGAATTCAGCAATATGGACAGTGTGCCACCAGTGTAAAGAGAGTCAAAGAGATCACGAGTGAGACAAGAACAGAGTTCAGCAACAGACCCACACATATACCATCAACTGGTTTTTGACCAAAGTGCAAAAACAATTTAGTGGAGAAAGGGTAATCTACCCAATAAAGGTGCTGGAAAATTGGATATCCATGTACAAAAAATAAAATAAAGTGAATTTCAATCCATATCTTACACTACATACAAAAATGAACTCTAAACAGATTGAAGATCTAAATGTAAAACTTGTGTCCTGAATATATAAAGGAGGTCAATACTAAGAAAACAAACAGCCCAGATAAAAATAGAAGATTTGAACAGTTCAACAAAGAAGATATATGGATGGCAAATAAGTACCTAAAAAGATGCTTAACATCATGAGGCATTAGGGAAAGGCAAATTAAAAACCACAATGAGATACCACTATGCACCTATTAGAATGACTAAAATGAAAAAAACTGACCACATCAAGTGTTGGTAAGGATGTGGTGTAAGCCTAAGAACCACTGGAAAACAATATGGTAGGTTCTTAAAGAGGTAAACATATACCTGCCCTATGACCTAGCCATTCTACTCTTACACATTCACCCAGGAAAATGAAAGCATGTATTCTTGCCAAGACTTGTACATATATGTTTATAGCATACTGTATGATTCCACTTACATAACATTCTTGAAATAACAAGAGATGGAGATCAGGTGTCATTCTGACCATAAGCAACGTTGCCAGGAACACAGCTGACAGACCAGTATTAGGTTTCTAGGAACAGGGCTGGCAGAGGGTTAACCCAAGGACATACGTATTTTTTTAAACGACAGAGAAGGAGAAAGGTGTTCACCTTTTACTTCCAGAGCTCATACAAGAATTTGATCTAGCCAGAGATGTCAATACAACCTTCCCTGAGAATGAGATGCTTGAGTTGAGGGCTGAAGAATAAATAAGAATTAACTAAATGAAGAGGGAGAAATGAATTTATCAGCAGTGGGAATAGCATATGCACACAGAGGCCCTGTGGTGGGAGGGAGCAGGTCTGAATACTTGATGTGGGCACCCAGGACTGTTTAAACAGAACCACTAGTTTCTAGAAGGCCTGAATGAGTTCCCTCATGGGGCTTGCTGGACCCACTCTGGCCACTGGCCCACCCGTGGGCAGCAGCTACTGACCTCTTTTACTGCAGGTGGTCCCACGCAGACTCCAGACAGGGTTAGGCTCAGAGGACTGCCTCCCTGGATGAAGCAGAGCAAGTTTTTATGGAGAATCTCTTTGCCCACCTCAGTGGGATGGTAAGTCACTTCGAAAGAAACCTCCATGCCTGCAGTGATATAGCCTTCTTCTGGGCTGATGGAAAAATGAGGCTCAAATTTTCTGGCATCCCATTTAAACCTTTTCCAAGACAAAAGGAGACAAGGAAGACAGTTTAGTAATATCCTGGGTGTGTGTCCTCAACGCTGCTGAGAAAAGAGATTTTGCCTGGGCTTTTAGCTGGGAGGTTCATCCCCTTGTATACCCCTTGGGACCTGGGAGGAGGAAGACTGCCTGGCAGAGCTGAGCCAGTGGGACAAAGGCCAGGTCAGTCCTGGGTGGATCTCTTGGCTCCCCCTGGAAACTGAGCAGGATGGGAAGCAGCGCATTTTATCTCATTCCCCACAAGTGACACAATGGGGAACACATGCATGAACATGCTTACATGTCTGTACCCAAAGTCACATAGCTGGGAAGTGGCTGCGCCGGGACTGGAACCCTCCCTGCACTGCCTCTCAGGTCAGATCCAGGAGGGTGGAGACAATCCCTTCACATGAGAGCTGCCCCTGTTCTTGGTGGCATTGGGATCCGATGGCCCTGTGTGGTTTTTGCTCTGTGGTCTGGCACTCGGTTCAGGCAGGAGGCAGAGGGTGGATGGTGCACACCAGTGCTTGCAGGGCCACAACCTTGGGGCACCGTTCACATTGAGGCCGATGTGAAGGGTTCCCCCTGCAGGTGTGTGGTGCACAGCTGGGCATGGCCGAGTAGTGACAGGGACAGGAACCTGCTAGCAAGAGGGAAGAGCCTGGAAGGAGACCTGCCGTTAATATAGCTAGGTCCTAATCCCGTCTTTCTCACTTCCTGGCTGTGTGACCTCAGGCAAGTCACCTAACCACTCTGAGCCTCCACTTCCTCTGTGAAATGGGAAAATACAGTACCTACCTTAGGGGGTCCTGGGATGGGGAAATGGGATCTTATATGTAAGCACACTCAGCATGGCACCTGCACATTGTAGGTTCTTGCTCAATGTATGATTATGGGAAAGTTACTTCATCTCATTCCACCTCGACCTTCTCTGCTGTAATATGGATCAGTCATAGAACTGTCCTTGGGTTTACATGAGATGAGCCATGTGGAGGGCGTAACACAGGCACCGAGCAAATGTTCCTTATCATGTTAGTTTTAGTAATCATGGCAGCAGTGATCACCCTGGTGTGGCTGCCACTGTCACATCTTGAGGGAAGGGAGGGGATGTGAAAGGGAGGGGAAAGAAAGAAGTGGCCACGTTGGTAAAACAAATGTCTACTCCAAATCCAGGGCGAGTCCAGGCACAGAGGCTGTCCTACCTCGCGCCCACGTCGCCTGTGTTCAACATGAGGATGCGACGCGTGGCTTGCGTGTGACACACGACTGGTCCGAATGCAAGGTGCTCCTGGTCCAGGGAGATCTCTAGGGCCTGGCAGCAGCCGTTGAGGAGGAAGAGGGGCCGCAGGAGCCCCATGCACTCCATGAAAACCTCCTCGGAGAAGGGAGGGACGCGCTTCTTTGGGGCAAAGGTGACTTCCAGCTTACAGACCTCTTTGGGCTTCAAAGAGATGTTGCGGAATGGTGTCAAGGTGATGACCTAGAAAAAAGGATGATGAGAGTCAGGAGCTGAGGGCAGTGGGGCCAGGGGAGTTCCTGCTGCTGGGACTGTAACAGGCCAGGGATAAACTCACTCGGCTCTCTCACCAGCCACGTCACTGAGTTTGAGTTCCTGCAACTTTATGTGACTTACTCTATGAGGAAGACTCAGATCAGCTGTACAAAATGTGTGGCTCGTAACAGGCACTCAGTGAACGTTAATTCCCTTTTCCACTCCTTGCAAATAACCCCTGCTCTTTTATGAGATGGTAAAAGCAAGTTTCAAAATGGTCTAAACATTGTAATTCCATTTTATTTTTAAAATTGTGTAGGAAAAATGGGAAAGATAGGCACCAAAATGTTAAGTGATTATTTCTGGGTATGAGATTATAGCCAAAATGTTTTTCTTTATGATTTTCCACATTCCTGAAATTTTCTGCCCTGAAGACGTATGCGCATTAGAGCCCAGATCTTCTGAATCCCATCAGGGGCAATTCTCTGTCTGCTTCCCTGATGCCCATTAGAGGGATGCAGCCTCTTGAAGCCTTGGTTTCCTTACATGTAAAGTGAGGGGAGCAGAGGCACCGCCCAGAGCTGTTTTGGTGAAGATGATCAGAGGCCGCACAGGGAGCCCTCAGAAAGGCCCAGCTCACTGACAGGGCCTGAGAACTGTGAGGTGTCAGGGTCACCAGAGCCATCACCCGTATCACCAGGGGGCGTGAAGAGGCCACGGGGTCCCCGAGCACTAACCTTGGGTTCCTGGAGTTCTGGAGTCGAGAACAGGACTGACTGGTTAAATGTGAGCTGGGCCTGGCTGTTGTTCATGATGGAAATTGTCTTTTTCACCACCTGCCCAGGCAGGATGGCTCCTAACTTCACAATCTTATTGGCTGGATCTAGGACTAAAATCTGTGGGACAAGAAAGAGAGTAGGAGGGAGCGTTTGTCGGTCAATGAGAAAAACAAACATGACACATGTGCCCTGGTGGGGCGGGGGGATTCCCTCTTTCTGAGTCCCGCGTCTTCACACTGGATGGGCATCTGCTTGCTCAGTAAACATCTATGTGCATAATATGACCACTCAACAACTTGTCACATGATGATGTAATTCAGGCTGGGTGAAGCACTGTGAGGGGAAAGCTCAGGGTATGGGGGCAGAGGCAGCCTGGAGGTGAGGGAGACCTTCCTGAGAGCTGAAGGAAGGGCAGGATCTGTGGTGCTGTCCAGCACAGGGTCAGACAGGACCCAGGGAGGAGACAAACTGTGGCAGGGCCCTGAGCTGGAGGGAGCAGCCCCGTCAAGGCCTGGGGCTGGGAGCGATGGGGAGATGTGAGAAATAAGTCTGGGGGGTGTCAGGTTTTATTCTGGGAGAAGTGGGCAGCCAGTGAGGCATGGAGTGACTCAAAATCAGCCGTGTATTTTGTGGGGGGCTCTGGTGCGCTCCTTTGTGGGGATGGACTGGAAGGGGCAGGATGGAGAGCCTTGAGAAGTGAGAGATGATGGTGGCAGTGGAGGTGGACAAGGAGATTCACTTCAGAGTCCTCCTCTAAAGCACTGATCCAAATGCTGGCCTGGATCAGGCCCAGATCAGGCTGGGCCTTGCCCTCCAGGATGGCATAACTCCCAATGAGCAGCATCCACTGGTCACTGTCATTTGACCAGTCACCAAACTGTACCCCCTGACCGCCACAACGATCTTTCTATCCAGCTCACAAGTTTCCAAGTTGTCTGCAAAGGCAAGAGCACCTCCAGCACCAGCCCGTGAGCTCCTGGAGGTCACCTCTGGGTTTTTGCAAAGTACCTACACGCCATAGATGTGCCATGAATGAATGAAAGAATGACCACAGGAACGAATCAGTTATGTCAGAAGAGACACTGCCACTAGCTCGGGTGCAGACACACCGCATGCCTGGTCCTGCTGCTCCCCTGGTTTGATGGGAAGGCTGCCAAGAATATAGCCCTCCCATTTTTTTCTGGGCTGCTGAAATGTCCCATGCACTACTGAGACTCTTGGAAGGTCTTCAGTCTCCCCAGACCTCCCATGAAATGCAAATACTCCCACCAGACAGACACCTTAAATGTTTACCAGACATTGGGAAGGAAGGGCTTCGCTTTCTATGAGGAGCACCTGGTAGATGAAAGACCCTCAATCGAGTATACTCCTGGGACCTGCGACTGGCTGGAAAGCGCTAGTCAACGTGGTGTTAAGGAAGGATGTTCTATCACTGCAACGTATGTTTGTACACATTGCTTATAACAGACCTTGCCTATGAAACCTGAAAACAAAACACGCCCCAATATGGGAGAAAAAGGACATGCTTGGGGTGTTGCATCTGATAGTCTCAAATTTCTCCAAGGAGAAGAATGTTTCTCCAGGGCCTGTGACTACTTGTCCCCGTTGATCCAGCACAGTTTGGTATTTGGTGTTGAGTGAGATCCACGTGACTCACTTGAGTCTGCTCTGACAATTCACCCTGGGTGGGACTGACGGGGGGCTGGTGATGAGGAGGGGAGGAAGGTGCAGGCTCAGGTGGGTGAAGGTGGCTGGGAAGGGCGGGTAGGAGGGTGCCAAGTCCGGGGATCTCCCCGACTTGTCTCTTACCTTCATTTCAGTCCCTTTCCCTTTGATTTCAACTACTTGTTGTGAGAGCCCATTGATTTCAAAGGGGATGAGTTCTCGATAATCGATGCTTTCTCGTGGATAAAAGGTGATCGGAATCTCCAGTGTCTTTCCTGGCTTTATCACATCGACTCGGAAATTCACCTCGAGGTAGCTGGTATTGATATACAGACAATCGATGCTAGAGAAAACAGGAGGACAGTGTGTAAGCTCTCAGATGGCCAACCTGGCGGGACTGTTTCGGACCCCAAGTCTCTTCAAGCTGAGCACTGCTGCATGTCCTGCCCTGCTGTCCTGGAGTCAGAATTTAAGGATTGGAAGGGACCTCGGCAATGATCCAGCCCACACTTTCCGGGCATAGTCAAGCTACTTGTCCCAGATCATATCCCCAGATCCTGGCAGAGCCAGGCCTCAAATTCAGTCTCCTGACCCTTTTCCGGGGGCTCCTTTCCCTTTCTTTGTCCTCCCTTTCTTGATAATGCAGCTTGTGGTTTTGTACCCTCTCACAGAAGGAAGTGCTTGCTGAAGTGACTGGGGGGAGAGCATAGTGGAGAGGAGTATGCGTTCCAGAGTCAGACAGACAGGAGTTTGGATCCAGGCTCTATCACTAGCTGTGTGACCCTAGAAAAATGACTTAGCCCAGTTGGGTCACTGTGTCCTTATCTGTAAAATGGGGATAGTGATTGCTATCTCATGAGGTGGCTGTGAGAATTCAATGGGATGAAGTGACCAAATCATCGCTAAACAGGGGACATAGGAAACATTCCTCAAGGGGAGCTGAACTAATTTAACCCTCCTGTTGGAGAGATAGTATTGTTACTCCTCACTTCAGGCAAGGAGAAAGAGGCACAGAGAGTTTAAAAAATTTGCCCCAGGTTACACAGAGAAGTTCTGGGACTTGAACCCAGACCTGTACTAGCCAATACGGTAGCCACTAGACCCATGTGGCTAGCAAAATTAAAATTATTACAATAAAGTAAAATTAAAAAATCATTGCTCAGTGGCAGTAGTAACATTTCAAGTGCTCCACAGTCACATGTAGCTATAGGCCGCTGTATCGGACGGGGCGGATACATAACATTTCTGTCATTGAAAAAAGTACTAATCCAGAGAACTCTGAATAAACACAGGTCTCTGGAGATTTTGTTTTGTTAGGTCTTGAAAAGGGCCCAGAAACCTGGACTGGAATGTTCTACACAGGGATGGCGCAGAGGTGGGATTTGAATCAGAAGGCTTAAGCTCAGCAAGGATCTGCCATTTATGGCAAGGTCACTGGCCTGAGAAATTAACTTTTTCACTCTTCAAACCTCAGTTTCCACATCTAGTACATGGGAAAAATAAATGGAGGCCGCCAAACCTCACATCAGGTCATTTGGCACTGCCCTCCTCATTTTCAGAAGATTGTTTTATAGCAGAGTAGCTCATGCTACCCAATTATCATTGTTAGTGCAGGGGAAGGGAGACTCCAGATGCATGCCCATCTATGTTTGACTCTTTCCCACAGTCCTTCCTTTTCTGTCTTGGCGGGACGTCACCTGTGTGAGGGCGGGAGGTCCCACAGGAGTGGCAGAGTCATCTGGAAGCTCTGGGAAGCCTGCTTACCTCATAGATGTTTCTTCCTTGTTGGTGACAACCAGAACTTGTTTATATGGGGGCATCCCAGCTTGGTAGATGAAGCAGGTCCCAAAGTTGTAGCTGGTGAAGGAGAAATGGACGGCTGGGCTCACGGCACAGCCTGAGATGCTGCACGTGAATGTTGGACCGTGGCTGATCTGTGGGGAGGGAAGGGTGGTGGAGTGTGACTGGGAGATGTGAGAGGAAAGGGTCCTTAGGCCCTCGGGTGAAGGAGGCAAGCAGTGAGTGCTTTAAAAAAATTCAGGTCCCAGGGCTCCATCTGCAGAGATTCTGATGAACAGGTTAGGAGTTTGTTGATTAAAAAAAAACAAGGTGGACTACTCTGTACAGGATCTGACATTGACTCTTGCTTTGCTCCTGCAGCAACGATTCCACTGGAAGGCGGAGGGGCGTGGCAGAGATGGCCTGTTCCCACTCAGCATCCTTCGCAAGGCTTCCTTATGAGCAGGACTCTGATTAGCTGCCCATGTGCTAATGGGGGAAAAATCTGTCACTTCCCATCCTCCCTTGCCGCTAAGGGTGGCCATGAGACAGAGTTCTCAAGATAAGAATGCTGTGAGTGCTTTCAGTGTTGGACAATGTTAAATGGTCTCACCTTGATTTTGAGTTCCAGGTCCTTCAAGACACACTTCTTCAATGGCTGGAAAGACAGGGAGGTGTGAGCACTCTGCCCCACGTCCACACTGCCTTCGATGGGGGAAAATTCCAAGTACTGCAGCAGGGATTTGGGGCCGGACAGCTCCACCTGGAAACTGAAGTTGAACTTTCCAGTGTTGATAAAACCGAATTCACACTGGACACATTCATTCAGCTCCACCTGAGAGACAGAGAGTAGTGTTGTGTGTTGAATGAATGCAAACCACAGTTCTCTTCTCTGGGGTCAGGATCTGTAACATGTTGGAGGAAAACATCCTTTGGGTGTAGGGATGGCAGACGACACCAGTGAGCTGAGTATCCCGAGCTTAGTGTAGTCAGATATCCCAGCAAGAGCTACTAAGTGCTGGGGGCCCCTCAGAGCTGAAGAGTAAGATGACAATTTAATTCTTCGATGTCCCCTGGTAGCAAAACATCCTTCCTGTGTGTTTAGGACAAGCATTCTCCCCCTTCCCTACCATCTCTCTAACCCCTGGAATGTAAAATGAGAAAAGCTTTCCCATCAAAACTATGCACATTCTGGGGATGGCGCTGCTGCTGGAGAGTTTCTGTTCTGGTCTCTTGGCAGCTGAAACAGAGATCCAGCTAATACTCACTTGTACTGCCTTTCCCAGCCAGTGTGGAAACAAGAGGGCAAGTCCACTCCCACCTTTACCTCATAGAAGTTGACAATGGTGGTCTGGTTGGGAGTCAAGAGAGTGATGGAGCCAGTCCTGTCCTTGCACTTGACCTCTACATTCATAACGTAGCCCTCAGCTTTGACATTTAAGGTCAGAGGGTGGACTTTCTTTTTCACGTTGCAGATCAAATTAAAATTCACATCTCCTTCCTGCGTTGGTGTGAAGAAAATATCAATTGGGAACCTGTGGGGGAAGAAGACAGCAGACTAGATAAAACCTCCTGAAGAATATGGGTGGGATGGATGAGCAGATACATGTTGAAGAAAAAGCACCAGAACTCCAAATCATGATGAATTTTGAAGGTTTGCCAGGCAAGGTGGCCACTGCTTTATGGATTCATAAACACAGTGAAAAGCAAGGAAAAGAATACAAACATAAGAAAATACTAAGCACAAGAGCTTAAAGTTCTCGTGCTTCACAATTCATCAGGAAAATGAACAGCAGGGAATGAGCCGGACAGAGACGGAAGTGTTAATATCTAAATTTTGAGTCGGGAGAGGCTTCATAGACAGCGCACTCTAAAGCAAACGGATTCTCCTGGCTGGCAGGCCTGGGCCCCCTGCCATGTGGGGCAAGTGTAGTCCCAGGGGCTTCCTTTTCCTTTACCTGGACAGTGGTGGGAGCCAGCCTTCCATGGGACACACGACCAGGCTGTTGCTGAAACCTTCGGAGTATCGGGAGTTGTCCAGGAAGGCGAAACTGAACCCCTGCTCCTCCTTGTTGATGACATTCACTGTCTCTCTGGCTTCTCTGCCTGAGGAGGAAACAGTGGCCCTCAAGGGAGGTCTCAGGCCTGCTCCCGAAGTGTCTCAGCGGATATTGCTCCACAGGACAGAGGAGGCCAGAATTCTTAGAAGAGATTCTCTGACTTCTTTGCTCTCCTTTTCCAAGCTCCTCGGCCTCTGGCTACCTCTCTTCCTTTAGCTCCTCCCAAGGGAACTCTACTCCTTCCTCCTAGAACTTGACTCCGTCAACTGCCTGCCCCTGCCACATGGGCTCTCCTGGGATTCTCCTGTCTCTTCAGACCCAATGCCCTCCTGCTTTTGTCAATGGGGGCGAGTAGACGCCTAGCTCTGCCCTGATCTCTGTAAATCACCCCTGCAGCGAACTCTTTTGGGTTAGACTTTGGGTATGTCATGAGTATCCTGACAGGGCTCTGACTAACACACCTCCTATCACTATTTGGCTTTTTCTTACTCTTCTTGACTATTGTAGAGCATTGACTTTTCCACATAAACTTTAGAATCATTTTACCCAGTCTCCCCTCATCCCTATCCTTTCAGGACTAAGGTTGTCAGATTTAGCAAATAATTTTTTAGTACAAGTAAGTCTCAAATATTGCAGGGGACATACTTATACTGAATACTTATTCTAAAAGATTAGTCATTGTTATCTGAAATTAAAATTTAACTGTGCATCTTGTATTTTTTTCTTGCAACTCTAGTTAAGGTTTTAATTGGAATCTGATAAATTTGTGTTTAACTTGGGGAGAATTGACAAATGTTCAGATCTTATTTGGGGGCATTTAAATAAGATTTTATAGTTTTCTTCATATAGGTCCTATGCTTTTCCTGTTACATTTATTCTTAGCTATTATATAGATTTTATCAATATTGAATGGAATTTTTTGTTTCTGTTTCTAGGTGCTTATCCCTAGAAGAAAGAGAAACCATTGGTTGCATATGTATCTTGTATCCAGCTACTTTCTAAAGTATCTTGTTGATTCTAGTAGTTTATTTTGCATTTCTCTAGAGTCTCTTGAGGTTATCTATGTATGAATCATCAGCAACAGCATGAGATAGTTTGTCTCTTTTTCTCCAATATTTATGCCAATTATTTAATTTTCTTATTTTATTGTATTTGCTAAAATCACTAAGAAATTGTCCCATAATAATGGTGATAATGAGCACCTTTGCCTAATTCCTGATTTTAATTGAATTGATTTTAGTGGTTTATGACAAGATAAAATTTGCCTCTTGATTTTGGCTCATCTTTATTTAAGTTTTTTTCTCTTTTCCTATTAGACTTTTTGTTGAGAATGTCTGCTGACTTTTAGCAATGACTTTTCAGTCTATATTAATATGATCACCTTGTTGTTCTTTAATCTGTTGATATAATAATTATATGGAAATGCACCATTATTGCATTAGATTAAATTCTGTTTGTCTTATTATTCTTATGCTGCATTTCCCATTTCTTGGTTCAAAACCTTTCCAAACACTACAATCTCCTCTCATCTATTTATATGCATCAGTACAAGAAATGTGTGGAAATGATACACATCAAACTGTTAACACTGGTTTCCTTTGTCGGAAAGGACAGGGTGAGATAGAATGGGTGGGGAGTGATTTTTATTAAATTTTTCCTTATACAACACCACACTGATTGACTTGTAAAGAGTATTACTTTTACAAATAAAAAAATCTAATGAATTACTAAAAAATCCTCTGACTTTCATCGCATTTTACACACACACACCACACACACACCACACACACACATCACATCTATGTGATAGATTGGTAGTGCTGTAAGAGACCTGGCAATCACCTCCTTTATTTCCTTCAAAGTGTCTGCTCAAAGTCACCTTCCCATACTGGCATTCCTTATTTCCCCTACTCTGCTTTATTCTTCTCTAGAACACTCCTCAGCATCCGACATGCTATATGTTTTGTTTTCTCATTTTTTGGTGGTCTGCTTGTTGTTACTAGAATGTTAACTACCGTCACGGTGGGGACTTGGGCTTGGTCCATTGTATCGCCAGCTCACAGAAGAGTGCTGGCCTCATACAAGGGACTCAGTAATATTTGCAGAACCAGATAAACGTGTGAAAGGATGGCAGAGAAATTTGGACACTGTGACAAAGACCAAGAAGCAAACAGATACAGTCATAATCTGGCGGCCCATGCAAGTAGGATGGGGATGATATGGGTCTCTAGAAATAAACATAGTCAGTCCAGGCCCCAGAGGAATCTTCCAAGTAAGAGCCGCAACAAGCCTCCTAAATTTCCTTAGGTTATTACTGTGTGAGTTTAGAAGACACTTGATGGAGATTAGATTGGGAGGTTAAATATTTTGTGGCCTTGTGAACAATGATAGAGGCCCTCTGACGTGCTTCTGGAAGGCACGAGGAAGAGTTCCCCACCCAAGTCTGCTCCTGGGGCTCATCGCTGGGTTGGTCTCACTCCCCTCCCCAGATCATGGCAACTGTAAATAAACCAACAGGGCAGCCTTACCAATGAGGAGACAACTGAAGTTGATATGTGACTTGTCCAGAATGATGAGAGGGTCACTGGCTTTGCCTACCAGCAGGAAGGGGACTGTGATGTTGTGTTCAGGGATTAAGAAAGTCCAGAATGCTTCTGAGATGTCCAGATGGGAAGGTGAGAACTGGAAGACGATCTAAGAAGACAGTTTGGAGCACAGCAGTTAGAGCCCCTTCTGTTTGCTGACCCACGTGGCCTTGGAGGCTCTCAGCACTGGGGTTACGCTGGTTGACATTACCAGCGCACCACCTTCTACCCTCTGTGTAAGGGCAGGTAAGTTTGGCTGTACTAGAAACATCAATGTCTGCGTGTCCTGCCCACAAATATTTCTAAGGGGGTCTACCCTGCTCACTGCCTTTGCTGGCTAGGCTGCTGTATTTCATGCCACGTCTTTGGATGGCATACAAAAATGGAAAGGTTCAAATAGAAATTTGTAATTTTGGCTTTTACTGAAAAGTTTGGGAGAATGAGCAGCTCTGGGCCCACTCGTCTGTGTGGTGAGCTGCAGAGAAGCACTACAGCTAGCCAGCCCTGATGCCCAGCGTTCCCTATCGCTGTCCCCTTGGATGGTGTCATTCATTTGTGTGAACTTCCTGAGGGCTTCTGAATTTGTAACTTCTGTTTCATGGATTTATTCCTGCCTCCAAGATTCTCTGTGGAACTCACAGTACATGGGGCCCATGGATCTGTTTTGGTCAGCAAGTTCATATTTCTTTAAGTCTGACCCTCTGCTCTAAATCACTGTGTGAGCTTTAGGACAAAGCCATGTGACATGACTCCATTTTTCTGTTTTTCCCTGTGGCCTGGCCAAGTAAAAACACATCTGTGTCCTTTCACTGCTGTCAGTCCCTTGTTTATTTCACTGCTGTCAGTCCCTTGTTATTGTATGAGTCCTAGAGTCCCCAGGCAGTGGTGTCCAGCTCTCCTTTCCTTGCTTTAATAATCTCAATTTTTAAAGCTTCAAATACTAGAGCTCTCTCTTTCTCCATGGCCAACCAAGAGAGCTCAACCATTGCTCAGGAGGACTGTCTAACATGTAAGGTAGCCACTCAAGAAATTCTTGTTGATGAATGCACCCTTAGTCTGTTCTCCTTAACTCTACCCCTGCTCCACAGCACGCCTGCTATATGGGGGTTGGGATCGGGGGGGGGGATGGGACAGAATGATTAAAGCCCTGGGTCAAGTGGTCCCCATTCACACACACCTCAGCTTTCTTTTCAGGGAGGATGACGCCCTTCTCTGTAAGGCATGTGAAGGCTGGAGGGTTCTGGAGACTTTCAATTTCTTCAGAGATCCAGCAGAAGGAGTAGGTGCTATTGGTTGGGTTCAGGATTGTAAAAGTCCTGGCCAAGGGGAAAGAATTAAAAGCAGAGAGTGAGTGAGGGAGTTGAGGATTAAGGGAAGCTTTCTTAGGATCTGCCCTAGTGCCTGTCCCCTTACATGGGAATCAGAACTGCTCTGGGCACTTTGTTACTGTAGGAGCAAAAACTGCATCTCAGTTGGGAGACCAAAGTCTGGCTAGAATTCTGGACTGAGGAGTAGTAGTGATGCCCAGGGCCCTTCTGTCCCAGGGATCCTCTGTGGTCAAGGTGGTAGTCAGTGATCACATTTTTACATCTTCCAAATTTCCCCCAGTGTCAAAACTAAGGAGACAGAATTGAGCTTTCTCACTGTAGTTCTCTGAAGTCAGATCCCAGGATATGGAGTGTTGCTTCTAGGTGTCAGTCTAGCTTGCTTCTCTGAATTCTTCCTCTGAGTTTTTAGAAGGACTGACTGACATGAACTCAACCAGCGTGAAACTGAACTACTCACCGGAGGTTCCTCCCTCCTATGCCCACACTGATGAACTCGATCACCCGAGTGTGCGGGTCCAGGGCCCCACTGCTAGGCCCTCGGAGGTCTGGGTTGCGCCGATGACCTCTGATGTAGTCCGAGTCTTTCAGCTCAAAATGACAGAAGGGCAGGTTGCTCCGCCCTTTTGCTGACAGGACCGGGCCTTGCTCTCCAGGTAGCAGGTTAGGAATCCTGAGAGGATAAGGTTACTCTTATCTATTTTAAATTTTTTAATCATTTTTCGCTTTCTCAATTGGTGGAAATAAATCTCATATCCATTAGAATGAGAGCTCCATGAAAGCAGAGGCTGCATCTGCCTTGATCGACAACATAAGCTCAGCTCCTTGAAGTACACAGTAGGGACTCATTAATTAAAAATTGGGTGAACGAATGCATGAATGGGCTGAGTATGAAGAGCCTGAATTCTGGTTCCTTCTGTGTACCTTTCTCTGGCCTCAAGTCCTTCCTTTATCAATGGCGAGAAAATCTCCCTGCTGTAAAGTGAGCAGAGTCTAGCCCTCTGGGCCCTCTCATATGTGTCTAGTGGGATATAAGAAATGACCCAGATATCCTAAAAAAGCTACCCTGAGCCCCTTGGAAAAAGTGAACTGGATATGAGCAGACCTCTAGCACCAGCACCGAGCTTAGGGGGCCCAGGTGTAGGAAGGGTCCCTGCACTGTGGTTGCAGGATTTCTGGACACTCTTAGGGCTCACCTAGGTCTCTGCCACCCTAGGCCATGGATCACAGACTCCCTCTGAGGTGGGTGTCCTCCACGGGGCTTCCCTGGGAGCAGGTACCCCATCAGGCACTTTCACTGCCAGAGGTTATTGACTGACTTCCTTTAACTGGATCTTGCCCATCGGCTCCTCACTTACTGGGTACCAGGTCTACCACCTTTGTCGCCGCCACCACCTAATACTTATTGTACGATGTGTGTGCCAGGCACTGTTCTAAGCTCTTTACCTGAATCACCTCATTTAGTCTTCACAACAGCTCTGCAAGGTGGGTATTGTTATTCGCATTGTACAGAGGAGGAAACTGAGTCTCCGAAGAGATATAAGAAAACTTCCCCAAGTTTATGCTGGTCCCAGGACTAGGTGCCCCCTGGTTGCCCACCCACCTTTCTGTTGCCCAGTGGAATCCTGTGTATGGCTGGGGATGGGGAGGTGGGCGAGAGGCTGAGTCTACAGAGGGTTGATGAGCAACACAAAAGACCAGATGCTCCTTGTTCTCACAAGGCTGGCCCCCTTGACCTTTCCAAAGGGAAATGTGGCTATGTGGTGCTGTGGAGGGGCCCAGGCTGGAAAGAATGGTGGTCGTGGTGGGACAGAAGAGGGGTGAAGAGCTGCAGTACTTTGTGCAGGGAGCTTGGGTCCTTACTGGCAGATAAAAATGCTCTCGAAGTCTCCAACCTCCAGTGGGGAGAATTTCACTTTGAGCTTCTGAGTCTTCCCCACGGGCACGATGCCCGAGGCAGGCTCCACAGAGAAGGGTGGCGGGGAAGCTTCGTTCCAGTGGTCCATGGCACTGTCCAGAGTGCTGCCTGTGTGTAGCGTGCCCTGGCTAGGCTGGTCTTTTTGGGAGGAACCTGGGGGCAGAGAGAGAGCCAGTGATACTCTGCACATGCAGGGGAGGGCGGGTGGAAGGCAGCACACTCCCAGTCCTGAGGCACCTCTGTGGGGTCTGTGAGCTCACCTCGTCCAGAAGGTATACTTAACTTTGGGCCCTGGGGTAAGGACTTGGCTCCTATCTCTCCAAGAGACCCATGAAAAATACTTCCAGAAATTCCATCAAGTTTTCAAGTTTGTTTCTTTTTGGTTTGGGATGGGGGTGGGGGTTAAGTAGATGTCTTTGGGTCATCGGCCTCAAGAATATGCTGAAAACATAATTTTTGAAGAATCATTGTTTAAAAGTAGGGGTTCACAGCCTGGGAGCTGTGAAGGTCTGGGAATCTCCAGAATTGAAACAGTGGTAATGGACACTTGCCCATCAAGTGTTGGGCCCTTTTTAAAGTACTTCACAGGTACTGACTGTGAGTTGGGCATTGGTGTGTATTTTCCTGGGGATCATAGCTTTCATCAGTTTCAAGACTCATCTCTGAGAAGGTTAAAATCTAAAAGAGAAGACTTCTAGGGATCCATCAGAGGTGGCACTGGCCTAGTAGGGGGCCAGGGTCTGGGCTCCTGGAAGGACAAGGTCAGCTCTTGAGCTTCGCAGGCCTATTAGGCTCCGTAGATGCCAAGAGGGCTCTGCTCTGCTTCTCCTTTGCTACTTCGGGGATAGTTGGAGCAGCAGTCTTCTCCATGAACAAGGCTAATTGGGAAAAGTTCAAGCCCTGGGTTTTACCTGTCATTGCGTTTACCTTGGATATCTGGCACTGCAAAGCTGACAGACTTTGCCGTCTCTTCTGAGATCCAATTGAATTCTAGCTGCACGCTTCCTGAATTAATCAGTTCAAACCTGCAAACAGATCAGGAAATGGATCTGAGAAATGTGCTACAGATGGTTTTTGTGCTGTCGGCACATTGCCTGTACTGTTCATTTCTTTCTTTAAATCATTTTGTTTCTTAAATATTTCTTCAAAGGCAAGTTTTAAGCAATTTTATCTGAAATCATGCCTTTGATGTACTAGTTATATTTCCTTCTAAAACACATAAAGTATATACATAGCTATTAAAAGTATCCAAATGTTTAACACTTAAGTCATCTTGCATACCACCGACACCCCAGGCAATAAGCTCTCAGCCTGCAACACGGTAATCCTGAAAATTTCCCATGAAGAAGGAAACAAAACCTATTTCACAGGACAGTACCTTCCTCAGGTGCAAATTCCATAGCCCTTCCCTTCCTGAATCACCTTCAATCAGAAACAAACCACATCTGGTGGTCAGAACCCCTCTGACCCCTGCCTGAGACCCCTTCACTGGCTGAGACACAGACTTGTCTCAAATTCTGAATTGGCGGAGACTTTTCTTGCTCTCAGACAAGAACCGGGAGATAGAAGCTTTTTCTTGAATCACTAGTAAACTTGATTGCAGACAGTTACAAGAAAATGATTGTGCAAGACAGAAACACACACGCTTTTCTTAGTTTTAGGGGAGAAGTAGGGGTTGAGAATTGGGTGGGGGGGTAGGTCTAAGGGTGGGGTGTAGGGATTAGATTTCCATTAATCCAGTCCAGATAGACCATGCAGCTATGTCTGAAGTCAAGCTTTGACCACAGGGGCTTGTGTGAATTTATGAATTGTGTGAATTTACAAGCACTGGTCTTTATCCTAAAGAAAATCTTTATAAAGGGGAGCAATCTCAGTGGCACAGAATACTTTTAGTAAAACATTCTTGGTTTAGGTCAGGGGTCAACACTTTTTTGTAAAGGGCCAGATAGTAAGGTTTTTTGGCTTTGCGTGCCAGAGGTCTCTGCAGGAACTACTCCCTCTGCTGTTGTCGTGCAAAAGCAGCTGGAGATGGTACAAAAATGAACACATGTGGCTGTGTGCCCACATAACTTTATCTGCACAAATAAGCAGCTGGCCAGGTCTGGTCCGCGGGCCACTGTTTGCCGACCCCTGCTATAGGTGAAATGGCCGTCAGCAGAAGGTCCCATGTCCCATCTCCTATCTTTTGGTTCTGTAATAATTTGAGAGGACAATTTAAGTGCCACAAATGTAAAATGAGTTGAACAAGTTAATTACTAATTTTTATAAACTAGGAATGTCAGTGGTTTACATTTTTGCGTTTGTGATTCTCAAAGAACAGTCACAGGCCTTCCCCCTGTATCTGTCTCTGCGCATGTTGCTCTCACTGCCTAAAGGCCCCTTTTCTCACTTCTTCACCTGTCAGCTCCTATTTGTCCTCCAGAGTTCAGCTGGGCCCCACTTTGCCTGGGAAGCCTTCCCGGACACTCTGTGTCTCCCCATATCTTGGTCTGTTTTAGGTACACTTGCCGCATGCACAGAACACCAAACCATCATACCTATTTTCACCCATTCCCCAAACTCCTGCCATGAGCTCTCTGAGAGCAGGACTCAAGGTGTCCTTGTATCATCTGAGTGTGGTTAAAGGGTTAACATAACCCTTTCTCCTTCTAAAGACAATTTTGACATTGAATTAACTTTCTAGCTCTGTTTCCCTGGAAACCTGATAAGGGAGAAATGCCAGCTATATTATTAGACAATCTTGTTTATAGTTAAAACGACCTGCGGTTGGTAACTTGCTTTAGGTCTGGGAGGAATCATGATCACCTGGAGGGAAGGCATAGCGTTTGGGGTCTCTGAGTGCAGTGACTCTTGTAACTGGCCACATCCCCTCCAGGGATCCTGGAAGCTATAGTCACACAGTGGTTCTGAGAAATGTTGGCTTCTATTGGTCATGGGGTTTCTAAGCTAAGATGGACCCCATGACCACTAGTGTGGATATTTTCTGAGTGGTTACTGGGGGCCAACAAAAATAGTTCCTGGGTGGTGATACAGACTGTTGCAAGGACTGGTCTCACTGAGGCCTGATGCCACCCTCCTGGTAGACTGTGCTTCCAGGTCTACATCTTGATTTTAAACGAGAACTTCAATAGTTTTGTGGTCTGAATGTTTCACTGGACCTATGAAGGCCCTCTAGGGCGGCGTACACAGATGTTGTGGACACTGCATAAAAGTTTGATGGAGTGAGTAAATGAGGGATGAAAGAACTTCTCTGAGAGGGTCAGGAGGCTTTTGATGACTCACTCAAACACTCGGGTCTGGTAAACCAGTGTTTCCTTAAAGTGCACATCACTCATTTGGCACTGGTATGAGGCGAAATTCACGTTGGCACTGATCTGTAGCTGCAGTTCTCGGTAGTTTTCTTCTAGAACTGAGTGAGCAGGCTCAGGATCCATCTCTACCACCTGTAACAAAGCCAGTTGTCTTCTCAGTGATGCAGAGCCAGCCACTTCACAGGAAAAATGGGGAGATAAGACAGTGCTTTATTCTACGTATGCAAATGAGCACCAACTCGTAAACTGAAGTTCCAGAATAAATGATGAAGGCAAACCTAAAGTGACTCATCAAAAGGAAGGGAAGAAACTGAGTAACAAGACATTACTGAGAGTATCAAGACTGCACAGGCATGAGTCTTGGGGTCAGACAGACTCCAAAGAAGGTAGAATAAAGGAAATCATAAAGATAGGAATTTATATTAATGAAATAGAAAATAAATCTAAAAGAGAAGAAGACCAACAAAGCTAAAAGTTGTTTATTTGAAAAGATTTAGAAAACATGTGGTGAAACTGATCAAGAAGAAAAAAGAGAAAGTACAAATAACCAATACCATAAATGAAAAGGGAAACATTACCATCCATCCTACAGATATTTAAATATTTGAGAAGAAAATATTATAAGTAATTTTACGAAAATACATATGAAAACTCAGTTGAAGGGCAAATTCTTAGGAAAACAATTTAATAAAATGGACCCCAAAACAATTTAAAAAACCTGAAGAGTTCCATTACTATTAAAGAAACTCCAATGGCAGTTAAAAAGAAAACTTTAGAAAGACCTAAACAAGTAGAGAGATTAAAGGAAGGAATGTCATAAAATTGTCAGTTCTTCCTGAACTGGTTTATAGGTGCAATCCAATTCCAATGAAGTTTCCATCAGCGTTTTCATAGTACTTGGTAAATGGATTTCAAAATTATACAGAAAAATAAAGGACCAAGAATAATCAAAACGCTTCAGAACAAAACAGTATGGAGATAATCACAAAAAGATACATTAAAGAAAGTGAAAAGGTAAGTGATAAATACGGTGCAGACATTTGCAGACAAATATAGAAATGAAAGAGTTTATGAAAAATAAAATAACTACTACTCACATTTTTCTAAGATAATGCCCGAGTGTTTTCCAAAGTGGCTGCACCAATTTACACTCCTACTAGCAAAGAGCCACTCTGGAAACACTCGGGAATCATCTTGGAAAGTTGAACATTCCCACATCCTATGACTCAGAAATACCACTTCCACAGGGAAATATATACAAGATCTTGTGGTAGCTCGCAGAGAAAAAAATGTGACAATGAATATATATATGTTGACGTATAACTGAAAAATTGTGCTCTACACTGGAATTTGACACAACATTGTAAAATGATTATAACTCAATAAAAAATGTTTAAAAAAAAGAAGAAATTCCTTCCACTTCCTATGACACATTTTAGGAATATACATTCTTACAAATGAACACCATGTGGCATGAACTATAATGCTCACAGAAATACTGTTCATAGTAGCAAGCCCCAAATTATTTTCAAAAGAAGAATGGGTAAATAACCATGGACTTTGATCTAGCAGTGACATGAGTGTACTATAGCCACGTGCAACAATATGGATGACCACACGTAATGATCCTTAAAAAACAGAGTTAAAAACTACAACTAAACAATACGCCTTTTAGAATGCATAGGTTAAAAAAGGAATAGAAAACAAAAATCAAGGGATGAGTTAACAAGATTCAGGAGAGTGGCCACCGCTAGGGGGGAGAAGAGATGGAACGGTTGAGAACCACACAGGTGATCCATGTTCTACTCCCTGTGCTGGGTGCAGGTTCACCTCTGTTTATTATATTATTGAAAAGAAACCAACCAAGGAATAATGAAAAGAGGGGTATGCATGGGCCAAAGAAGAGATTCTATCATGAAGCAGAGATTATAATAAAGCTAATTCTGGACACTGGAAGGGAAAAGGAAGCAGCTGAAAGACAAGTTATGTTTCTGAAGAGGAAGAAGGTGGGAGGACTTGCTCAACTAGATCTCAAGATTTACACTAAAGTTCCATCCACTCAGGTGTGTGGTTCAGGTGGTAAGTGAAGTGTGGATGGCAGGCAGCATGCCTGAAAGTTGAGTTTGCCACTTATGGAAATTCAGGTCAAGTGGAATGGGGACCGTTTTTTTGGTTTTTTTTTGTTTTTTTTCAGTGAAAGAAGGAAAGGATGAGGCATTGAGCTTGAGAGCAGCAGGCATCCAAGCATGGCAGGCCTGGCCAGACTAAGGCCTGATGTCCCCACTCACCTTCCGTTTGGTAGTGAAAGTCCCGGGCGTGTTTCTGAGCATGTCTACCCACTTGACCGTGTGCATGCGGTCATCCCAGTCAGGGACCTGGTCTGCCGGCAGCGGAAACATGATCTTGGAGAGCTTGCACTTGGTCCCCATCTTCTTCAGGTTGATGGGAACGTCCGACTTCACGGTCACCGCTATGTCCTTTGCACAGCCAGGGTGGAGGTGGCCGATCTGGGAAAGAGCCTTGTGTTAGGATTTTCGGGAAATTCAGTCTTGGCGATTTGATGCAGGATGGTGACATTCTATGGGTAGAGCCCAAAGTCTTGGCAAAAAATGCTTCATTCAAGCCCATATGTGTAGACTGTCTTAAATAGCTACAAGAGGTTCTTAGATAGAAATATAACCATAAAAAAAGGGCAGATACATTTACTAAACTGTTACAAGCTTCAGGCACTATTCTAATATTTGTAAAATTCTATAAATCCCCACAACAACCCCATAAGAGGTAGAGCTAGAACCCCTATTTTACAGATGAGGAAACTAGGATCTTGCTCAAGGTCATAGCAATAATTTTGGAAGAGCTGGATTCAGACCCAGGCAGTATGGCTCCAGGTGCCACACTCTTAAACATCTGTATTTAATCATATGATCAGTGCAAATTATGGACAGAAGTCCACAATATATCAGCAATTCTCAGAATGTGATCTTGTGACCTTTGGGATCCCCTAGACCTTTTCAAGAGTCCATGAGGTCAAAACTACTTTCATCATTATACTAAGATGTTATTTGACTTTCTCACTTTCATTTTCTCATGAGTATACAATGGAGCTTTCTAGAGGTTACGTGACGTACGACATTGCATCAGATTTAATGCAGAAGTAAATACGAGAATCCAGCTGTCTTCCATTAGGCCAGATATTAAAGAGACTGGTAAAAATGTAAAACAATGCCATTCTCCTCAAAACTTTTTTTAGGAAAATATAGCCATTATCATAAAAATATGATATTTATATTAACATGTAATAGGTTTGTTATTAATTTTAAAATCAATAAATACATGTTTATAAACATTCTCAGTTTTAACTTCTAATATGCAAATAATGTTAATCATAACCACATAGACAAAAGCTCTTTGGGGTTGCTCAATAATGTTTAGGAATATAAAGGAGTCCCGAGACCAAAAAGGCTGAGATTTGTTGAAGTATTCCAGATATATGGGAAGTCCAATTTGGTTTGTAGAAAGAAAACATTTGTGATTTAGCATACATAAACTCACACACACATGCCCACATATATACTATATACAGTCTTATGTATACAGTCCTTTCATGTGTCTGATAGACAAGAAGCTCTCCCTGCTCTGGAAAGTGAAGAAAGAAGAAAGCTTAATATTTCCCAAGGCCATAGCTGTGTGTGTGTGTGTGTGTGTGTGTGTGTGTGTGTGTGTACAGGTGCAGATGTATGCCTGAGTGTGTGCATGTGGATATATGTAAATGGACTATAAGAAGCTTATCTCTGCCGACTTTACATCCCTTCCTGGTAGCACCCTAAGATTTAAGGTGACAAAGCAGGGTTCCCAACCTTCCTCATTCTGTCCCCCCAGAGTTCTATGCTTGAACAGACTCGGTGGCTAAAATGGAGCAGGAGGCCGTGGATACATTCAGTCCTGGGAAATCAGAAGTGAACTGTCTGTGAAAAGCAAGCGCTGGTCAGGGGCAAGGATCTGTTGTCCTAGGCCTCATTCAATGTTGAGCTTTGGCCAGCAATTCATAAAACGTGTGCTGTGAGAGGCTAAAAGAAGGGGATAGGAAATTCCAGATAAAACAGAGTTAACTAGGTTTTAATGTGCTGAAGGGCAGTGGGAATCTTTAGGCAAAAGATGTAACTTGTAACATTTTCTAAATCTCTGTTGTCCACATCCACCACTCCCATTTTAGCTTTTGATGAGCCACTTTTGCAGGACTAACACTCTAAAGAAACACACACCTAGGGGGACACAGGTCCGTACTTGGGGAAGAGGAAGACTGGGACCTGTCTGCATCCATGTAGGTCTCCATGTAATTCCTCAACATCAGCCTAGGAACAGTCTTGCTTTTGGACCAGAGGGGACACTTTTGGTACCAGGTCTGAGTGAAGGATACATCCATCCCCTCCCATGTATCCTTGGGAATGGATGATAATCAAATTGATGTTGGCTTAGGCTTAAGGGAGTCCAGAAAACAGTGACTGGTTTTTACTCACCTGTGGGGAGAAAGAAACTGTAGCTAAAAGGGGCCATTCAAACCGTATCACGTTTACTTGGCTGTGATTAGTGACTGTGAAGCTCACGTTATAGCTGTTTCCAATGTGGCAGTCCCCAAACTGGATGTGGTCCACCAGAGCAGCTAGGGGACAGAAGCAGGAGGCCAGTCAGTGCTCTCTGGGCTCCTCCTCAGTCTCCCTTCCCCAGGGAGGCAGCACCTGATAAACACTGTGCTGCACCCTCATGCAACTCCACCCTCCTTGGATGGTTATATTGGAAATCCCTGGAGTCCCTGAGCAGCATGCTTTCTCCCAGGGGAATGTACTTATCCTTCCATCCATCCATCCATCCATCCATCCATCCATCCACCCACCCTAGCCTCACCTCCATTTGTACAAAGGAAAACATAGCCACCCTCCACATTTATTTGCTGAAAGAGTACTATTAAAGGTTAGAGTTGCCAGATAAAATACAGGAGTCCTCATTCAATTTGAATTAGAGATGAATGATGAGTAATTTTTAGTATAAGTCTGTCCCATGCAAAAATCTGTGACACAAATATGCTAAAAATTATACATAGTTTATTTAAAATTCAAATTTAACATCTGAAATTCAAATTGAATGGGGACTCCTGTATCCTGATTTTCTAAATCTGATAGCCTTATCATGTATGAAAATCTAATTTCTGAACTAAGGTTCACTACTGTCTCTGGTTTGACCCCTAACAAGAGAGATGTCACCCTGTAGCTGCAGAGGTAAGACACCAGATATGGGAGGAGCACTGATTTTAGCCCATGTTGTATGGACTGTTTAATACTACATTTCAGGACTACAGTGAAGCTCCTAGAAAAACTGAGACTGTGTTTATAGCTCACTTCATAGCAATCAGCCACACAATTAGGGTGTTTAGCAAATGCTTTTTGATAACAATGATGAAGTAAATTTTCTTCTATTCAAAGAATATAGTCAACCAAATGTGGTGTTTGACAGACTGCAGGGCAGCACTTCTTAAGCTCTAATACACACACAAATCACCTAGGGATCTTGTTAAACTGCAAATTCTGATTCAGTAGGTCTGAGGTGCTGGGGTGGGATATGAAATTCCCATTTCTAACAAGCTCCCAGGTGGTGCTGATGCTGTAGGCTCTCAGTGCATCGAGTAGTGAAGCTAAGGAGAATGAACTTCTACAAGTGGCACAAACTACATCCCCCTAATTAAACAAGCCTGTCATTTCTCCTAGAATGTCTAGCATATGTGATTCAGATGAAACAGACAACTCAAACACAAGCCAGCTAAAAGGTATAGACAGGGAAAACTACAGAGACACATGTATTCATGTCTTAGTGAATTTGAATTTCACTTATTAGCTAAATTGGAATTTGAGCTCAAAGATTAAGCTCTCCAAGGGGCAGATTCTCTTATTAATTACTCCTTGGAACTCCAGACGCATGCCCTCTGATGTTCAATAAATGTTCCTTGAGAGAACGTATGGATGAGTGCAGTGACTGAGCCAGGCACAATGGAGCAAACAGTAACAGAGAGGAGATTCATTCCTAAGTTCCCAGGCAGCTAGCCAGTCTTTTATTCAAATTTCACTTCTAATTAAAATGATCCAAGAGCCAACAGCTGCCAACACCTCACTGCTGCTTCTCCTACCTGCCACCAAATCTTCCATTGTGTTTTCCTTGAACATCTCAGAAGTATCTGAGGCCTCCTGGATGGTGGAAGCCACCAGCCCGTGGATGTTGTCCAAGGTGATGTCATCCTTGTAGCTCTCTCCCACAAGGTGGATGACAGTCTCCTCATACTGGTTGTTGATCACTGACAAGTGGATGATGCCCGCCATTCTCCCAACCTTCAGGGAGTGGAAAACCACATCAAATTCAGCTGTGTTTCCAGGAGGAACAACCAGGGAGGCTGTGTGAGCTTTCTTTGCTGCAAAGAGAAGAGGGAGACATGATTTAGAGACAGTTTCAAGGAAGATGCATCCATAAGGACCTGGACTCAGGGGAAAGCAGACCTAGTGTGGGGAGGACCCTTGGCTAGAGAGGCAACTGGTGACAAGACTGGGCATCTGACACTGGCTGGGTCCCCTAACAAAACAGCTTCTGGGACCCAATGCTCTCTAGAAGCTATACTCTCCCAACTTACCTTTTGCATGTGGTTTGTTTTCTTCTATGATGTAGATGTAGGAGGTAGAGGGCTTCCCTTTCAGGGAGAAAACTCCTAGTTGGTCCTGCAGGTCAACATGAAGCTGGCAGAAGGCAAGCAGGACTGAGTGTTAAGCTTACAGGCTGCTCGTGAGTTTTGAGTCTGGAGTGAGATACTGTGCTGTTTGGGAAGTACCCCCCAAATCATCCTGCCTAGTGCTCACTTTTTGAGTTTCTTATTAAGAGGGAGATATAAATATTAGATCTGGAGACAACAAATGAAAATTTAGTTCAGCCTTTGCTATTCAAGTGAGGAACCAGAGGTCCAGAGAGTGTAGGTGACTTTCCAGCTCACCCAGCTAAGTCATGTCAAAACGGGGTTGCCTTTGTATGTTATTGACAGAGGCAGTTGTAAAATATACACTAGATTAAGAAAATGGAAATGAAAACTTGTCATTCCATGAGGGCCTGCATGAATGTGAGTTCCTAAAAACCAGTATCTTCTAGGTGCTAATGCCTGATAGTGTTATGTTAAGCATCCTTAACAAAGAGAGGAGGAAAACCAAGGTGGGCATCTGCTTTACTTACCTGGAGAAAAGGGATGTTTTCCAGCCCACTGGAAGCCAGAAGCTGATTTAAAAAACTAAAGCTGTATATCTGATTTGAGGTATGAGAAACCAGCAGACACTTCTAGAAGGTAAGTTATGCTGGCATTATCATGAACAAGATTGAACAATATAAAAAATGGGGCATAAAGAAGGAAGAAACAGTGACATCACATAGAAGTTTCTGAGATGTAAAAATTATATATTTAGAAATAATCTTAATAAGAAACTATATGAAAGAATTATATGAAAAAATATTGACATAAAAGAAGATAAAAATAAATGGGTTGGAATCCTAAATGCTATTCCTGGTGGAGAGCCTAAATGCTCTAAAATAGAAATTCTCCCCAGGGGAGGGTATAGCTCAGCAGTAGAGAGCATGCCTAGCATGCACAAGGTCCTGGGTTCAATCCCCAGAACCCCCATTAAAAAATAAATGAAAACCAAATTACCTCTCCCTGAAAAAAACAAAAACAAAAAATTCTCCCCAAATAATTCATAGGATTCCCAATGGGATTTTGTGAGGAACATTTACAAAATGATGTTTAAAGTTCATATGAGAGCCTAAATATGCAAAAATTGTCAAGGAAAAATTATAAAAACAGGGAGTGGGTGCTAAAACATTTTGTAAAGCCACAATGATGGAAACCATGCAAGGTAATGGTAAACTAGGTAATTTGGACTCAAGACAATAAAAAAAACATTGCAAGACAACAAACAAACAAGCCCCTCCCAAACTTTAGAAGTGTCAGAGAACTAAGAAGACAATGAAGGGTAACCAGACCAAGGTCTGGGAAAGCACGGAAATTCACAGAGGCCAGCCTAACTTTCTGGGGCTGTTTTTGACTTGGAGCTTTTGCCAATCTGGAAGAGGCACAAAGGAGGCTGAACTGTGCTTTTGATGATCTCTTGGTGCTAAGAGGGCAAAAGTCCTGTGAAGGGTGGGAGTGCTTTCTTTGCTTTATCTAGACTGGGGCTCCAAAGGTCTGAATAATAAGACAAAGGTTAGGCTGGATATAAATCAGCTCTCTGAAGGACAGCAATCCCGCTCAGCATTATTTGTGTAATACAGAAAATCTCAAGCCCTGAAATGAGTTTAACGTGATCCTGCATTTCTAGTTCTCTCAAGTGCTAGGCAGAAGCAAACAAAAATTGTCTCCGAAGGAAAATATTATCCTTAGTCTAGTTTCTAAATAACTTTTCAAATATAATACAACATGTGATAAAAAATAATCAAGTACATGAGGAGACAGGACAACATGGGCAAAACTAAGAAGAAACAGCAGCCCCACTGGGACTTCAGATTTTGAAATTATCAGATAGAGATTGCAAAATGGCTGTGATTACTGTGTTCAGGGAACAAAAGCCAAGTCTGGCAATTTCAGCATGAGACTAGAAATTATAAAAACTGGTTATGCAGATTTGAAAAACAATCTAATAAAAATTCTAGAACTGCAAAATAACTTAAGAACTGAATGGAAGGTTTAATAGCAGATTAGATACAGCCAAATGGAGAGTTAATGAACTGAAGACAGGTCAAAAGAAATTGTGGAGAATGAAGCCCAGAGAAAAATGGATGGAAAATACAGTGAGGTTGTGAGACACAGAAGATATAGTGAGAAGACCTTCCGTACATTTACTTGGCCTCCCAGAAGGAGAGATGAGACAGAATGGTATTCCATTATTTAAAGAGCAATATTTAAAGACATGTCTAGGAATTTTCCAAAACTGATTTAAGACATCAACTGCAGAGTCCAGAAGCCTGGTGAATTCCAAGAAAAATCAGCTAAAAGAAATCCACACCTAGACACATCATAGTAAAACTGCAGAAAACAAAGACGAAGGTACAAAGCTGGGGTGAAAAAGACTGCCTCAAAGGAACATTTTTGACTTATAGCTGACATCTCAGAACTAACAATGGAAACCAGAATGCACTGGAATTATATCTCCCATTTGCTGAAAGAAAACAACTGCCCACCCAGAGTTCTACAGCTGGTAAAAATTACATTTAAAATGAAGGAAAAATGGAGTTTTTCAAATAAAAACAGAATTCACCACTAGCAGACCTGCCTTATGGACAGATTAATGAGTATTCTTCAGTAGGTAGGAAATGGATCTCAGGTGTTAAGTTGGAGATGCAGGAATGGAGGGCAATAAACTTGGTAACTTGTGGGTGAATCTAAGTGAGTCCTAACTGTAGGAACAATAACATCAACAGGAATAGTGTCTGGTGGAATCCAAAGCCCTCTACAAGTTGTCCCCTCACTCTGCCCTTCTGTTTTCTTGCTGCTCTTCTATCTATAACCCTATGTTCTCACGTAGCTGTGTGCTTGCTAGTTCCTGTTTGCACTCTCTCTCTGTATATGTGTATATATATATTTGCTTCTGTGCATGTAGCTGTGTGCTTGCTAGTTTCTGCTTGTAATACACACACACACACACACACATACACATATAAATATTTTTGCTTCTATGCCCTTGACTTTGCAGTTTTCTTTCTCTGCCTGGAACTTACTCACTGCCATGCCCACTTACTGAAACCCAGCTATCTTTTGATGCCCAGCTGAAATGTCATTTCAGAGTGAAATTTCTCTTGATTCCCCTAGATGGGAGTAGAGCATTTAAAAAAGTCCTACAGTTCTTTGTGACACACTTATACAATCTATCACTTTTTCTGTGAAATAAAAACATAATCGCTGAACCAAAAGTCCCTTCAGATGTTGTATGTCTTACCCCTTTTGAAATTTCTTTTGCTTTTTCCTTATTACAGATGAAAAAGTAAAGAAGACACTAAGAATACCCATAATCCTACTCATTTAGCTTGGTGTATATCATTGCTCACTGCCTCACATGCTAATTATCAGTGTACTAGGTAATTTGCTTTCTTACACTCCTTGAGGGCAGAGACCATGCCTGGTTCCACTGCACATGTCCCATGTCTCATACAAGATAATCTATGAGGAACATCAAAGAAGCTGTCACAAGTTAGGGATGGCAGAGACCCCAATATTGGAAGTCTTACTTCTAAATGATTCTCCCTTTTCACCCCAGGATTCACCCTCCAGCAGTACCTTGGCGGGGATGGTGCCATTGTTCTTGAGGATGAGAGGCAGTGTCTCTGAATGGCCAAGCAGAAGCCTCTTAAAGAGGAGCAAGGGGTTTCCATACTGGTTACAGAGAACTGGCCGCACAACAGTCACCCGAGGGAGGTTCCCCTCTCCAACGATATCAAACATAAGGCTTCGGTTCTTGGCTAGGCTGCTGTGGGGAACAGGAAGACCTTTCAGCCTGGCATGGCGGAATGACATTCCACAGAGAGTGTGGCCTGCAGTGGGGCTGGGGGGCTGGTACCTGGGCAAGCCATCCAAGGTAGCCTCAAAGATACACTGGTAGGTCTGCATGGTCTGCGGGGTGAAGGACACCGTGGCAAAGGCATGTGAGTGGCTGGCGATGCACATCTTGTTGGGTTCCACTTCAAAGATGTCGGTGATGCGGGCAAAGATCTAGGGAGGTGGAGCAGGGGTCGGCGTGTGCTGGTGACTCTGCACTTGCACTGGGCTTGCTGCTCACCTCTATCAGCCCTACTGTGAAATCTCCCTTCTCTAAACTCTGTGGGAGAAATGTCCCACTGCCTGCATGCTCACTCCTGGGAGGAGCAGCCTGGGTACTTGGGGATCCACCCCACAGCAATAGTTGGCTGGGCTTGGCCTGGTCTTTGATTCAAATAGATGAACTAAACCATATCTCAGATAGCTCTCTCTGTCTGTCTGTCTGTCTGGTCTTCTAAAAGTTGGATTTCAGGTGACAGTTCTAGTCCTACAGAGCTCTGGCTACATAATGTGTTCTGACCTATATCTGAGGTCTCGGATTCACTGAAGCAAGCCTTGCTTTGTTGGGACCATCCTACGTGGGCTTCTACTCCTTGCCACTCCAAGAACTTTAGATAGAACCACCTGCCATAGCGCTTTATCTGTTCTGTCTGTTCCAGTGTTTTGGGAAGACTGCAGGGACTGTGTGGACCCCTGGCATGGCCTCATAGGATTTGTTTTAAAGGATTTTTTTATTCTTGTGGGAGGCAAATGGATGAAAGACTGACTGTTCCCTCTTATTCTTAAACTGAGAGCATAAGGTTTCTTTTCTCTTTCCAAGGGACAGTATGTTACAACATAATGGCTGCAAATTCCTGTTAAAAACCTATCTGTGTTTAGAAATCAGGCTTGCTCACTTTTCATGTTTTCGGTATGAAATAGGGAGAAAGCTGCCCCTTCTTGCCCCAAATGAGGTCAGAGAGTAATGACAGTCTCTCAACTCCTGCCCCTCTTCAGTGACTGTCTCCTGGGAATACACACTAGTCTCGGCTCAGGACTAGGCCAGCCCTCTTGGACATCTCCTCACCACCACCAGCTGTGTGCATGATGCCAATTCTGGGGCACAGGGGCCACAGAGGCCCAGATTCTACCTTCAGGCCAAGAACTGCAGTGGCTGAGATGAGACTAGGCAGTGTTTGTAGCACACTGATTGGAAATTAAGGGTGAGTGAAACCCATTGACTAAAGCTGTCTCTCTTGGATCCTGAATTTTTTATTCCACTGCCAGGAAAAAGGATCTCAGGTGGTCTGACTCCAAGAGGAAGGCAGTTTTGGTCTAGCAGACCCTGAGATGGACATTTATTATTTATCTTGTATGTGGATGAAGCCTGGCTTTAAATCAAGCCCTACATCCCTTGGCTCTGGGACCTAGGGGAGGAATCTAGCATTTCTGAGCCTCACTTTCCCTAATTATAAGGTGGGGATAATAACACAAGGTCCAATAATGCAAACTTGTTGTGAGGATGAAATGAGATAATGAAAATCATTCAGCATCGTGCTTAGCATACAGCAGGGGCTCAATAATGTTCAAAAATGTTCATCATTTCCCCTTACACTTATATTCTGACATCCCCCAAATCCCCCTTACATGCCAACCTGCAACTTGAGGCGGCCTGCCTGAGCAGGCCCTTGTCTTTGGCTCTCCCCAGGGTGCTCTGTCTACTGTGAGCACACAGTGTGTGTCTGATAGATAAGGGCACTGCTCCCACCCGTGTACCAGAGGTACTCAGAGAAGACATCCACTGGGGCAAATAGATGCCCCTTGACTTAGGTGAGCCCCCTCCAGTCACCTCATGCAACTTCTCGCAGGCCTGAGGGCCAAACAGTCCCCACTCACAACACAGGTCCAAGAGCAGCAGCTTCCAAGAGCTCTTGTCCTGGCTCTGGGTCAGTCCTGGGGGCCCAGGCCACGGAGCCACTCACCTTGCTGGAGATGGGCTTAACCACAATGTTCACGTCACAGGTGATCTTTCCCATGTTGCAAATCTTGAACCGAGCCTTGGCCTGATGGCCCACCAGGACGTTGCAGAAGATGAACTTGTTCTCATCCTCCACAAACAGCCCCCCACTCTCTATGGTCTGCAGGATGCTGTACAGGTTGGTGGTGCTACAGACCTGGTGCTCTTCAAATATCAAGGCGTTGTTGTCAGTCACGAAGGCTGGGGAGTGGAGGGAAGGCTGTGAGATGAAGCCTGAAAGCTCAATTCCTGCTTTCTGTAACTCCTAATCTAGAGGTTTAGATTTCAATGAAGAACGATGACAGAGGAGAGGCAAAGGAATTCACACAACGGGGTGTGAGTGATGGGATAAATCCTATCTTCTCTTCCTCTTTTGGATGCTTTTGTTGGTCTCCAGACTCCAACTACCTTTTCCTTCCAGTGGTAAACAGGAATAAGATCTGGGGTGAGTGAAGGAAGGAAGGAGGCATCTGGCTCACTTTGGTGCGAGACTGCAGGGTACCTACAGCCAAAGCAAGAGGAGCAGTCTCTGCTTCCTCTGCCAGCTTGCTGGGTTAAAGTTATAGTACACTCAGTCCCTGACTATCATTCTCTGCACATGTGTTACTCACAGGGAGTGGCCTGGCCATGAGCAGGATGCCGTGTTCCTGGGTCCTGTGCCATATCCCATCGCACCATGACTCCCAGGTAACACTATTCACCTGAGAATCCTAGACTAAGGGGTGCTGTCCCATCTGAGAGCCCAGTACCTGGTTGACAAGCTTCGGCCAACAGGGTGTAAGGAATGCCAGCAGGCTGGTCTCTTGGGTCTCGGTCAGAGATGTCGATAGCTATAAACTCCTCACATCTTCCCATGGGGTCAGCCACACAGTCAACGGTAATGACCTGCGTTCCTCCGGAGGGGATGGTGCCAAACCCAGGGTACACGGTGAACATACCGTGGGTGAAGCGAGCCTGCAGGAAAGGGTGGGAGGGGCGAGGGGTGGAGGCAGACTGGGGATCATAGTCTGAGCCCTTTAACCAGAATCCTGAGATGGTGTCAGGAGGGACCAGATGGTGGGGTCTCTCCCCATAGGTTCTCTCTGGGCCCCAGCTCTCCTCTTGGAGGCAGAGAGGGCCTGGGGTTGGGGGGGGGGTCTTCAGGGGCAGGCCCTTTCAGCACTTGTCTCTATGCACAGTCCTTCTGAAAATCATATGTGAGTGGGGTTTAAGGGAACAGACATAGTCTGCATAGTACAACACTTACCCAGATGGGAATCTCCCAGCAGAGGGGCACAGGTGGAGTAAGGGTTAAGATTATGAACTTTTCAGTCAGATACTCCTTAGTTTGAATCCCAGCCCTGCTGTATATTAACTGTCTGACCTTGGACAAGAGACTTCTCTGAGTGTTAGTTTATCCTGAAAATGAAGCCTTTCTCCTGAGATCACTGGAGGCTTCCAGGGAGAGCATCTGGCACAGAATCAGTGCTCAAACCATGGGCTGTTGTCATGCATTCTTCTGGTCCTTAGAAGCCTCCTTCCTTTCTCCCCCCTCAACCTTATTGAGATATAACTGACATATAACATTATGTAAGTTTAAGGTGTACAACATGATGATTTGATACCTGAATATATCGCAAAATGATCGCCACAATAAGGTCAACACATTCATCACCTCAAATAATTACGATTTTATTTTGTGTGTGATGATCTTAAATGTTAAGATCTACTCTCTTAGCAACTTTCAAGTATATAATGTGGTATTGTTAACTTGTCACCATGTTGAATATTAGGTCAATCCCCAAAACTTACTCATTTTATAACTGGAAGTCTGTACCCTTTAACCAACATCTACCCATTTCCCTGATACCTGATCCCCTTGTGATTACACTGGGTCCAGGATAATCCAGGATAATTTCCCTATTTCAAGGTTATTAATTAATCATATTAACAAAGTTAATCACTAATCATCAGGGAAATGCAAATAAAAACCTCAGTGAGGATCTTTTTATACCTTTAGCATCACCAGTCAAGACTTCATTAGAAACTTAACTAAAGCCACATAGACTCTATTTAGCACACAGGTGATAGCTCCTGGCAGCTAATTTATCAGTGTTTTAAATTTTTTAAAGCTTCTTATTTAATAGGTGATTGGTCAGTGAATTGTATAGAGTTTATGAACTTCTCTTCACTCCTCCATTAACCTTCTATAAATAACAATATAACTTATTACTACTTTTCCCCCTCACATCTCTCCAGATTTATGTCTGACATAGACAGTATTTGTTGAATAAATTCTGAGCCAGGCACTGTATTTATTACTTTACTGCAGTTAAAATCATTTGATCTAATTAATTAAATATTCTTCATTAAATTATATGAAGCCAATTAAAATTATTAACCCAATTTCATTTTATAAACTGAAAAACATGAGTCTGAAAAACATTGAATGAATTTCTAAGATTTCAGAGAAACACTGAAAAAACTGGCACTAAAACTTGAAGTTAGTTAGGCCCAAGGGTTTATAATTGTTTAGGCCAGGGGTCAGCAAATTATGGCCAGAGGCCAAATCTGGTCCACTGCCTATTTTATTAAAACACAGCTCACTGATTTATGACTCCGTAAGATGATCTGAAATAAGGAATATTACAAACTCTAAATCCTTGTTTCCTAAACCTCAGTAAAGAATAACCATGCTGAAAATATTTGGCAATTAAAAAAACCCCAAAATAAAAACAACCACCCTGCCAAAAAAAAAATTTCAATGAGATTATCACCTCATATCTGTTAGAATGGCTATTTTCAAAAAGACAAGAGATAACAAGAGTTGGTGAAGATGAAGAGAAAAAGGAATCTTTGTGCTCTGGTGGTAAGAACATAAGGTGGGGATAAGGAGAAGCTCTGGATAATTAGAATGGTTGGGTATTGCCTCCAAGGAACAAGATCACAGTGAGGTCAAAGAACAGCAGAACTGGTGGACTTGAGCTAGCAAGATGGGAGAAGGGGAAGTGACAGTCAGGGAAAGGGATCTTAGAAATCAAGACTTCAGAAGCACCTCAGTTTCCTGTGATGTGACATCTAGAGCGTGACCCTGAGACTGAATTACCAAGGTGGGAGAGAGAACTAGCTCATTGGAAATGAAAGGTAGGGTATTGGAGAGACTGTTTCACTGAATGGATAGTTGGTGAATAAGGCAACCTCCCCCCAATATATAAAAATATAAATAAATATACATATATTAACAGATATAGAAACATATGTAGAAAATTATATATGTTAATTAAGTAGGCTTTTGTTGAAGAGGAAAGTACTTGAAAAGACATAAAAACCAACATGTAGAAAAGTCATTTCAATTCAATCAATAACTATTGGTGTCCACAGAGTGCAGAGTACCTACTTCCTCTTATATTTGCCTTTAATGCAGATGTGGTGGCTGGAGCTGCAGCAGCCATCTTGGAACCACGAGGAAAAGTCAAGGGAATTACAAACATCAAAAAGTCTGTAAACCAACTCCAGCAACTGCCTATCTGCTATGTGTTTAGACCACTAATGTTGATTTTCTGTTACTTGTAGCTAAACACAGTCTAATACACAAACCAAGCACCTCCTCCTCTCTGAAGTCTTTGATAACTTTTAACAGATATCAGGAACAGGAGGCCTTCATTCCTCCATCTTTCTGGAGCCTCTCCCTCCGTATACATCTCAGTTGTAATATTCACCATGTTGCCTGTCAATTGCTTATTCACTCTTTGCTTTTTATAGGCATTTAAAATATTTCCTCCACATCCATTTAGAACCATATCAGACAGTGTTATAACCTTTGCTTTAATTGATAAACATAATTTAGAAAATTCAAGAGGAAAAGGAAAGTTTATTGAATTTACCCATATAATTGCTTGCCATGTTTTTTCTTCCTTCTTGATGTTCCATGATTCCTTCTTTTATTATTTATTTTCTGTTTAGAGAACTACCTTCAGCTATTCTTTTAGGACAGATTGTTGGTCCTTCATTTGAGAGTTTCGATTTTCCATTCATTTCTGAGGGATATTTGTGCTGGATATAAGATTCTGGGTTCACAGTTATTTTCTTTTTGCATTTGCAAAATGTTGTGCCATTTCCTTTTGACCACTTTGGTTTTTTATTAGAAATCTGCTGTCATTCACATAGTTTCCTCCCTGTACATAAGGAGTCAGTCTTCTCTCACTGACTTCAAGAATCTTTGTCTTTAGTTTTTAGAAGTTTGACTATTACCTGTGTTGGTATGGACTTTTTTAGGTTGGTCCTGTTTGAGGCCCAGACTCTTGAGTATGTAGGTTTAAATCTTTTCCCAAATTTGGTAAGTTTTCAGCCATTATTTCTTTGAGTACCTTTTCAGCCCCACCCTTTTCTTGGCTCTTTCTGGAACTCTGATGACAGGGTTATTAGATTCTTTGTTATCATTCCACAGGTCCCTGAGGGTCTGTTAGCTTTTTCCCATTGGACTAAACAGACTTTCAGTAGACTCAGAACAGAGTCTATTTTCTCTCTTGTCTAGATTTGGCACTCTCAGACATCTACGATTGGACATCTCTTATAAAGATGTTGACATTCTAATCCTTGGAACCTGTTAATATATTACCTTACATGGCAAGGGGACTTTGTTGATATGACTGAATTAAGAACCTTGGGATGGGGATATTATCTTGTATTGTCCTGGGTCCAGTGTAATAACAAGGGTCCTTAGAAATGTAAGAAGCAGGCAGAAAAGAGTTAGAAAGAGATGTGACTATGGACAAGGTTAAAATAATGTGACGTGAGAAAGACCCAATCCCCCATTGCTGGTTTTGAAGATGGAGGAAGGAATCATGAACCAAGGAATGCAGGTGTCTTCTAGAAATGTCAAAAAGGTAAGGAAATGGAATCTCCCCTAAAGTTTCTAGAAAAGAATGCAGGTATCTTGGCAATACCTTGACTTTAACCCATTGGTACCTGTGTCAGAATTCTGACCTACAGAACTACAGAAGATAAAAAATTTGTATTTTCTAGAAAAGAATGCAGGTATCTTGCCAATACCTTGACTTTAACCCATTGGTACCTGTGTCAGAATTCTGACCTACAGAACTACAGAAGATAAAAAATTTGTATTGCTTTAAGCCACTAAGTTTGAGGTAATATGTTATGGGAGCAATAGGAAACATACAGAGGAATTTCTATTGTTCTGCCTTCAAGTTTACTGATTCTTTCCTTTGTTTCCTCCATTCTGTTGTTCAACCCATCCACTGAGTTTTAAATTTTGGTTATTTGTTCAATTCCAAAATTTCCATTTGGTTCTTCTTTATATTTTCTTTCTTTGCTGAGACTTATTATTTATTTACTTATTTCAAGCATATTTGTAATTACTTCTTGAAGCACTTTTATGTTGGCTGCTTTAACGTCTCTGTCAGATAATTCTAACATTTAGGTCAACTTAGCATCGGCGTCTATTGCTTGTTTATTTTCATTTAGTTTGAGATCTTCCTGGTTCTTGTTATCATGAGTAATTTTTAGTTGAAACTTGGACATTTTGGTTATTACAAGACTCTGGATCTTATTTAACTTCTATTTGAGCAGGCTTTCTCTGACACCACTCTGGCAGGGGAAGGAGGAGCACTGCCTATTGCCAGGTGGGGGAGGTAGTCCAGATTCCCCACTTGGACTTCTTTTTACTGCCAGGCAAGGGTGGGTGTTCCAGTTCTCCACTAGTCCTCAACTGATACCTCCCAGGTGGGGATGGGTAAGAGAGTCTCATTACTGTTCTGCTGATGCCATGGGGTAGGAGGCTCACTGAGGAGAATGGGAAGGACATCTCATTACCACTGGTCTGAGGTGGAAGTCAAGGCTCCCTATGTGGTGTCTCCATTGACAACAGTGGAGAAGGTGGTGGGTAATGAGAGTCTGGCTTCCTACTGAGTGTTCTCAGACATACTCTGGCAGGGGGTTGGGGGACCTCATTACAGCCTGGATGGGTGGAGGTCTAGGCTCCCCACTGGCCTTTGCTTACAGGAGTGGGGAGGACCACAGATTTCTCTGTCATGTTTGACTGTCATATTACAATTTTTATTTGAAAGTTTTATGTCTTGCAAGACTACCCTTTTCCCGGTCCTTTGGCTAGTGGGAGTAGGCATTTATTGGGGCTTTTTTGTTCTGTGCTTGTTGATGTTTCTGAATTGCTGGCTCCTTGAGTACATGGTCTGGGATATATGAAGCAAAAAGAAATCTCGGGGAACTCACCACCGGGATGTCCACTGGGTCCCAAGGACCCTTGCTGGTCTGATTTTTTTCTCTCCGTTTTTTAGTCTTCTATTTTTACTTTATACATAATGTCCATGGTTTTTAGTTGTACTTAGTTGGAGGAATGAGGTAAAGTATAACTACTTCATCTTACCAGAAGCAAAAGCCTTCAAATCTCCTTTTATTTAAGCCAATCTGAATGGGCTTCTGTTTTGCATCAACAAATGATTCTTGATTAAAATACTTATGAAGAGTAGAAACTGATTTTAAAGCAGTGAGGAGCCAATGAAGGTTTTAAAGCAAAACAGGATATCCAAATTAAGTTATAACTCCTTCTTTTAAGATGAAAGTGACATTTCATTATAACTACTATTCCTGCCACAGTAGGAAGATTCAAAATTCAAATCCTGCTGTCCTAGGCAGGTATTTGTTGCAAGAACTAGTTGGGAGTTGGCCTTACAGGTTTTCTGTGGATAAGGAAAAGGGTGCTCACCTGGTTTGTGATGTTTATGTCTTTCTGAACAGAGTCAGGGAACTTGGTTGCTTTGGAAGGGCCAGTCCTGTAGAAGCTGTCGCTTTCTCGGGATCTTGCATGTCTAACATGGCTGACTCTGATTAAAGAAGCAAGAGTACCCCCTCAGGTTGGGGTGGTCATTAAACACCACCTGTCTGTCTGTTTGCAAGGTCCCTTCTCCTAGGAATCGGGGAAAGGTCTTTCCTTGCCCAAGAGGGCATTGGGTAGCATAGCTTATTTATCATCAGCCAAACTCATTTAACAACTCTGAGAAAACTATGCAGAAATTGTACTTATTACATATGATTCATAAGGACATTAAAAACTGCTGCAAGAAAACAATAATTTTAAATGTTTACTTCAGTCCACTGGAAAGCTGTGAGTGGAAACTGCAGACATCAAGTCTTTTATCTAGTATTACTTAAAAAGTGCAATGACAAATAGATTTAATTCTGTCCCTTTTCTTCACATTTAGAGTCATGGTGTTTGTAAGTCTTAGTTTAAGCAATAGCACAAACATAGGTTTTGGAGCTGTTCACTCTACTTGAAGGTAGTTTACCCAATAATTAGTTTGTTTAGAGGCCAGCTCACATAAAGTATTCAAATGTATTTGAGGTGCAATTTTAAACTTACAAGATTTTTATATATTCATTTGCCTAATAACCAGAACAACTGACATTCAACCCCCTTTTGAGTATTTTGCATGAATCTGTACATGTTAAAATAAAAAAATTAATTAAAATGTAAAACAATGTTAAGCAAAACAAAGTTATATTATAACATCTATAAACACTATTAAATTATAAAATAAATGATAAAAATTAGGTTGAAATTAAATTTGGAGGGAGGAGACTTTAGACAGTTTAATAAAAAATGTCTTAGTATGTTCAAATTTTGCCAAAATGGAAGAGGATATCCACAAAACAATGACAAAACAACTCCAAACAATGTAAAGCTGTATGTCTGATTTAAAGCAATTAATTAGAAAGTCAATCTTAATAATTCATTATTTAGAAAGTCATTTCTATAGAAAGTCAGGACAAAGTACCTGGGAATTGGTAAAACCATCCTTCATTTGCCAAAAAAGAACATGATAATCAAAAGCCAGAAGCATTCAAAAAGGTAAACTGTTTTGGGTAATTGATTGAAAGATGCCTTTTGAAGAATACAGAATTTTACTATTGGAACAATTATTAAGTTAGGTGTCATGATAAAGTGTCTTCATTGGGAAAAGGCAAAAAACAGTCCCAGAAGAGGGAAGGCATTACCATGTTTTATCTGGTCCAAATTTCCAGGGTACCCTTTGTCATCCCCAGCATGAAGCACAGTTTTATTTCTTTTGATGTAGGTTGCTGTTACAGTAGACCCTTGACATTCTACAGAACCACACAGATGGGATAATGCCTTAGTGGTCATTACTACAGCACACTAGAAGCAGCAAGAAAATAGACACAATCCCAAGCAGAAGGCTTTACATTTGTTCAATTAAAACGTATCATGTATTTGACAGCAGTTAGAAAGCATGAGAAATTTGGGTTCAGAACTAAGATCTTCCATAATGTTGGATGGGCCATTTTAAAACCTTAGTAACTTCACCCACAAAAGGAGATTGGGTGAATTTAGACAAAATATATGAGAGCTTATTGTAGAATATAAAGCACTAGTTGGTTAACCAGGGAATGGAATGAGTTAAATAAATACTTGTCTTACACTTTCTTTTGATGAAGGGCGTTCTCGCCTGTCAGCCTGTAAAGGTTGTACTTGAAATCGATTACACCTTGATTTTCTATGGTGAAGGAGGAGCTTTTACGAGTGCCACAGATCAAAGCCCCAAAGTTGATGATGGAAGAGGGGCTGATGTTGTATTTGGAGAACACTGCATTCACGGAAAACTTAATGGGGATGCTGGCAATGATTTCACCTCCCTCTGAGACATTGGGCTCAATAATCTAGAAAGGGAAGAAAGATTGGGAAGATGTCAGCCACCAGCACAGCTCCAGAATTCCCATGACTGTCTACTTCATTCCCTATTTTCATCACTGACATGAAGCCAGTTTCTTTATTTCATTCTCTTTATATTACTGCATCAACAATATTGGTAAATGCTAACATAAAACTTACTGTGTACCAGCCATGGGTCAACAGAGACCAACTTCATCTACTTCACCTCCCGTTTTCTCCTTCCCACTCTTCTTTTGCACTTGATGACTGAACTCAGCTTCCTTGTCTCTGTTCTGGTCTCTTCCAAAGACCAGGGGCCACATTTCCTCTCAGGCTCTCAGTTTCTGATGACTTTGCACCCCTCCCACTGGACCTACCCATGTCTGTAGTTGGGGACCACACCCTGGTGTATCCTCTCTTGTTGCCACCAGGCCACCCCCTCCCCATCCCCGCCACATGTACTCTTCTTTTCAACATGAGTCCCACAGTCCTGCCACCAGATGCGTCCTCCCTTTGAACTCTCTTACCTGACAGCGCAGAACTGGCTGGTGCTCAACCTTCACTTCCTTTCTTGCACGAAAGAATACCTGGACATTTGTGGGCTTTTCCATTGCGGTCAGCGAGCCCTTCTTGGGTTGGACTGAGATCATGGAACTCATATTGATTGCTGAGATCCCTAAGGAGTCTACGGAGAAGCTGAAAGACAAGAATAAAAAGTCAGTTTTACAAAAAAGGACTCATGGACATACAAAATAAACTATGGTTACCAAAGGGGAAAGGGAAGGGAGGGATAAATTAGGTATTTGGGATTAACAGATACATTCTACTATATATACAATAAACAACAAGGACCTACTGTATAGCACAGGAAACTCTGTTCAATTTTTTGTAGTAAGATAATGGAAAAGAACCTGAAAAAATATATGTGTATGTGTGTGTATGTATATATGTGTATGTGTATGTATATAACTGAATCGCTTTGCTGTTCACCTGAAACTAACATTGTAAATCAACTACACTTCAATAAAAAATATAATTAAGAAAAAAGTCAGTTTTAGTCATTATCTATGGAACCCAAGATACTAGAGAGGAGACTCCAAACTGTTAAATATCTGCCATGTCCTCAGCCCTATATAATCACTATGCCTAGCAGTGTTCACTGTGCTTCATACTCTGTGATCTCCCCTCTTTAGCCAGGATTGACCAGGCCAGGGATTGATGCCTGAGGCAAAGACAGCCTGTGGTTAAGAGGTGACCTGGCAGGAGATCTCTGTCCAACAGGGACATGTGATGCTGGATAAGAATCAACTAAATTACTCCATTTCTCCCTCTCCCTGTCTCTCTCTCCCTATCTCCCTCTCTCACTTTGTCTCCCCACCTCGTTGCTCTGAGACTGAATGCAGTATGCATAGAGGGAAAAGGGATGAAGAAGCCAGGGGCTCTAAGGAAGGAGAGAAGAGGGGTGCAGAAGTCAAGCAACAGAGGTGCTCAGAAAGGGAGGCCACAGCCCTGTGCAGGTGAGGTGACATGCCACAGAGAAAAGTTGACTCATGAGATGGCAGGGGGACTAGAGCTGGAGCAAGGAACTCAAGATGAGGCCAAATACCTGGAGTTGCCATGGGGACCCAAATGTCACCCCCATGCTCCAGGAGATCTGGCCCTTTCATTGCTGTATGCATGGTGCCTGTGCTTCCTCATTGCCCTGCACATCCATTCAATGAACCTTGATCACATGTTCCAACCCAAGGGAGACTCTGGCCCATGCATCCTAAAAGAGCAGAGCTAAAGCCCTGTCATAATTTAAAATGAAACCCATGACGGACAAGATTCCATTCAGCACTAATTTCAAAGTGACCGTGGCTTTCTCCTAGGCTTGTTCAGCTTTAATTGATATTTATTTATTTATTTATTTCAATTTATGGTTTTAAAATATGGGAGTATTGAGGTGGGACCTCTCTAATCTCAGCATTCCTTGAACTGAAATGAAACTATCATGGATATACTGAATTCCTTCCAAGTCTGCGAGCGAGGGATGTCCCTTTATCATCCTTCTGGGGAAAGGAAAGGATGATCTTTCATAAAATCGACTGGCCATGGGTGCTAGTGACCCCCTCCTTCCCTGTCCCCAGTGCCACCCTCTCCTTTCAGAGGAATTTCCCTTATTTAGTTTTTCATTTTTTTTTTTTTTTTTGGTGGAGGGTAATGCGCTCTACCACTGAGCTATATACCCTTCCCCTAGTGTTTCAATTTTAATCTCAAGGATGAGCACAAGCTAAAGCTCTATTCCACCTGGCTGCCATTTAGAATCTAAAAAACAGTGATTCTTAAAATTAAAAAAGAAAACTGGAAAACCCCTTCTTTGCATGAAATCCTATGTAGAACACCAACTTATGAAACAGAGGAGGTGGAAGGAGGGCAGGACAGCTAGAGGTCAGATCCCTCATCTCCAGTCCCCCCCTCTACTCCCAAGACCTTTCCTCACCCCACTATCTCCTCTTCTCAACCTCCCCCCTCAGGTTCTGCTCCCACTCCCAGGCCCCTGTGGCTCCAGGTGCATTCAGGGGACCCTTTGGAGGCCCTATAAAGTCAATGAGCAGCTGGAATTCTACTCATTTGAAGCCAAGAGAGGCTAAAAGCAGAGATGGTTCTTATGATTTCCTTGATCGACTTTGTTTTCTTAATCTCCCAGGCAACTCTCCTCTACACTGTGAATGACCACCTACCGATAATTCTCAGTTTACCTGAACATGATCTCGTATTTCCCACGGTTCTTCAGTTGCAGGGGCTGCTTCACCTCCTCCAAGACCCTCACAATCCCAAAATCGAGGCCTCCTTCAGCTCCTGCAGAAGCCAGGGGCCGGGGTGGGGAGGGGTGAGTACGCATGGGAGTGACAACCAGGGGGACTTTCTGCTGAAGTTCACATGGAACATCTATGGTGACAGGTTAACAGCACATATTTTCTGAAAACACTGTGGCTAGAAAAATCTCTTGTAATTGAGTCTTAGCAAACAAACACAGACACTGCTCTTATATCCAACTCAAGAGGGTGGTTCCCTCTGGCTTCCATCCTGGGATCACTGTACTTCTTTTCATGTTTCCCATTAGCTAAAACTTCTAGTATTTAAAAAAAAACTTGTATCAAGTGTATAACATACAGAGTTGAGATCTAACATAAATTTATGTTGTTATACTTCATGTAACATTATAAGCATCTTCCCACATAATTAAAAACTCCCCATAAATGTGATTTTAATGGCTGCACAATATACCATGACGTAGCTATTTATGATATATAGTATTATTCCTACAACAGTAATATTCCATTATCGATAGACGTTTAGGGTATTGCTAATCTTTCATTATTATACATAATGCTGTAATAAATGTTATCATACATGAGACTAATGATCTCTAGGCAAATACATAGCTTTAACATTCTCAAGCCTTGCTGAGTCAGCAGAATAATGCTCTGTCCACAAGCCCTAAGATGTCCATGTCCTAATTTCTGGATTATGCTAGTTTACAGGCAAAGGGAAATTAAAGTATCAGGTGGACTCAAGGTTGCTTATCATCTGACTTTAAAATAAGGGTGATTATCCTGGATTCTCTGGGTGGGCCCCAAGTAATCACAAAGGTCCTGAAAAGCAGAAGAAGGAGACAGAGGTGGGAGAACCAGAGAGATGGCAGTGTGGGAAAGATGTGACCCAACACAGCTGATGTTGAAGATGGAGGATGGGGGTCGCATACCATGGCACATACCATGAGCCAAGGAATGTGCATGGCTTCTAGAAGGTAGAAAAGGCAAGGAAATGGATTCTCCCCCAGAACCTTGGGAAAGGAGTGCATCCTTGCTCACACCTTAATTTTAGACCAGTGAGATCCATTTTGGATTTCTGACCTCCAGAACTGTAAGATAAGAAATGTGCATTGTTTTGAGCCACAGAGTTTGTGGTAATTTGTTAGGGCAGCAATAGAAAAGAAATACAGGCAGGCTGATAAGAACTCACTCTCAGATGATAGTACAGAAAAGAGTTCTGCAGACTTTATACTTTGACCATCTCTTGTCTCCTAGCACTCTCACTATCTAAATTCCACCTCTCTCTCCCACCACCACAGGTCTTTCTCTACACACGAAATATATGGCCCTGAAAGACATGACTTCTAAATACCCTTTCCTTGAAGGTGTCAACAGACCTTTGGGGAAGGTGATGTCCAAGGCAACGTCATAGGACTCAGCAAAGACCAGGATGTTTTCGATCTGAACAACACCAACAAGATTGTCCACATCTAAAACCTGTCCGGGCAAGAGAAACTCTTCAGTAAAAGCAAGACCAAGGAGGTAGTTGGAGCCTGAACTATGTGACGTGCAGGGGGAGTCATGAAGAAGGGGAGATGGTAAGGGATACTTATGAAACGGATTTAGCTTTTGCTTTCACTGAGCATTTGGCAGGATGAGTGTTCGTCACAATACCCTTTGGGGAATGCCGGTGTTGACAGTCTGTATGAGGATGGGGAGAAGGGACTGCATTTTTCCATCCTGTCCATGTACTGGGTTTCAATAATGTGCATGATTGTCACTATATTACTGAAGTTTGGGTTGTGAGTATACATTGCAGGGAAGTGTTCTTTGAACTTGTAAATCAAATAAACAGAAGAGCATTTTTCTGACAGCTGAAAGGAAAAACTTTTACATTCTAAATTATCCTTGCTTTACTCATTTTATAAATCTGAATTGTTCTGTTCTTTAGTTCTGATTTGACCTGTGTAAAAGTGCTAGATTTTTCATATAAAATGAATGTTTAGTGTTCCTCTTTTGGAAATTTTAGTTTTTTTTTTTAAACGTGAACATCATTACTATTAAAGCTGGAAATGTTTTTTTAAAAAAAAAGGCAAGACTCCTAGCCTCCAGCTGCTCACTGCACACCACCCCCACCCTAACACAGTGGTTGTCCCTGGTGGTAATCCCTCCCTTACTGTCCTGAGGAGCATCTGAACCCACCAGTGTCAGCTGTCAGCTGGATCCAACTGTTGACTCCTGAGACTAACCATGGGGCAATAAAGGGTCTGTTTGTTAGGGAAAAGAGCACTTGCGGGCAGTGGGTGTGGCTCTCCTGCATCTGCCTGGAGACTACCCACCTCTCTGCTGAAACCTCAAGTTGAAAAACTAAGCCACCAGCTCCCCACTGCATGTGCTTCGGGTGGCAAGAGGCAATTTGTAGCTGTCACCAAACTCAAGTTTTAATTCAGAGTTTCTATCTTTTCTTTCATCAAGCATTTTATCAATGTTCCACAGAGCAAATTGGACCGACTTGAGTTTATCTCCTTTCTTTTGAAGTTCAACCTCTGACAGAGATGATAAGAAGGGCAGGCAGCAGAAGAGAAAAATAAGACAAAGAACTTGGACTATCAGCCCCAGGATTTATATAGGATTCTTCTACTGATACCAAGGACCCAGAACACTCTGTTTCCTTTGTTTCCTTGCTAGATGGTGGAGGTGGGGGGTTAGGGGGTGGGGGATTAAATTTTGTAATTGAGGAAAATAGGAAGGCCAATTTAAGAGGTACAAAAATAAAATAGAGCTCACCAGAGCACTTTCCAAAGGGACCAGAAAGCAAGGCATTTCCTCATGTAGATGGTGAAGGAATATAACCTGAGGAAGGGAAACCTTAGACCATTTTGGGAGCTTGGGAGACCCACTCTATCTGCTTTGGCTGAAACATACAGGAATGTGACGTCAACTGTTAAATTACAGAAAATTTTCCATACTAGTTGATAAAGAGATGTCACGATGACACTTGGGACCCCTCCAAGTGTTCCCTTGCTGCTTGCCTCCTGCAACCCCACCATGGGAAACCCTGGACTCCCCATGATTCAGTAACTAACGGATGAAGCTGGCACATCTGGCACCCTACACCAGCTATGTGGCCTGGATTCATTGTGCAGAGATCCGTGTCGTGTAGAAACTGGTGTTGAAAATGCTGACTATCACCTCTGGGGTTCATACGCATTTGTGGATTGGATGAATCTATCAATATTTGTCTTCAGCTATCTGAAGGGCTGTCACGGGTAGGTGATAAGACAGATTAATTAGATCCAGTGACTGGCCCCAAAAGGTGGAAACAGGATCAATGTGTGTAAATTACAGGGAGAAATCTGAGCTCAACCCCAGGAAGAAGTGATAGTCAGACATGTTCAAAGGACAGATGAGGCTACTTGGAAATGCTTGTGAAGTTTTCTGTCCCTGGAGGTATTTGAAGAGAAGCTTGGGTGACTTCTTAATTGTTGCAGAATCAATTCAAACATCAAAAGTCAGTGACATTCACTCATTCATTCAACAGATTCTACTGAGTGCTCTACATCTAGGCCTGTGCTAGACACTGGGGATATGATGGGGCAGTGGGTTGAATGGTGGCCCCCGAAAGGTATAACCATGTCTTAAACCTTGGAACCTGTGAATATGACTTTATTTGGAAAAAGAGTCCTTGCAGATGTGATTAAGTTAAAGATCTGCAGATGAGATCATCCTGGGTTATCCAGGTGGGCCCTAGATCCAAGGGAAGTATCCTTATAAGAGACAGAAGAGAAGACATAGATAGAGGGAGAGGCTGTGTGAAGATTGAAGCAGAGATTTGAGTGATGTGGCCACAAGCCAAGAAACACCTGGAGCCACTAGAAGCTGAAAGAGGCAGGAAGAATTATCCTCTGGAGCCTTCAGAGACAGCTTGGCCCTGTAGACACCTTGATTTTGAACTTCTGACCTCCAGAACTGTAGGAGAATAAATGTCTGTTATTTTAAACCACTCATTTTGTGGTCATTCATTTTGGCAGCCATCTGGAAGCAATACAGATGAGGAGCAAGTGAGGTGAGGTCTTGCCTCACTGGTGCTAACATAAGGAGTAAATTGAAACAGGATGATGTCTGAATAGAGTAGGTGCCCTGAAGGATGGGAGACAGGGTGAGTGACCACAAATAATGAGATTTCCTCAGTGGGTGACTAGAAGAACCCAGTTGAGGCAATGTTGTACAGCAGACCCTCAGGCAGGAGCCAACTCCCCACAGAGCATAGGGACAACATTCCTGGCTGCAAGGCCAGGGTCCCAAGGCAGATAAAACTTGATGCAGATATAGAGGTAGGTAGGTACTCAGAAGCAGGTGAGGACCCTGGGCTTTATTCTTATTGCAATGGGAAGACTGTCTCGTGCATTAGGAAAGGGTGACCTGTTTTGACTGACATTGTAAAGATCCCTCTGGACACTTGGAGGGAGAGGGAAGATGGAAGCTAGTTAGGGAGCCTCTATGGAGTCTGAGTGAGAGATGATGCAGGTGGCCTGGATGACGGTGGCAGCGGCAGTGTAGACAGAGAAGTGGATGGGCAGAAGATGCAGTGGGAGACAGAACTGACAAGACTTGTTGGAGGACTGGGTTGGAGGGGAGGCCATAAGAAAAAGAGGGGGATCAAGGATGATTCCTAGGTATCTGTTGGGAGCAACTGGGTGGAGGGTGACGTTTACTGAGTTAGGACTCGAGGGGTGGCTGTGTTTGGGGGGTCTGAAATCAGAAATCTAGTGCTTACAAGGAATAATAACAGCATTCATTCATTCATTAATTCACTCATTCACTCTGCATTGACTGAGTGCTCTGTTTCTGGCACTGGGAAATCAGCCATGAACAGGACTGCCTTTATGGAGCTTAGAGTTGTATGCGGAGCAGAATATTGTGAGTTGGGGGCTGTCCAGCAGGGATCAGATAGGAGTGTGTAATAAAGAGAGCTGGCTTATTATATGTATGTCTGTGTGTGTGTCTCTATGTGTATGTGTGTGTGTGTGAGGGAATCCAATGTGTACACATTTTGATGACTGAGTCTGAAGATGGAGGAAGCCTCACCTCTAACCGAATCGCCTTCTTGATGTTGATGGCTTTGGAGGGTTGGAAGTGCACTTGTAGGCTCTGCTCAGCCTTGGAGGGTATGATCCCCTGCATCACGGACACGGTGAAGTCTTCGCCCAGGTGCTCCAAGCTGGTGATCCGCCAGGCCACGGGCAGTAGGGTAACATTGCGGAGAAGAACCACCTTGGATTCTTTTCTGCAGAGAACAAAGGAAATCAATTCCATATAATTTTGATTTAGTATGGCAGGTTAGGAAAAAGCCCTTCTGGTTATTTCCATTACTGCTAGTTCACTGATCAGTATTATCAGGGAATGGGGCCTAGTGGTTATGACCAAGGAATGCAGGACACATATATCAACATTCTCTCCTAGGACCCCAGAAATAAATAGTCTCTATTTAGAATAATACAATTTCAGTAAATGAATATGTAAGTTCTAGGTGTGGTCTAGTGTTCTCTGTTTGTCCTCTAATTTCTAGAGACAAGATTCTTAACCTTTTAGGGTGATGGACTGAAAATCTGGAAAAAGCTAGTCCTTCAGAGAAAAACATAAATACGCACAGACTTTGGCAGTTGATTTTAGGGGATCCTTGACCCTGCTGACTTCTATTCATTGAGCCCAAGTTGACAACATGTGAACTCATAAGGTTACTATCCATCCTGATTTGCACAGGACCAGAAGTTTCCCAGAACGCAGAATTTTCAATACTAAAACCAGGTCAGTCCCAAGCAAATCAGGATGAACTGGTCACATTAGAACTAAATTTCTTTATATTTCATTCCAGTCCTGGTATCATTCAGAACTCTGACCTGTGCAGCAAGAGCCGGTCAAAATGCAATTGTTTGGGGTCCAGCTCTAGTTCTGGGCGGACCCCCTGGCAGCTTAACTTGAAGACAGCTGGCTCTGGGTTCTCCTTGATGCAGCAGACAATGCTGTCTTCAAAGACACCAACCGCAGTGGGGTAGGCCCATACATTCAGCATCTAACAGAAGAATCAAAACAAAGTACATTTATATCGAGGACATAAAGGCCTCAAATTTCCTATGAAGGTCTTGCCCTAATGGACTTGTTTCCACATGACTGTACCTGCTGCTCATTGGGTTTCAGCACCATGGTGATGGGCTCCAAGAAGTAGGTGTTTGCTTTGACATCATTCTGAAAACAGAAGAACACTTCCACGACCATTGGGGAACTGTTCAGGATTGTCAGGGTCTCCATGTTGCCTGGAAACAAGGATGATTTGTACCTGGAAATGAACAAAAATTAGGGATGTGGATGTGAGGACTGACTGAGAATTCAGGTGCAAAAGGAGACTGTGAGGTGCAAAGGAATTTCAAAGGATAATGTGGTTACACAGAGGCCATGGCATGGTGGCTAGGAACACAGGCTTTGTTGTGAAGATTTGCAGCTGTGACGTGACCTCAATTCCGCCAAGCCTTGGTCTCCTCATCTCTAAGATGGGATGATAATGTCTCTTAGGATTTCTATGAGTATTACATGAAATAGTGCAGCTAATGCTCTTAGGACATCTGCAGATATCAAGTGCCCAATAAATGGTACTTATTACTGTTGCAAAGATTTCTAACTGAGAAATATGCATCTCTATGCTTTCCATGGCTTATACCTCCAGGAGAGATGATCATTTGAGTAACTTTTAATTTCATGTCTGTCTTAGACATGACCTCATTGATTGCCTTCTACACTTGCACAGGATGTTACTGTTCTGACATGGATTCCTTTGGCACTGTTCACTATTGCAAGGCTGTTTCTGTTTCCTAGTACCTTAGGGAGAGATCCACAGAGTCGAGCACTGTAAGAATTGGAAGCTGCTCAGTTAATGGTACCAAACAGAAAAGGAACCACAGAAGGCACAAGAAATACCAATGAACACACACATCATTGGAGATCAAAGCACAGGTCAAGGAAGCAGGACACCAGAGTACCCACTGGTACCCAGAAACCATCTGAAAAGCCCTCTGGACAGGATATGATGCAGGAAGGAAGGAAAGGGAACGGCAGAGACTAAGTCAGAATCAGAGACACAGAGCACTCTGTGTGTAACTGCCAGAGGGGTGGCATAATCACCACCACCCAGCACTGTGCTAAAAGTTCCATGTGCATGATCCAGTTCAGTCTTCAGAAAACTGTGTAGTAGGTGCTACTGTTTTCCCACTTTGCAGATAAAGACATTGAGGATCAACAAGACTTAAAAGAATAGATGGATGATACTTGTTTTGGGATCACGAATTGCCCTCCTGGATCACTGCTGTCTGGCCCCACATCCTGGTTAATTCCAGTGATGCCTAGAACAGATGCCTCTCTTAATGGCCATCATTTCCACGATTCCCAGGCTGCTCTGTACATCATGTCCATCAACCTGACCCACACTCCTCCTCCCTCCTAAGCCCTTCTTTCCATTGGGCCTGGAAGATCCTCTCCATCAACAGTAAACCCTCTTCACCTTAATTTTCTAGTCCAGCATCTTGGAAATAAACCAGAGGTTATAAAGGGAATGGAGAACAAAGTTGGCTCATTAGTTCCACCAAGTAAGCATAGACACAGAGACTCTCTACTTAAGACAATAAATCTAGCTTGAATGAAGACATGGTTGAGACCTTGGTTCTAGTTTTGGTCTCACCTTTCTGCCTATACAAAACGCAATTTATATATAACTAAAAAAATTAGTGTCACTAAATATTTATGATCATCAACCTTATCCAGGCCCTAAGTCCTGCCTGATAATCTTAGTCTATTTCTCTAATATTCTTCCTCTTCCACTTTGTGCAGAACCTTCTCCATTCTCTCAACATTTTACACTTCCTCCCACTTTCTTCACTGTTAGGGATGACCTCCCATCATTCATCATGGAGAAAAGAAACAGCTGTATGGAACCTCCTCACCATTTCAGTGAAGTCTATAAGCTTCCCTGCACCTGAATGCATCTCACCTTCTTCCGTCCGTGTCAGATGAAAGTCCCTCTTCCTGGCAAAGACCAGCATCCCCAGTCCCATTGTGTTGTCTCAGGGAGCTACACCACCAATGGCCCTTACTTTCTCCAGAAATTCTAACTTCTTCCTCCCTACTTCCTCTTGACATCTGAACATCGTAAAAACAACAGTGTACAAAAAACCTCCTCTGTACTCCATGTCTCCATCCCATCCTCGACAACCTCCATCTCCCTTCAGAGCCAAGCTTTTCCAAAGAGCTATCTCCACACTCTGCCTCCATTCTCACCTCCCACAGACTCCTCAACTCACTTTATTTGGGCTTCATCTTCAGAAATCCTCCCTAAAGGGCTCTTGCCAAGGCTCCTCTGACTTTCATGTTACTGAACTCTGTGGATGCTGATGTCCTCATCTTTCTGCCCTCTCTGTCACAGTCAACATAGCTGACCATGCCCCCTTCTCATAGCTCCATGACACCACCTTTTCTTGGTTTCCACAATAGCTCTTTTGTTGGTTTCTCCTCTTCTGAGTGGTAGAGTTCTTTGGAGCGCCATTCGTGGTTCTTCTATCCTTACTGTGTACTCTCATCTTAGGTGATCTCATCCACACTCATGATTTTTGTTGTCTTGAAGACAGACTCTCCTCTGAGAATCAAAACTATGTAGAGTAGTCCCTGCTTTATGTGGCTACTGTTATATCTCCCAAGCTTCTCAAACTTAACACATCCCAAAGTGAACTCTTGATCCTACCCTTTCCCTCCCAAAATGTATTCTTCTTCCAGGCTTCCCCATCTAGGAAAATGGCCCCTCCATTCACTTGAGTGCTTAGCAGAAACTTGGAGCACAAGAACCCTTTGTCCTGATTTGTGGTTCAGGGCTAACTGAGGCAATGTTAGTAAAAGCTATGGCTACACAGGTACCCTGCTTGTGCTATTCATGAGTCCAACTCAGGGGTCTGAAATCTGCTTTGAAATAATGGAAAGCTTACTTATCTCTTGATTTTCCACAAAGCAGTGGACCGAAGTAAAACCTCTCCATGCTGACAATATACTTCTTAAAGATGACCTCGTTCGGATTCATATCCATCTTCCACTGAGGAAATACCACTCTGGACATGGGGGAGGAAGAGGGGAAGAGACGCTGTCTGAATGGAAGTTCAATGCCACCACTTGATGTTTACATGAACTCAATACTCCCTGTTCAGCAAAGGGTCCAGGTGTCTGGAGATAGAATGACTCTTAATTTGAGGACATTTATTCAGCCTTTATTCCTGTGTCCTTCCTTCCCCACCTCTGAGTAAAGAGAGAAGTTTGAACTGGAGAAGAATGATTCCCAGTGGTGTCTGTCATAGTGAGGGCTGATGATAGATCTGCGTTTCCTGTTTCAGCCCAGCTAGAAAAATTCCTGAGAAATCCTATGGAAAACAAGTTCTCATGGATATTAACCAGTTATTGAGTTCTCTGTCCAATGTGGCCCCTTGGTGAGAACTGCAAAAAAGCTCCTCTTGGTGGACAAGCTACAAAAGGTCCCCCTACCTTGCTCAGCCAGGTGCCTTTATGTGGTACAAGGATTCAGTAGCTCAGAAAAAAATCTCCAGCCCATAGAGATTCACACATATATTGATATTATGGGGTAAAAAGTCCTATAGTAAATATAAAATGATTAAGCTTGCCCAATAGTTAAATAAGCAAACTAACTCGCCAGAGGAAGACGTTTTCCCCCTCTTCACACCTGCTAGCATTCTCTTTATCTCATTCTCATGGTACCATGTCATTCCTGTGTCTTAGTCAATGGCCAAGACTTTGGAGCCTGATACAAGAGGGCCTGGGATGCTGTCCCAGTTCTCCATTTGTATTAAGAGCCACCTTGTTCAAAGTACCATGGGGGAAAACTGCAGTACCTGTCAAGCTTTCCTTTTAAAGTAAAATACACTTACTTTGGGTCTTGGCAGATGTATGGGTAAGTGCAGACACCTCGGCAGTAAAGCTGATACTGGCGGCGAGTTCCCAGGATCTCAAAGTTAAACGTTTGGTCAAAGATGTTGAGATCATTAGAAGAGAAGTGTACTCGCAATGTCACCTCACTGTTGGCGGGCACGATCCACCGGAAATGATTTAGCCTGCAAATAACCACACAGCCTTTTAAAGCAAGAATGTTTCCTTTGGGCCAAGAGAAAACTAGATTGGGGCCTGGGAGAATTCCTGTCCTGCTGAGGTTCTGCATGGCAGTCCATAGAGCCCCCCAGCCAGGCTGGCTCTGTGCCCATCTAGTGCTGTGACAGCCACACCCTCCATCTGGAGCTTCAGCCTCCCCTCCCTGGGCTTCTTGGAGGCCCACCTGATGAACTTTTCCTGGGAATGCTGCCCAGAGAAGTTGTTCTGCTCTATGTCCAACAGGGGAGCAATGGTTCTAGACGTTCCTCCAGAAGGGCCCTTTCTGTTGAAGGCCATGCGACGTTTCTCCTTCTGAGTCTCGCGGGTCTGATCCATTTTTTCTTTCAGTTTCTGTTTGCTTGACTTAGATGAGGTGGTCTGCTCCTCCTGGCCCTTAATTAAAATGAGCACAGGGTCCTATTTCCTTCTTTATCTTTTTAATTTGGACTCTGCTCAACTAAGGCCTGCCCCCTGATGCTATGACCTCGATGCTGATTTCCTACTTACTTATTAAACTGAAGTTTGGGGCTCTCTGTTACTGAACTGAGATGATGGCAGGGCCTACAGGTGATTTTATTTGCTGCTGATTTTATTTACTCCTTGCTGATCTGCATGGTTTATGGGAAGGAGGCTGTCTGGAGAGATTCAAATTTTGGGCCACAATTCTTCTCCGGGAATTTTAAAAAGCCTCTCTATAAATGTTAATATCGATACCTTCTATATATCACTGGTAAAATCTATTTTTCTTTGTGATTTATTCTATTCATTGTATATATAACATATATGTTCCACTTTAACTTGATTTCATTTTGATTGCTTTATTTTCAGTCCAGGTGGAATTAACTTTACTGCATTGTGTCAAGAGAGGAGATAAAAACGACTTTACCCAAAATATCTAATCTTCCTCTCATAATTTCTTTAATAATCTGTCCTTTCTTTAGTGGTGTGTGTTCCCTTAACTTGTGTCTGTTGATTCTTGTATTCTTATGTGCTGTGTGCATTACCTTAGTTTCACAATGCAGTCTAGTATCTTTTTTAAAGAGCCAGCTTTACTTATTTTTTCTTGCAGATGAGCTTCAGAGTAACTCAACAAGTTCCCTAAACCATCCCACGGAGACTCATAAGGTTGGAAGGTAAGACTCAGGCACTTTCAGTCTCCTCTTGGGGGAGGAGGAAGAGTCAGACCCCGGGAATGTGCAGCTTGGAAAGGCTCAGGCAGGATCCCTGATGAGAAGGGGGAAACACTTGGTGAGCATGAAACCCAGCACTGGCTCAATTTTTGGCCAAGTGGAGGGAGATCTCCTTTCCTCGCCTGTCTGAAGTCCTGCCAAGGTCTGGAGGACAAACTGCTTTCTTTACCTTTGACGAGCCTGTGGTGGTTGAAACATCTCCATCTGCTTCTGCCTCTTTCTTCTCCTCCATCAGGGAGAGCTCTTCGGATGGTGGAGTTACAAACACGAAATGCTTCAGGATTTCTGTCGTGGCCAAAGGCAGCCGCTTCACAGGGTAGGAGACGATGGAGAATAAGGCGGGCGGTGGGATGGGCAGTCCAGAGGAACCCAGACCCAAGAGGTCAAGGATCTAAAGGAAAAGCCCGAGATGAGTTTCCTGTGCGGAGGGTGGGCTACCCCTACCTGCCTCCCTGAGTGAGCACAGGGTGGTCAGACCCTCCTGGCTCCCTCCCAACATTCTTGGGAGATGCCCTGCAATAGGTAAGTGTCACGGACAGCTTGTGAAAGGTCTTTGACACAGCTCTGCAGGACTTTCCAGACCTCTGGGCCCTCAGACCCAGCTGGGGCTCTTGCTGTGGGCTGCATGCTCCCTCTCTTAACACGACCCTTGTCACTTCACTGTGACTGTTTAATTGTCTGTTTCTGCAACTGGACTATAAAGCCCATTAGGACAGGAACCAGGGCAATACAGAACAGGACTAGCACACAGTAGGCATTCAAAAAAAAAATCTCTGTTTCAAGAGATCAGCTGTTAAAGTTCTGATGTCTATAGTATAAAGCTGTTTCATCCATTTTCAGATCACCTGTTAATTTTTCTTTTATCTTTAAGTATTCTTTCTGAAAGTGAAAGAAAGTTAGGTTTGGAGCAGGTCAAATACAACAAAGAAAAAAAAGAAGCAAAGGTTCTAGGAATGGGGTAAAAGATGGGAATGAAGAGAGAAGTAAAAAAGAAACTTGAGGGAGAGGTAATTTATCCCTACAGCACTTCCCCACTCTCCTCTGATTTACAATGAACATGCTTTCTCCCGAGAAGATGGCTTGAAAATTTAGGAGCAACTTCCTTCTCAGCTTGTAAAATCCTCAGAATAAGGATGCTATCCCTAGATTAATTGCTGTCATCACAACAATTAGCCCACTTGAGTGCCCATTCTATGGACCAAATGGCCGGGGCCTAGCAAGTAACTATCTTCATGTAATCCTGTGTTTCTAATTCTGTCAGTCAGGCAGCTGAAGATATATCCTGACTAATATGTAGCTAGAGTTAACTCCCAGGATTTAGAATGTCTGTGAGGAAAAGGAGGAATAATTTGTACCCCTTATTAAATTACTAGACATGGGGAGTTCTTTCAGCAACAGGCTAACCTATGGCCTGGAATGTGGAGAGTATAAAACAAGGCAAGAAGATCATCCTGGCTATAGTTCTGGAATATAAAACAAGATGAGTATAAAACAAGATATTTTTGAAAAAGAAAATAACAATGATTTCTTCCCAAAGGCTGACCTGAGGCAGAACTGTAAAATGATAGGGGTTGGTGCTGTGTGACCTCAGCTGTCGTCTGCCCCTTCCTGCCCCACCCTGGACCACTCAGGCCAGACTCAAGGCGAGGCTCCATCACAACAAAATCCGCCCTCTTGAGGAGTTAGCCCTATCCTCTCCTCAACTCTTACCTGCCAGGCTCTGTTCTCTACCTTCTAAAGTTGCATCTAGTTTCTAACAAAAACTAAACCAGAGGTGGGCAAACTGTGGTCCCCTAGTCAGATCTGGCCAGCTACCTGCTTTTCTAAATCAGGCTGTATTGGAAAGAGTCATGCCCATTCATTTATATATAATTGGGGGCTGGGACAGAGATTGTGTGACAGGCAGCTTAAAATATTTATTTTCTGGTGTTTTACAGAAAAAAGTTTTTCCCTGAACAAAAGGCTCTAATGACCATCCCCTCCAAACCACTGCCAAAAGGGCTTCTAGATATGCAATACTTTTGTTTCTAGGAACAAAAAGCTATCTGGTAGTATAATTTCTGTCACTATGGGAAGCTTGTAGGAAAGCAATTTTAGAGTAGTTGAGTGCTTGCTTCACCCCAGAGTACACCTGCCTTGCCAGCCCATAACACAGTGTTGTCAGTATTAAAAATCAACCGTACAGGTGGCTTTTAAATCGGATTAGATGTATAATTTTGATGTGTGGAACTTTCTCTGGATTTTCACCACACAGAAGAAGGTTTTTATAGCCATTATCGTCTTATATCCAAGGGAGCAACAGAGATGAACGGAATTAAGGGGATAAGGATTTATGTTGAAACACCTTTCCAACGATTAGCACTTCATCGCTATCTGGCAACCTGATGGGTTCGTTACATCTCCATCCTGGAGAAGAGTCTGTACCTGATCCGCTCTGGGAAGCTTGTCACTCTCCAGCACCTGCTTCCAGCTCAAGCCTTCGAAGTTGGGCGTCTGGATGTTTATGAACGGCACACCCAGATCCTTCTTCCCTTCGTGGTCCTCCTCCTCGCCCTCTCCCGTGTCGCTGCGTTCTTCCAGGGCTCGGAGCTTCTCCAGCCGCTCCCTCTCCGCGCGCTCCCGCTCCAGGCGCTCCCGCTCTGCGCGCTCCCTCTCCCGGTCCTTGCGGCCTCTGCGCCCACCTGAGGGAACCTGGCGCTGGTCAGTTCCATCCCCATCGTGGCCCAAGTCCTCAGCCCCAGCGTGAGGCTGCTGAACTCCTTGCTTCCGGTCCCAGTACATGAGGATGTTCTGGATATCCTTGAAGGTCAACTCATAGGTCTTAAACTTCTGGGCCACTTGCTTCTCAGTGTCCTTTGGGAGGTCCCCTTCACTGTCCTCTTGTTCCTGGGCAAGAGGAAACCCAAGCGTGTTGCTATCTGCCAGTAGGTTCCTCCTCTTCTTGTTCAATTCTTCCTTCTCCACCACTGCCTGCTCCCTAACAGACACTTCTCTTTCTATTGTGTCTGACTTGACTTCTAGTTTGGAAAAAGTATGTGTCTAGAAGGCAAAACACATAAAATATTCTTAAAACAGATCTTTAAGGGAGAGCAAATCACATAAGGAAGGGCAACAGGGCATTTTGTTTTGTAAGAGGGCCTCATTGGATTCCAGGCAACTCTTACATACACTAGGGCTGTGCCTAAGAATCACTGTGGGGGCCTGTCTCCAAATAACCTCCCTGTGGTCCTTCCCTGTCATAGAGCTGGCTGGGGTCTAGCACTGTGCCTTTTTGTAAAAGGTGCAGAGCAAATCTGATGTGCACTGCTGGTTGAGAGCTGCTGTTCCGAAGGGTCAACAGGGAAAGATTAGCAAAAATAATCCTCTCCTGGGGAGAGGCCACAGAGGGTAATGGTCCAATCCCAGCCGCTTGGGCAGTGACATGACAGCTGAGCCTGGTGGCTGATAAACCCGAAGACACGCTTAGGCTGGAGCGCCTCCCCTGACTACTGTCAAGGCTCAGCTCTGGGGTGGACACACTGACTTGGTGGCTCACTAGAGGCACATCTTTACTACTAGCCTATTGAGCAGCATCCAGGGGCCTGCGGGGTCAGTGGAGAGAGCCAGCACTGTGTTCAGACACAACCGGTCTGACTTCATCTTGTTCAGCCTCAGATGGGGTTCCTGTCTCTGAACTTCCAAGGGTGGGCAAGATGTCAAAATGTCAGGCTTATGTGAGGCACAACACAGCACTGTACACTCAGTAAGTGTTGAACAAATGGAGGTTCCTCTCCTTCTACTTTCTGCTTCACTACAAAATCTGGACAGTATTTGGTCCATTTTCTGCAGGAGAAGCATGCCAGCCTGACTGGCTGGCTACAGTGCTGGACAGATCTGGGCCTGACTTTTGCTAAGGAGAGAATGAGGGCTGCTACCTGTCGGCTCGGTATCTGAGGTTTCCTCATGGCCGGCTCCTCCTTTAATAGTCCCTGCTTTGGCTTTTTGATCTTCCGTTTTAGCTCATCTTCCTTTTGCCGCTCAAGCTCCTGTTGTAGCTTCTTTTCATGCATCTCCCTTGCCAGTCTCTCCAGCTCCCTGCATCAGACCAGGCAGACAAAACTGAGTTCAGAGCCCCTCCTGCCCGAGTGCCCACCTGCCTAGGATTGCCTAGTCGGGGGATGTGGGGCAGAGAGCTTTCTTGGGTATAAAAAGAAAGAAAGAACCAGAGAAAGCTTGGTAAGTAGGAAGGAAGGAAGAAGGGTGGGAAGGAGGGATGAGAAAGAAAGAAGGAAAGGAGGAAAGGATGGCTCACATCTATCTCTGAACATCCTTCAGGAAAACCAATTAACTGAAGCTCAACTAAGAGGGATACTCAACTAATGTATGTCTCTATTCCAATCTCCTTTCATAGGAGAGTGAGAGAAGGCCTGGAAATAAGCTTAATGTTAGCACTTTAAAAAAGCATCTTTCAAAGAATGTAATGTTATCAGGGCAGATGAGGCCTGGCTTCCTACATTGTCACGTTTGAGATTCAGACCAGAAGAAGTGGTGTTGTTAATAGCAGCCCTTCAGGAAGATCTTGGGACCATGGTGCTGGAGCTGAAAGCTACATTCCTCTCCTCCTCTCTTTCTTTTCTTTCCTGCTGTGGATTTAGCCATGGATTCTCTGCTGCTAATGGCAGAGAGGGCACCAAGTATAAACAAGAGTGGAGGAGACAGCATTTCTGAAGATACAAAACCCATCTATTGTGACCTCTGGGGACCCCTGGTTGTTCCTGGTTTGCTGTGGCTCTGCCCGCTGAAGCTGATTCATCATAACTTCACTTCCTCTGTGTGTGTGTGTGTGTGTGTGTGTGTGTGTGTGTATGTGTGTGTGAGATACAAACAAGTCACTACTGAGTTTTGAGGATCAGATTTGCATTTTCTAAGTCCACCATGAGATGAATGCCTGAAAGTAATGTCCTGGATGAGAAAGAAAAGTGATTCCTTTGGAATCCCAGAGCTGGGGTTTTCATACCTCTGGAGAATTGGGCATGTTTACAATGGACCATGCAGGAGAAGGTATACTGCATACTGCATACTGTAGAGGACATAAAAGAGCTTTTGGGATCAGTGGAAGGAGTCTGGAGGTGGAGGGAGAGGAAAGAAGAAGGATTAAGTCGTACGCAAGTATCTTGGCTCTGCCCCCTTCCTGTGTTTGGAATCCCAGGGAGGGTAGGCAATAGAACCTCCCTCCATTGCCATTTTGGAAGACCTGAGGGCAGAAAGGACATATGTCCCACTGCCCACCTGTGCCTGAGATAGCCTGAGATAGTGGCCCAAGTCTCCTAGGTGATGTGGAGGGGATCCATTCATTTCCATATGGTCCCCAGGGTTAGGCACAGAAGTGGTTGGAAGCACTGGCTTGGGAGCCTGGGTCTCTGGTGAACTTCCCAGGCTGAGGATCAAGTGAGAGAGGTAGTCAGACCTCAGGGGATACACAGCACCACCAAAGGCCAAGATGGCAGCCAGGGAAGGAGGAGAAATGGCTGAGTTCTGGGGAGAAACCACCCTGCCCATGTTATGAGAGTGGCCCTGGGTCACCAGCTGTGGACACCTGAGCACAGGGGTTAATGAGCCACACCTAGGGGACAGTTGTCAGGGGGAGCCAGCGAGCCAGCAGGAGCCCCAGGACAGCACAGGGGCCAGAAGCCCCTCCCCCATTATATTACATAACCTTCCTCCCAGTCCCAGGTGCCCCTAGAAAGAAGGAAGGAGAGGAGAATGGCGACCCAGAAAGGCTACAGCATCCAGCACCCTGGATGTGCAAAATATGTGTTTCCTCTCTCAGCAAAGTCATCCTTCTGGGTCCCCATGGCCATTGCTGCCCCCAGGGGGATGTCCCCAGTCTCTGGGTCGGGCCACGTGTCTGATGGAAGTTGCTCCTAGTGGAACTGCTTCTGGTCTGGCCAGCCCTTGATTCTGACCTCCTCTTCCTCTCCTGGAGGGCCTGCTGAACTTCTTGATTGAATATGATTTTCTCCTCCTCTGTCAAGGCATCATATTCTTCCTCATCCATGTTTTGAAGACGTTCTTTTTCTCTCTCAAGCGCTTCCTTGCGTTTGTGCTCTGGGTGGAGGAGTAGACAGGAAGGCAGGGAAAAGTCACTCACCAGCTTTGGCTGCAGGGTCCGCCAGCAGTTAAGCTGATAGCCGAAACAGGCTGCGGATGGTCTGTGACTGTGAGAGGTGGCTGATACCACAGCTGGCATTGCTACTGTTTGGTGGGATTTCTTTCACTCATTCAGTTCCAAAACTGGTTTCCATCTGTGTTGGGCTGAATAGAGGCCTCAGAGATGCCCAGGTCCTAACCCCCAGAACCTGTGAATACATTACCTTATGTGGCAGAAAGGACTTTGGAGGTTTGATTACGTTAAGGGCCTTGAGTTGGGAGGATTATCCTGGATTATCTGAATGGGCCCAGTAGAATCACAGAGACCCATATGAGGGAGGCAGGAGGGTCAGTGTCAAAGCAGGCGATGTGACAGTGAAGCAGGGTGAGAGAAGATGTGACAATGGAAGCAGAGGTCAGAGGGCTGCGAGGTGGGGGCCATGGGCCAAGGAATGCAGGAGGCCTCTGGAAGCTGGAAAAGGCAAGGAAAAGGATTCTCCCCTCCAAAGGAACGTAGCTCTGCTAACACCTCAGTTTTAGGACTTCTGACCTCCAGAACTGTAAGATAATAAATCTGTTAAGTCGCCACGTTTGAGGGGATTTGCTACAGTGGCAACAGGAAAGTAATCTACCACCCACTGATTTTACCCATTATGGACACATGCCACCCAAGTGCTGGAGGTGACACAACCATTTGCAGACCACGGGGAATCATCTTCCACACCCTACAGATCCCAGGTCCAGGCCAGAGCAGGACTCTGCCTTCCAGGGACAATGCCACCTCCTCCCTTGGGGGCCAAGATTTGCTAGGTCTGCTTCTGACTAAATTGGGAACTTAAGCTAACACTACTTTGTGTGTGTGTGTGTGTGTGTGTGTGTGTGTGTGTGTGTGTGTGTGTGTGCTATGTATTTTTCAATCACTGAAATTTTTTTCCAGACCACTAGTGTAATGACATAAAAAACAAAAGGTTCAGAGCTACAAAGACCTTACTAATCTGCTATATAAATCTACAAGAGTTTTGAAATCTCTAAGCCTCATTTTCCTCATCTGTAAAGTGGGGACAATAACCTTCATAGGGTTATTGTGAAGATTAAATGACCCAAAGTGTCATTTAAAGACATTTAAAGTTCACAACATTATAAACAGGCTATACTTCAATAAAAAGAAAAAGAAAAAAAAGACATTTAAAGTGTACACAATGTCTGCTGCAGTGCCTAGTACACAGGAGGCTAAAAGGTAGAAATTGTTTCGTAAAGTTATCAGCACCTCTAGTCTTACAAGAAATTCCCAGTAGGCTTCAACAAAACCAACAAGCTAATCAGTCATCTGAGTCTGGATGGGACTTGTGATATGGTCCCCTCAGGAGGCTGTAGTTACAGAGAAGATGAAGGGATGCAGTGTGATGTCAGGGAAAGAGGAAGGTGCCTGCTGTCAGAAGAGCTGGGTCCATCCTTCCTTCTATTAATCTCTCAACAGGTTACTTGTGTCTCAGTTTCCACACATGCAAAGTAGAAATAAGAACTCCCAGCCACCTTCCACAGCAGAAGTGGGGCACCAATGAGACGGTAAATGTAATAGTTTCATGTAAGCCCAACGGGTTATCATGGCAGAGAAGCATTTAAAAAAGCCTAAAGCTCTGTTTAAAGGAAAGACCTATGGGGGCTTGGGAAGGACAGCCCCGGAGGGTAGGGGCCTTGCCTTCTTGCTCCTTTTTGGCTTTCTCCTGGGCCTTCATGGCTGTGAAGTCCTGGGCCATGTTGAGCACGTAAATGTGCTCCCGGTTGCCGATGGCCTTCAGCAGGCAGAGGAGAGTGGTAGCCGCGTTCCGAGCAAAGAGCGTATCGAGACTGTCAAACACCACTCCTCGGTAGCAGTCACTCAGCTGAAACCAGAGAGCGAAGATGGTTAAAGTGGCCACAAGATCATGTGTTCTCTACGGAGAAAGTTGCTGGCTCTCTTGTTGGTGCTTTTGCTGCTGCGCAGTTGGTTCTGCAGACCTACTGGGCCCAGACGAAAATCCCATTCAGCTGTCCTTCTGCCTGCTAAATTCAAGGTGCTGTTATTAAGTAAAAGAGAAAAATAAAAACATTTTTGCAGTCATGAAAGATCTTTATGATACATATTTGTAAAGGATTTTTTCTGTCTCTGTAGAAATTTAAAAAAACTACATGTTAAGCATATCAAAAACATGTTTTTAAAGCAATTAACATCACTCTAAACTTCTAACTTTTCATGGCTCCATGTTATAATTTTTAACACACCACTGTAGGGCTGTGCCATGACTCTGTGTTTGTGTGTTTAATGTGTTACCTTCTGCTCACTGGTCCTTCAAGGTGAGTGGCTTCAGGCAGCAGACTGAGCCAGGGTCATGGTCTGACAACTGCCATCCAAAGGACAAGTAAATGACTGTTGTGGATGAGGAAACCCATCGCTTCTCTCTAAGGGCCCTGGGTCTGAGCTGCTCTGGGTGGGCGATGGCTCAGAATCTCAGCACACAGCATGAAGATGGCCTGTGAGCCCTACAGCTCTGTGCAGGTGGGTGGACGCACCTGTATGCGCTTGGCCAGGATCTGAGTGAATAGTTCCTCAGGGAGCACGCAGCTCACCAACCCGGTATCACCTCCAATGCTGCCGCTGACACTGAGCCGGCGCTGTGTGGGCCCCGAGAGGAGAGGGCTGGAGGAAATCTATCAAGAGGGAGAAGAGTCAGGAGTTAGAATCCAGCTTGGTGTTCCAACAACTCCTACAATTACAAACCATGTGACCTTAGGAGAATCATCTAATCTCCCTGGGTCTCATTTCCTCATCTGTAAAATGGGGATTGCATTATAAAATGGAAGATTCCTATCTCACTTAAGCAATGACTGTATGCTCTAGAAGGAACACGGTGGAAAGTGCTTTGTAAACATACTGAACAGCAAACATGTGTTAATTCAGTCTACAAATATTTATTGAGCACCTCCAGTACCAGGGATACAACCACAAACAAGGCTGGTGATATTGCTGTCCACATGGCCCTTGCATTCAAATGGGGAGACAGAAAAGGAGCACAAGAATATACAAATCAATAACATAATTTCAGATAATGATGAGTCCAAGGGAGAAAATAATCTGGTAAGGAAATAAAGAGCAATGACAGAGTTGGACAGTGGCTACAAGAGACGAGATCCTTAGAGAAGAATCTTTCTGAGAGGGAACAGCAGGCTCTGTCATCACAAGTGCACTTGTGGGTATGTGGAAAGCACACAAGAGCCCAGTGCAACTGCAGAGGAGTGAACAATGGGGAAGATGCTCAGGCTGAAAGTCAAAGACATAGTTGGGCCACAATATGCAGAGCTTGTAGGCTGGTAAGCAATCTGAATTTTATTCCAAGTATCATGGGAAGTTGTTGGCATGTTTTAGGCAGACAAATGATCTGCTTTTTATTTTTAAAAGACCGCTCTACTTGCTGCAGGAGGTGACGAGAATGGAAGTAGGAAGGTTAGTTATACTTCTCTGTGATCAAGGCAGATAACAGTGGCAGGGACGAGGACAGACATGGTGGAAGTGGGGAAAAGTGGCTGATGCAGGATATATTTTGGAAGTAGAGCCAATAGGATTTGGGATGGGATGTGAAAGAAAGAGAGGCATCAAGAATGACTCCTTGAAGAGGGTGTGGAGAAAAGGGAACCCTCCTACACTGTTAGTGGGAATGCAGTTTGATGCAGCCATTGTGAAAAACAGTATGGAGATTCCTCAGAAGACTAAAAACAAACTTACCATATGACCCAGCAATCCCACTCCTGGGCATATATCCAGAATGAACCCTACTTCAAAAAGACACCTGCACCCCAATGTTCATAGCAGCACTATTTACAACAGCCAAGACATGGAAACAACCTAAATGTCCACTGACACATGATTGGATAAAGAAGCTGTTGTATATTTATACAATGGAATACTACTCAGCCATAAAAAATAATAAAATAATGAATTTGCAGCAACATGGATGGCCCTGGAGAATGTCATTCTAAGTGAAATAAGCCAGAAAGAGAAAGAAAATCACCATATGATATCACTCACATAATCTAAAAAAAATCTAAAATCTAAAAAAACAAAGACAAATGAACTTATATATAAAACAGAAACAGACTTACAAACATAGAATACAGACTTGTGGTTGCCAGAGGGGAGAGGTGGAAAGGGATAAACTGAGAGTTCAAGATTTGCAGATATTGACTGGTATATATAAAATAGACAAACAAGTTTATACTGTATAGCACAGGGAAATATATTCAATATCTTGTAGTAGTTTATGGTGAAAAAATATGAAAATGAATATATGTATATTCATGTATGACTGAAGCATTATGCTGTACACCAGAAAATGACACAACATTGTAAACTGACTATACCTCAATAAAAAAAAAAAATAAAAAAAAAAGAATGACTGAGCAAGTTGGAAAATGGTGAAGTTATAAAGACAGGAAAGACTAAGAGAAGAACAATTTTATTGACTTAATTTGTTTTGTTTTTCTTTTTTTGGAGGGGGAAGCAAGTATCAATTTTTGGACATATAAATTTTGAGACGTCTCTAAGCCATTCAATAGAGATATTTAATGTGAGTTTGGATATATGAACCTGAGCTTGGGGAGAAATTAGTGCTGGAGATAGAAATTTAAGAGTCCTAGGTATGCTGAAAATATTTAAGTATTTAAGTAATGAACTGGATGAGATCGTCTATAAAGAAAAGGTCATCTACTCAGAAAAACTAGGAATCTGGAGGAGATGGAGAAGCTGCAGGAGTGGAGGGAGTCACTAATGAGTTAGATGGACAAGTAGAAGAGTATGGAGTTCTGAAAGCCCAGGGAAGACAGTGCTTCCAGGAGGAGGGGGTCATCAGCTGCCAAAGAGGTCCCTTGAGGGGGGTGACAGAAAATTGGCCACTGGATTGGGCAAGATGAATGTTAATGATCTTGAGAAGAGTAGCCAGTGGAGTGGTGAGAACAAAGGCACATTGGAATAGGTAGAAGAGAGGATGGTGAGGACGAGGAGTTCTTTGGAGGAATAGCTGTGGAGAGGAGCTGAGAGATGATACCTGTAGGGGAAACCTGGGGTCATGGGAAAGTATTTTCATAGATGGGAGGTAACACAGCATGCATAGATGATGATAGGAAGGACTCAGCAAACAGATGGGGAAAAACAAATGAGAGAATGGGGACGACTGCAGGAATTTAGCCTGTGAGTAAGAGAGAATGGGTGGGGTCCAGTGTACTTGCACAGGGATCAGCTTTGGATGAGAGTGGGGCAAGTACTCAGGTGCAGGGAAGGCACAGCACTGGGTTAGAAAGAAGTCTGGCTAGTAGATTTGGTGGTAGAGAGGTGGTTGTCTTCTGGTTGTTGCTGCACCCTCCATGAAGCCAGAAGAGAGACCATCACCTGAGAATGAGGAAGAGGAAGGTGTCTTAGAGGCTTGGAGAGTGATGACAGCAATAAATGTCTTAAAGAGATAGATGGCAAATTTACTAGGTCAGACCAACAAGGCCACTTGAAATTTGTGGTCTTAAATTTAAATTAAGACCATTCAGGAGGGATGGGGATTTTCTCCAGCTATGTTCAGCTGCCCTACATGGAGGAAGTGGAGAATTGGGTTCACCAAGGCTGAAGTTCTGCTTGGAGAGCGCAATGAAGGGGAAGGGGCCAGGGAGCAAGTGGGGATGGAAGAATCCAAACTGAGTATGAAAGGAAATGAAGGGGTTTGGTACACAGTGAAGATGTGGATTGGAGGTTTCAGTGGGACCAATTACTTACCAGAATAAGTCATCTGGAAAGTTAGAAGATGGTTGTCAGAAAGTAGGATGTGTGATTTAGAGATCTTGCAGTTTATGGGAAATGATTAATGAGGTCTAGAATATGACCACGGTAGTGAGTAGCCAAGGAGGCCACGGAACTGAGAAGCCAGGGTGTTGGATTAATTATCATTCAAAAGATCAGGACTTCTTACTGGTGCTTTCCTGGAACAAGGTGATTTATAAATAAATGCCCTTATATTACAGGTAATATCTTCATTACATGACATATTACACATTTCTTCCCATTTGCAACATGATTAAATTTTTGGTCATTAGAGAGTTCATGCTTTAGGAGAGCTTCACGAAAACCAAACAGCCATTTTGGGTAAAGCAAGGTAACAGGTAAAACGAGGTGGCAGTTGTCCAACCGTTTGACTCCTGTCACTCTGGAGCAATGCAGGAAGCCACATATGGGGGTGAGTAGCATCTGTGAGCTCTGATTTCTACTATGATCTTGAGCAGGTTTTTAAGTTCCCTATTTAGTGAAGGGGGATTGGAGTCAGAATTGGGAATTTCTGTTGCCTCTGATATATTCTAAAAACCCTGACTTTACTGTCCAGATGGGTAGAAACAAACCAAAGAAAATCATTTCTCAAGACACTGTATTTAATAAAACTATATGGCTTTCAGTTCCTCCATAAACATCTATGTAAATAACATCATATTAAATCTTGGATAAGAAGATTAAAAGGATGATTATTGCAAAAGAAATTGAGCCAATGGTTTCAGTTTTCAAGATGTTAGAAGAACATGCAACTGAAGTGAAGATCGTGTGAAAAAATCTGGCACAAATTCTACCTCATGGATGCCCCATATAACCATCATACTTCCTTTTACACAAAGACCTTGACCTCCACTGCATCCACCTACCCTATCCAATGCTCTAACATCCACTTGCCCCACCAACCCTCCATTCACCTGCTGCATCCAACTCATGCGAGCCTCCTCTCTGACAAGGAACTTCACCTCTGCTCCATTTACCTCAGCAAACTTCTCTGAAATGTCCATCTCTCCTATCCCCCCTACGGCACACAGACTGAAACAAGACTCATAGACCCTTTCACTTTTCCTGTTTCTCTTCATTCTATTGTCCTTCTTTTAATTCCTTCTCCACCTAGGCTGGACTTCCCATACTGATGCTACTCTCAACTCCCTTGCTCCTTGTTCTGAGTACACCCCGACCCCTGCAATGATGACAATGTCTCTCTCTGCCTCTGAATAAGGGCTTCCAGGGGCAGAATAGAGATTAGAGAAATCTTACAACTGTGAAGTTATGGCTTCACATCTTGGCCAGGCCATCAGCATTCTCAGCCATCTTTTCTTTTATCCATCATCAGTTTCTGGTTCTATTCCTCACAGTGGACACATCAGTGCTTGGCGACTCTCCTCAAGCAAGCTCTGTAACCCAACTTCCTCAACACTGCCTACAAAGACCAGACATCCTGCATACATCTTAGAGCCATTCAGCAAAACCTTCTCCAAACTCTGTTCTCCACTCTGCTTCCCCTACATGTAGCTGTATCTGTTTTTACCTTTTTGACTCTAGAGGAAGATGGCTCCCATTTCCTGCAACTGTGCTTAATCCTGTCCTCCCTGTTTCCTCCTGGAATCTCATTCTCTCTCTCACCTTGTACTTCTCCAGGAGTTTCTGTCTTTAGAGACCTGTTTGTGCCTCCATGTCCTTTCAGAGAAAGAACTCTCTTGACCTTGGGTTTGCTCCTCTAATGATTACCTGATCTTTTTTCCCCTTTCTTTCCGTTATCTTAGAACCCAACACTCATTTCACTCTGCTTTCCCACTGACAACTCATCACCCACCTGTCTCTCACAGTGCCACCTACTGTCAGGCTCAGCACCTGCTATTCTGCCGAGATTGTTCTTGAAGTCCCTCAGCATGAGGCTCAAACTCTGAATTCTTTATTACATTCCAAGACTCCACTGCAGCCCTCCTACAACTTACATTCATGGAAAGAAGTTGTGCTGACTTGGTTGCAGGATGCCAGGAAGGAGGAGGAGGAGGAGAAAAAGGAGGAGGAAGGGGAAGGAACCTAACCCTCCTTCTGGGGAGCCCTGATTTATACCTGTGGTGTTTCAGATGAGTGCTGGTGATGCTGCTTCTGAGACCCAGAGCCGTGGCTCTCTGTCTTGCTTTTGGTGATCAGCACGCTCCCACGTACTGTCTTGGCAGGTTTAATTTCGGGAGTTACCAGAGTGGATTCTGAAGTTAACTTGCCCAGGGTCTCACTGCTCAGTCGGATTTGGCCCATGGCATTTTGGCTCAAAGCAGCAGCCTCCTGGGCTACATGGAAAGAATAGGTCTATATTAAAAGTCACCTTAGGACGATTAGGAAGTAAAGGTGAAGATGGCACGCTGAAACCTAGTGTGATTCTTTTGAGGAATACAAAGCTGTCTCCATCTACAGCTGGCTGAGCAGGGCTGGGGGAAGGGGCTCCACCCACTGAGGATAGATGATAATGACCATGGGTGAGTGCAGAGCCTGGCCTGGAGTCCCGGGCTCTTCACTGCCCATCTTCCCAGTGGATCCCACATTAGTCTGCCTCACTTTCTCCTCCAGCCCTGAGGGCAATCATTTCTGAAACCACTGGTGTACTACAGCCCTGCCTGCCCTGGAAACCTAACACCCGAACTTTTGTGTTTCTAGGCAGCAGTGATACCAGTTGGTCAGGCATTCTCTGCTGCCATAGCAGAGCCGCTCAGAGGTACAGACAGGCCAAGTAATAGCAGTGTGCCTGCTGGCAAACATGGCTTCAAGATTAATTTCTTAGTTTCATCCGTGCCCTCTATTCCAATCAGATCACCACCCCTAAGCACTCCCACCCACTGAAAAGCTCCCTTTCAGAATCAGCAAATTGATGTAATTATTTAAAAGGATTTCCATGAGAGCTGTCCCAAAAAACTCTTGCTAGAGTGCCTTTCGCCTTTGTGATAAGCTCCTGCCCCTCCAAGCCCCCCAGTGACAATGGCAAGTCCTGTCTCCCTGAATTATGCCTTCAGCTTGACATTACTTTCTCAGGGATCCCAAATTCATGATTGGTCAAAGGACATTAACATAGCTCCAAAGACCTCTGTGAAATGTAGTTTATTTGAAAGAAAAAGAAACACAAAATCTAAGAGAACAGAGGAACAGAATTATGATGCAGCTTGGGGTTCCCCCTAAAGGGTAACAGAATATGCCACCCCAAAATATGGCTATAGGAGTTCAAGATACACCACCTCAAACTGCTGCTCTGGCACATTGATTATTTTGAGCTGCAGGCACTTGAAAAACAGCAAATGCAGGGAACGGCTTTCTCTGAACCCTCCTTATCTGGCTCAAGATGGAGCCTTCAAAAGCACCTCAATTGTGACAAATCCCTTCCTTGGGAATTCCATTAACCAGGAAGACTGACTCTTATCACAGGAAAGACTAGAAGCCAACACCACACTCAGACAAACTTTATCACAATCATACCTCCCCATCCATTTTCTTAAGGGTCCCTCCATCTTTCCTAAAAACCATTACCCTCCCCTAAGAAGACTACACCCGCCTCCCTTTTCCCTGTTACGATGGTATTTAATTCTGAATTCTAAAGCCATCCATTTTTTTCCCTGAGTATCTCTCCTGTATATGTGAAGTAAACATGTCAATAAACTTGTTTTTCTCTTGTTAATCTGTCTTTTATTACAAGGCTCTCAGCCAAGAACTCAGAAGAAGAGAGAGAAAATTATTTTTCTCCCTTATACTGAGGCGAGAAGCCCCATAAAAAGACCGGCAGGAACCCCAAGCAGGGCCACTACTCTTGTGCGGGCACCATCCGGTTCCCTGGCCCAGAGGCTCTATCTCACTTTTTGCCTCTGAAACTGCTTATTGCCCTCTAAAATTCTATTGGTTCCCTGAGCTCACTTCTGATTGGTTATTTCCTTCACTCCTGATTGGTTATTTCTCTCACTCCTGACTGGTCCATTCCCCTCACTCCTGATTGGTTATTTCTCTCACTCCTGATTGGTCTATTTCTATAAAGCTTGTTCCTGGTTGGTCAAGTTCTGTTATACTCTATTTGCATATGATGTTGCAAAGTGTAAAACCGGCAGCCTATAAAAGCCTGTGTAAACCTACAGATAGCGTCTAGAGCTTAAAGTGTTAACTTGTCTGGGCCTGCTGGCATAAGAAACCTGAGTTCTCCAACTCTCAGAGTGCTGCTTGGTCTCTCGCCCGGATCCAGGTTGCTGTCACAAGTGAGCTGTAACACATTTTTCTGCAACAATACCACTAAAGAGCTATTTCTCTTATCTTCCCAGCAAAGAGTCTTCCATTTCCCTAAGCATCCCATGCAGAGGTATTGAGGGAAGGGGACACCCTGAAAGCCCCAGCCAGTTTTATCAACCTACTGTCTCAGGCCTCAGCACCTGTTCAGCAGGCATGGTATGCTATCAGGAATGATATCATACTATTCTGAATATTTATATAAAAACGATTCTGCTCTGAGCAGGTATGCTGCTTTATATTCAATAGATTTTCCCATTGCACAACATTGTAGGTCCTTAGAGGACTCGAGGGAGCCAAGATTCCTAACCTCTGGTAGGTAAGGCTTCACTACTATAGGGTTTAAAACTCAGTTAATGTTTCTCTCCAGCAACTTTCTCTTCCTCCCCTATTCCCTACCTTGGTAAATGATATAACTCTCTTCCTGGTTTCTGTGACTGGACATCTTGATGTGACCACTTTGAATGACTCCCCTTCCTTCAATTCCCTGCCACGCAGGTGGCTATCAGGTCAGCTGGCCCAGCCCCGCTCATCTTCAACTTCACTATTGCTTCCTTTATAAGACATTACAAGAGCTAGTTTCCTACTGTGGCTTTCTGACCATTTCTCCCATAGGATGAAAACTGACCAACTCCTTTTTTTCTTCAAAATAAAATCCAAATTCCTAATCTTGGCATCCAGGTCAACTACGATTGGCCTCAAACTGCCTTCTCACCTCTAATTTACTATCAGCTTCCCATCTTTCTTGGTCTGGAATGTCCTTATCTTCATGTTTACCTATCAACATTCTCCTGCTCCTTCAAAGCCAGTTCCATGAAAACAACCCCAAATTATGCTTATTGGAACCCAACCACAGCCGAGCTGTTGGGGAGAAGCTCACTGGGGAAACAGAGAAGACAGGCATGAACAGGGCGGTAAGGGCTACTTAGCACCAAAGGTCAGGGGAAACGGCTCTCACCAGACTCCTCTTCCTTCATGGACTGTTCTATGGCGGCCCTGATGCAGAGCTCACGGGCCCGGATCCCCTCAATGTTGTTGCTGTCAGAGATGGCTTCCAGCACAATGGAGTCGATGTTCAAGCAGGCTGCACTGTAGTACTTGGCCAAGCTGACTGCGGTGGCTGACTTTCCTACAAAAGAGGTCAGGGGGTTGAATTTCATGGCTCTCATTTGCTCAGTGTCTCAGACCTAAGAAGCTTCTAGAACAGAGGCTCCTGTAAAGTGATCTTTCCAAGTGTTCTGCCTCTAAGTCTCTCGTGTGGTCAGAGGTGGCAGCAGAAAAAAGAGGGAAGACCTGAGCCAGGAGTCAGGACTGTGGATTCTGGTCCTAATTCTACCACTGATGTGCCATGTGCTGTGGCAACCCACATTCTCTCTGGATTTTCTCCTCAGTTTAAAAAGTGACTTGATCAGATGATTAAAAAAATCTTGGAGCTCTTACTGTCTCTAATTCTAAGGAGAAGACAATTTAAAGAATAACTTGTACCGATTTTTTTCTCATTCCCAAATAACTATTCATTAAAAAAAAGAAAGTGTAGAAATAACAGAAGAAAAGGAAAAAAAATCCATACTTTGTTCATCCAGAGAGATTACAGATAGCATATGGCTGCTAAGTATGCATATGTAACTATTTTATTTGTATTTCTTATAAAAAAGAAATGGTTTATGTGGTAGGCTGTAGAATGGCCCCAAAGATGTCCACAGCCCAAACCCTGGAACCTGTGAATATGTTACCTTATATGGTAAAGGGATATTGTAGGGGTGATTAAATTAAGGATCTTGCTGTGGGAGATTATCCTGGATTATCTGGGTGGGCCCAACGTAACCACAAGGTCCTTACGAGAGAGCAGCTGGATGGTTGGAGTAAGACAGGTGATGTGATGACAAAAGGAAAGAGAAGGGGACCAGAAGATGTTATGATGCTAGTTTTGAAGATGGAGGAAGGGGCCATGGGCCAAGGAATGCAGGTAATGTTTCTAGAAACTAGAAAAGGCAACGAAATGGATTCTCCCCTATAGTTTCCAGAAAGAATGCAGCCTGTGGACCTATTTTAGACTTCTGAGCTCCAGCACTGTAACAAAGTAAGTCTGCATTGTTTTAAGCCACTAAATTTGTGGTTATTTGTTATAGTAGCAATAGAAAATTAATATAGATTGCAAATTGTAAGTATGGCATTTTTTCCTTACTTAAAACAGTATATCATAAACATTTTTCTGTTCATGCTATATACTTCTATGGCACTGTTTTTTTTTTTTATAGTGATAGTATACATTCAAAATTTACCATGTTAACTTTTCTTAGGTTTATAGTTAAGTTGCTAAGTATACTCACAGTGTTGTGCAACTATTATCACTGTCCATCTCCAGCAGTTTTACATCTTCTCAAATGGAAACTCTGTACCCATTAAACAATAACCTCTCCTTCCTTCCTTTCCTTACCCTCTGGAAACCACCATTCTACTTCCTGTCTCTATGAATATGACTACTCTAGGTACCTTATATAAATGGAATCATACAGTAATTATTCTTTTATGTCTTCCTTATTTTACTTAGCATAATGTCTTCAAGGTTCACCTGTGGTGTAGCATGTGTGAGAATTCCTTTCATTTTTATGAGTGAATAATATTCCATTGCACCACATTTAGTTTATCCACTCATAGCCTTCTGGCTAATGTGAATAATGCTGCTATGAACATGGAGGTACAAGACACTGTTTTTTTTTTTTAAATCTTTTTTTTAATTAAAGTATAGTCAGTTTAAAATATTGTGTCAATTTCTAGTGTACAGCACAATGCTTCAGTCATACATGAACATATATGTATTTGTTTTCATATTTTTTCACCATAAGCTATTACAAGATATTGAATATAGTTCCTTGTGCTATACAGTATAAACTTGTTTATCTATTTTTATATATACCAGTCAGTATCTGCAAATCTCCAACTCCCAAGTTATCCCCTCCCACCCCTTCCCCCCTGGTAACCATAAGTTTGTTTTCTATGTCTGTGAGTCTGTTACAAGACACTGTTTTTAACGGTGATGTAATTCACCACATGACCATACTATGGGTTAATTAACTAGACCCCTCCATAACGAATGAATAGATTTTTAGTATGGTAAACAATGTTGCAGTGAACAATCATGTAGCTCATCTTTGTCCACATGATTAAGTATCTTCTTAAGATAAATTTTTAGAAGTAATATTGACAGATCAAAGGTTTTTGCACATATTTTTCCTCCTCTCTTTTTGAGTAACTTAATGCCTTGGGTTTTTCTTTAATACTTTAATGTTATTAAATTATTGAAAGAATACCAGCTCCAACAATTTGAAGATGTACTAATTAAAAATGAGATGTCCTCACTCTTTCTCTAACCCCGTATCTCAAAAGTTGAAAGTTTAACAACTTGAAGATAATCCTTTGGTATATAAATTTAAAAGAAAAGAGCCTTTTATGCCCTCAAAAATTACATGTCCAAACTTTACCATAAACCCAAAAGGTGTGTGCCCTGAGGGTGGTGCATACCTGATAAGGGCGTCCCATGGACGATGATGGCAATACCCTTCCGGTTCTTGGCCAGGCGGGCTTCTGCAGAAATGTCAATGCCCAGGTGGCGAGCGATGGCCTTGCTCACTGGGTTGTTTTCTACTTCTCCAACCTCTTCCGCAGAGTGGCTTTCAATGCTTTGAATCTTTTCAGCTGAAAATTAAAAATACATGTGCGCATGTGTGCATGTGCATGCATGTTGACACACCCAGAATTCACATGGGTCCTGATGGAAATGGGGACGACTTTTTCTTATCAAACTTTGTTGCTTTAAGATGACAAACATAATCTGTTGGAGATATTGCCACAGTCCTCACTCCCCTGTAGTGTATGAGAGTGCCCCCTTTTGGCTAATTCTTTGTGCACAGTTACTAGGATTGAAAATACAGATACTTTTTGACTCTTAATTCCATTTTGGGGAACCTCTCCTGCTGAAAAATAATACTGGAAACTAGCTGAATTTGCAACACCAAGGGAAATGGCTAAATAAATGATGGCATCATATTCACATCATAGCATTAACACATAATAGTGCTAGAAGGATGCATTTTATGGAAAGGCACTGAACAGCCTTCCTGCGTCTGCTTAGAGAGAACTGGTACCAAAACGTTAAAATGCTTGGTTACTTTGAAACATGATTTTTTCCAGGCTTTCCTCATCTTCCTCTTCATCTGGGTAAGTCTTGGACTCGACCACTGGGATGTGTCGCTCTTCCAGGTTGGATGTGACAGAGATCCCTTGGCTAAGTGAGGTCCTCTTCGTGCTGGCAGAGGTTCCCTGTTCTGACGAGGGCCCATCGTCCTCTTCTGCCAGAGAGTAAAGGATGAAAACACACAGGAAGAGTTCGGAGGGGGACCAAGGAGATGGGGCAGAAAAGGAAAGAGAGACAAAGAGAAGAATCGCTGAACTGGTTCCCATCACCCTAGACTATCTCACCCAAAGAAATAAGAACTGCAGTCAGCCTGCTGCAGTGTGTTGCTACATTTTAACATTAAAAAAAAAAATCAAAATGATACATTTGCTCCAGAAAATTTAGGAAATTCAAAAGAGCAAAAATTGATAAAATTTAGCTTCAGAAAGAGCTACTGATAGACAAAGAAATGGTAACAGAGGAATTGCAGTTTAATTTTATGATACCAGTGTCAGAGAGCTGCAACCTCTCAGATTTTTAATTTTTCAAAACTGAAGCTGGCATCATGCTGTACATACCAGTTTGTAGGCTGCTTTCCCCCTCAATCTATCATGAACATTTCTCCATGTGATTGTTAAGCACATCTACTACTTTATCTGCTCCGCACCCTCCTCCTTGCCCCTATTCCACAGACTTTCAGTGAGTATGTCAGGCTGTCACTGTACAAGGTGACCCTGCTCTACCCTGGGGCCAAGACATCCTCTTTGTTTAACTTTAGATTTGAGTTGCAGAGGCTGCAGCTCTCCTGGGAATGGCAGTGACATGACTTGGAGCTGCTCGCCTTCCCTGGTTGTTGTCTGGAAGCAGAGGAGGACAGGGTACTCGATGAGAGCAGAGAGAGCAGATACTCAGAGATGTGCTGCTGAGAAGCAGAGTGAGCGCCTCCCTGGGCTCCCACTGACCCTCAGGTCCTGGCTCTAGACCACCTTTTGACGGGCCAGATGGAAAACTGAGCCCATGACCATAGCATGTAGGACAGGGATGAGAACGACAGGGCCCTTACTAAGTCCTCTTGTGGCTCTCTGCCTCGGCTGCCAGGCACTCCTGAGTGTAAAGGTCTGTCCCCCAACCCCCTTCCTGACTGTGAGCTCTCAGAGGCACAGGCTGGTTTCACTGATCTTCCTTCCAGCATTGCAGATCAGTGCTCAGAATATAATGGGTGCATGTTATGGGCTTAATTGGTTCCTATAATTCATTTGTTGAAATCTTAGCTACCCCCACACCCCACCTCCCCACCCCAGTATGCTAGAATGTGACTATTTGAAGTAGGGCCTTTAAAGAGGCAATTAAGTTAAAATGAGGTCATATGAGTGTCCCGATCCATCCATAATCCAGTATGACTGGTGTTCTTAAAAGAGGAGATTAGGACATAGGCACACACAGAGGGAAGTCCTTGTTAACACACAGGGGGAAGAGAGCCATCCACAAGCCAAGGAGTGAGGCTCAAAAGAAAACAGCCCCAACCAACACCTTGATCTTGGACTTCTAGCCTCCAGAATTATGAGAAAATGAGTTTCCTTTGTTTAAGTCCCCCAGTCTGTGGTATTTGCGATGGCCGTTTTAGTGAACTAATATGCTCAATGACTATGGGTGGAGAGGCAGCCTTCTTCTCTCATCTCCTTTTAGGGAAAAGTAGTGTTCTCTGGTTAGCTCCTATCTACTTGAGATACAACAACACAAGCACAAGGGCAAGAAAATGGACTTCATTCACTCATTCACTCTTATAGCATGTTTATCAGGCCACTGTGATGGATCAGGTGCTGGTCCATGCCCTGGGTTTACATCGGGGATCCATGATCACTGCCTTTATGGGGGCTTCTTGCCTAGGGAGAGGCAGGTATAAATAAAGGACATGTGACAACTGTCACACAGAAGAAGAGAGCAAGTAAGAACAGGGAGGGTGCATTTCCAGGATGAGGGCACAGAGAGGCAGGGAGGAGAAGCATGAGTCCTGACAAGCCACACGGTCCCACAGGTTAGATCCTGGAGCCTTAATGCTCAAGTGCACCCAAGGGAGTCCCTGGGTGGGTAATGGATAACTCGGGGGTGCTGGGCCAGAAAGGGCAAGATTAAAAGAACACAGTCAAGCTTTGGGATTGAGGTTTGTCCTCAAGGATGTTGGAGGGTTCTTCCTCATATGAACTCCCACCTCTGCCTCTTGTAGGGCACCAACTTCTACCGTGCCTGATGGATTACTTGCAATGCCTTGGCATACACATGAAGCCCATGGAGAAGACTGGTTACTGTCGTGGACTCCAGAGTCAGACAGACCTGGGCTCAAATCCTGATTCTGCCACTTAAAACTGAGGACCTGGCCTCTCATTGCTTCATCTCTCATCTATACGTGTAAAACCCTCAACATAGGGCTTGGTATCTAGCAAGTGTTCTTCTCTATGTATATTAGCTATTTTTAAGTCTTAACTCCTCATCAGATTCTAGCGAGAGCAGAATGTGTCCCCATCTCTGTGGGGATAACAGGACCACTTTGTAAGGGTAGAAAGGAAATACATAAGGCACGCAGTGCCTGCTTGGCACCTGGCAGGTGTTCAGTAAGCGGCTGGTCTCCCTGCAGAGGTAACTCAAAGAAGCCAGGCCAGTGGCTGGCGCCAGGGGCTCCAGAACTGCTGTGTTCTCACCGTTCTCCTGCGCCAGGCTCTCCAGATATTTCATCTTCATCTGCTCCTCTTTTATCCGCTTCACCTCCTTAAAGTACTCATACACCTCTGGGGGCAGCTTCTCCCCGGGAAGGCGAGGAGGCAGCAGCAGGGTGTTGTAGGAGTCATAGCCCTTTAGCGTTCGCAAGATCTGCTCAGGGAGAATGGGAACTGCTGTTGGTCCCTCTGGAAGCGTCCTCCCCACAGTCCCAGGTGAGTCTGCCATCCACCTCATCAAAGCCCTGCCCAAGGCTGGGGTGTGTACAAATATTTTCTGGATCTCAAAGGGTAGAGCCCTGTGGAGAGGTCTAAAGTGTATGGCAGAGCCCTGAATCTGTGGGGATATAGGATTTTTATTTGGTCTCATGTGAGCCTGGGCATTTCCCATGTGGAAAAGAATCCTCTCCTTGTTTTAAATATCATATATATACTGTTTTTCTGGGTTTTTTTTTTTCCACTGACAAATGTATAGAACTCAATTATCTACTTTGAGTGACAAGTTATTGAAAAGTATTGTGGTTAGCAATATTATACTAGGTAAGGTGCTTGTCTCATAAATAGAGGATCCAGAGAAAAACAGGTAAAATGGCATTGTGTGTGTGTGTGTGTGTGTGTGTGTAAGGGAGAGAGAGAGGGATATAAGGGATGTGTATTGGGTACAAGATGTACAAGATGCATAGTTAAAATTTAATTTCAGATAAACAATGAGTAATTTTTAAGTATAAATTTATCCCATGTTGTTCACCTGGAATTCAAATTTAATGGGAGTAATCTGTTTTTCTTTCTACTAAACCTGGCAACCTTTGTATATATGTATATTTATAAAAGACTGTAAAATCAAGTCCTAGAAAGCAACTACCTCCTATATGACCTATTTTACTGGTGTGAAAAATCAGTTTTGTTAGGTAATCTTCCTCCAAGATTACCATTTTTAGTTGTTTGAGAACCAATGTTAATGAGCTTATGCTAAAATTTATATGGAGGAACAAAGAGCTAAGATAGTTAAAATGCTAATGAAGAAAAATATATAGAGAGAGGACTGCCCCACCAGATATTAGGACTTATGAAACTGGAGCAATAGACAGGGTGGTATCGATGTCCAGACAGACAAATTGACCAGTGAAACAGAAGAGAGAGCTTAGAATAGACCCATTTGTATACGGAGCTTTGACACAGGACAGAGGGGACACAGCAGATCAGTGTGGAAAGGAGGGACTATTCCAAAGGCTGGATGATGCAGACATAAAGACCTGGTCAACTTGCTACAACTGGGGCAACTCTAAAGAGCCAGCCCGGCTCCAGAGCTTCCTGTGGGACCAGCTGAAGTCTCTGTGCAATCTCATCCCAGGTCACCTTCTCTGTCTGCCCAGGTCTACTTCCCTTATTCTTCTTGGGTGTTGTCCCTGAAAGTGCTCCCAGGTAAACCTTCTGCTTGCAAACCTCACAGAGTCTTAGATTCTGCTTTCCACTGACTCTGACCCACAACAGAGGACACTGGGCCAACATAAGCCACTGAATGTTTAACAAATACCTGCTTCCAGAGGGACAGAGTCCCATTGTGAGAAAAAATTTCTGGATGTAGAATCCAAATTGGGCAGAGCATAAACACTGGATATAAAAAAGATAGAAGGTTCACAGGCCAAGTTGGAGAAGGGTCCAGAGGAAGCAGGACCACCTTGGCTAATCCATTCCCAAACCCCTGACCCACAGCAAACCCGAGACAACAAATGTTTTTTGTTTTAAGTTGCTAAGTTTGGGGGTAAGTTATTTTGCAGCAACAGGTAATTAACACAGCATCAGACTTCATGAACAACAAAACCTTATGAGAAAACAATGGAGCAACACATTTAAGATATGCAAGTGCAGAAAATGTGAGCCAAGGATATTATACCCAATCAAACTGATCTTCAAGCCCAGAAGTCACCAAAGAACAGTTACTGAACATGTGAATACTCAGGGAATACTGTTCCCATGGTCCCTTCTTGAGGAATCCACTAGAGAATGAGATTCTGATAACCCAGTAGCGATTGGAGGAGCTTCGACACAAGGACTGGTGCTGAGCGCTGAATATGTTCAAGTGTAGAACTAAGACTAAATGATGGAAATTATGATGGAAAGTAGGTCCTGATATCTTTCTATTTTAAGCTCTGACATTACAGATTTAATACAAGAAGCAAAACACAGAGGAAGTGTACATGAGATGATTACCCAGTAGGTATTAACTGGAAGTAAAATAATATCATTTTAAATTAGAAGGTAGTGAGGAGAGGGAAAAAGAGATTACTAGCTAATTTCATTACTGCTCATAGTAGGGAACTAAGAAGTTGTTTCTAAAAGGCAGGGTACTAAAGGTATTAGGTAAAGGTATAATTTATACAGATCAACATCAAGGTAGGAGAGCAGGGTAAAGGTAGTAAAATTGGACCTGGATAGATTGATAGAACAGAATAGAGATCCCAGAAATAGACTGAAATAAATACAGTCAACTGGTCTTTGACAAAGGAGCACACAATGGCACAAAGATAGTTTTTTTCCACATATGTTACTGGAACTGGACATCCACATGCAAAACATCAAATCTGGATGGATCTTGCCCCAGTTATAAAATTTAACTCAAATGGATCATACACATAAATGAAAAACATAAAACTATATAATTTCTAGAAGAGAACATAAGAGAAAATCTAGATTATGTAAAGTATGGTGGATGAATTTTTAGATATAACTTCAAAGGCACAGTCCATGAAAAAAATAATTGATAAGCTGGATTTTATTATAATGAAAAACTTCCTTTCTACAAAAGATAATGTCAAGAGAATGAAAAGACAAGCCACAGACTGGGAGAAAATAATCGCAAAGACACATCTGATAAAGGACTGCTATTCAAAATCTGTATAGAACACTGAAAACTCATCAATAAGAAAACAAACAACTAGTTTAAAAATTGGGCCAAAGACCTTAACAGACATCTTACCAAAGAAGATATACAGATAGTAAACAAGCATGTGAATAGATGTCTCACATCATATATGTCATCAGGGAAATGCAAATTAAAACAACAGTGAGATACCACTACACACCAATTAGAACAGCCAAAATCCAAAACCCTGAAAAACTCAAATGCTGGTGAGGATGAAGAACAATAGGCTTTCTCATTTAGTGCTGGAGAAATGCAAAATGGTATAACCACTTTGGGAGATAATTTGGCACTCTGTTACAAAACTAAACATATGATCCAACAGTCATACTCCTTGGTATTTACTTAAAGGAGGCAAAAATTTATGTTCACACAAAACCCAAACACAGATGTAGTTGCTTTATTCATAATTGCCAAAGCTTGGAAACAACCAAGATGTCTTTTAGCAGGTGAATGGATAAACTGTGGTCTTTCCAAACAATGGATTATTATTCAGCATTAAAAAGAAATGAGCTGTCAAGCCATGAAAAGATGTGGAGGAATCTTAAATGCACATTACTAAGTGAAAGAAGCCAATCTGAGAGGTTTACATACTGTATGATTCCAATTATATGGCATTCTGGAAAAGGCAAAACTAGGGAGACAGTAAAAAGATCAGTGATTGCCAAGGGGTGAGAGGAGGAAGGGATGAATAAGTGGAGCCGAGAAGATTTTTAGGGCAGTGAAAATACTTTATATAATACTATAATGATGGATACATGGCATTATACATTTGTCCAAACCCAAAGAAGGTACCAAGAAAGAACTGTAATGTAAACTATGAATTTGGATGATTATTATGTGTCACATAGGTTCACCAATTATAACAAATATATTATTCTAGTGGGGGATGTTGATGATGGGGTAGACTATGCATGTGTGAGGGAAGGTGGTAAATGAGAAATCTCTGCATCTTCCCCTCAATTTTGCTGTGAATTTAAAACTGCTCTAAAAAATAAAGTTTAAAAAAGTGGACATGGAGGAGCAATAATAAAATATGTAGCTCAGAAAAGGAAAAAAATAAGACAGATTTAAGACTTAACATGATTACATTAAATGTAAATGATTTAAATATACCAATTAAACACAAAGACCGCCAGAGCATATTTTAAAAATGAACCAATTGTGGGAAGGGATAGACTGGGATTTCAAAATTGTAGAATAGATAAACAAGATTATACTGTATAGCACAGGGAAATAAATACAAGATCTTATGGTAGGTCACGGAGAAAAAAATGTGACAATGAATATATATATGTTCATGTATAACTGAAAAATTGTTCTCTACACTGGAATTTGATACAACATTGTAAAATGATTATAAATCAATAAAAAATGTTAAAAAAATGAACCAATTATATCCTGTCTACAAGAAACTCATTTTAAATATAATGACTGCTGCATACATTCTTTACTGTTTGGATTTTAACCATGAGTGTGTATTAGTTTCTCAATTAGTTGTTTAAAATGTATAATAAGATCATAAAGAAGCAGTGAATTCTGTTTAGGGCAAGGGAAGTAGGTCAGGAAATGCTGCAAAGTGATCTTTAAATCGACAGGGAAGGGGTCAGAGGAAGAAAGAGCAAAGGTCAGGAGGAAGTTGTCCATGCAGAGAGATGAACACGAGTCCATGGCAGGACTCAGCATATGTAGGAAAACAAAGTTTGGTTTTGGTCTGTGCTCACCTTCTCTTCTACAAGATATTGCTGGTCAAATTCTAAGGAGTAAAACTCAATGGGAAAGTTGCAGGGATTCTTCACCACCACCTCAGCCTCGTCTCCAGGTGCATAAGGCAGCAGTGGCCCCAGCTTCAGAACTGAAGGACTAAATTCCAGGTGTGGCTCTAGACCTTGCCCCTGTGCCAGCAGTGTCAGCTTTTGAGTGCTCTGGGCAATCTGGAACACCAGGGTTTGGCTGTAGAATTTCTGGAAAACATGAAACAAAACAAACATCTGAATTTTTTGTGTTATGTGCCATGTAAAACTGATAACCACTGAGGGGATACAATTGCTCCCGTTTAGACTAAAAAGGAAAACTTTTCTTATAAAATTACATGCGAGCAATTTACATTACAATATTAATACTGGGTATCTAGCCTGCCAGGCACTGTAACAAGTGCTTCACCATGGCCCCCTGAATGTTGTTCTGATATCTCTCAGATCCTCCAGTGTGTTCAGGTGTCCCGTTGCCAATATCTGCACCTCTGGGCTCTCATTTCATGGGCCAGGTTGCCCATGGGTAGGGCAGGGCAGAAGTCCCAGGGAAATAGCATCTTCTAGAATCAATCGTCAATAAATGACTCTCGGGAGTTATCATATAAAGACCCCAGCTCCCTTGTCCCTGGGGAGGGATAATTCTGAAATGTGCATTCTGTATATTTTCTCAGAGTTTCCAGTGGGATTAAGCTCTAGTCTCCAAGGTAGCTGATTCACTCACACATCCTATAAGCTGCCTTCCTTTTCCTTATCACCTTCTACTTCTCTGTCAGTATTCCCTACACTTCCTAAATAATCTGCTTGCGCTCAAATTCTTGTCTCCAGGACTGTTTCTTGGAGAATCTGAATTAACATATTTCCATTATTTGAAGATCCAGTTAAGCAGCTGGTCCAGGATGATCAGCTAGGGCGTTCAGTTCATCTGATACAATTACAACCCAAATACCAGTGGTTTCACTGAGAAGCCTATTAAAATGCAGATTCACAGGCCCATACCTAGAGAGCCTGACTTGGTAGGGACAGGGTAAGGCTGGGGAGTCTGTATTTTTAATCAGATGCCCAGGTTGTTCTGACACAGTGTGGCTCATGGCTGGAGTTTGAAGGTCATGATTGGCTGTGTGATTTGGAGCTCTTAACCACCTTAGCTTAAGGGGAAAAATCAGATGGATGGAATGTGTAAGGACATAGACACAAGTACAGTAAAATGCCTACTGTTGGAGACAATAAGAGAATGAATTATTGGCTAAGAGAGTTTTCAATATAGTTGTGGGGTTAGTACCTTATGATCCAAACTTCTATGTTTTAATTGCTTTTTATGGAAGTATGTCTAAAACATTTTATTCATCTCCCTATTTTCTAACACAGAGTATGCTGAACACATGTTTTAATGTATAGGAGTGGTTACTGTGGACATTTGTGGTTTCTCTGTGCTGCTGATGCTGGTGGAGATAGGTGTGGACCATATGGGTTGCAAGGCTAACAAGTTCCTTGTATACAGCCAATAAATTCCTTTCCCATTTCGTGGAAACATTTTATTAGTTTTGACCAATTCCAGCACAACATTTATGGAATTGCCCCAACAAATCTATTTTTTAAACTATATTTACTGATAGTTCCCTCATTCAGTAAAAACATCCAAAATCTTGAATAAACCTTCTGACAGCCTTAAGACTCTTAAGAATGACCAACACATTGATTATCATTTCTTTTAAAAGGGTTGGGGAGATTTTGATAATAATAGAAACAGGGACTCTATTTTAGAACCAGATATGAAGTTATTCACTTTTCTTTCTTCTCACTGTAGATTTTTAAGCAATTCCTCAAAGTTGTTACCAGGAAAATGGGGGTTAACCATAGGTATTTTATAAAACTTACATCGATTTCTTCTTTTAAAAGAATAGAGAAAAACATCTCCCAAATGCCTTAGACTTTGAGCAAAAGTCTTTACAGTGTAACCTCTTGAGATCCTCTCTAGTTCAAGGATTTTATTATTTTTACTGTGTTTTTTGTCAGGAGTAGCTCTGTGCTGATGGTGTTTGCAAATGAAACACTTGTGAGGCCCAGGAAATACTTATTATTATTACAACTACTGCTAGTAATGGTAAATAGATACTGAGACAGTATCTATAGAGCAGTATGCTGTGCATTTTATTCACATTAATTCATTTAATCTTCAAAATGACCCTAGGAGGTAGGTATTGCAGGTTGATAACGTCTCACCTGAAACCCTAGGGACCAGATGCTTTCAAATTCAGATTATTTTTTTAAAGGTAAACACAGCGCATATACCCTACATTACACAGTATCCTTGGCAGGGTCTGGGGCAGGTCCTCTGTAATCAAATACATTAATATTTCTGCAGTTGCAGTGTTTGAGTCTGCAAACCAAGTGGGATAAATAAAGGTTAAGTAATTTCCTGTCAGTTCCAATTAGGTTTTTCTGCCAAATGACTTTGGGTCTGAAACTTATGAAAAAATTTTCCCCCCAGTTTTTGGAACTTATTGGATTTTAGAATTGCAATAAGGGATTTTGAACATGTGATATTATTATTTTTCACTTTATCTGTGAGCAAACTGAGGTTTAGCGAGGCTGAGCAATTTGCCCAAAGCCACGCAGTCTCTAAGTGAGGAGGCAGAAGCCCACTAAGCCAGGTCTGCGGATAAAAGTCAAAGTGTTAGGCAGATCTGCTGATTCCAGAGCTGGTGATCCTAACCACCAGGACCCAGCTCCTATGGGAACCAGAGCACTGGATGTTATCATCAGAATAATGAGGTACAGGTCACTCAAAGGTTCCCTGGAGACCTAGTCAAAGCATGGACTTTGAGTAAAGGTCAAAGTGATCCAGTCTGAATGAGAGTACATTTCTTTAAGGCTTACCTCTTCTTTAGGCATGAATTTCACTTGCACGTTGGACCTCTCACCAGGATCCAAGACCCCAGAAGTAGGCTGAATCTCAAAGATCCGTGTCTTGGGCTTTAATTCAGCACATAGTTTCCGTCTTAAGTACTTTGGCATGTGTTTCTCTAGCTGGTTAATAAATAGTAGACAATTAGACTATCTTCTTTGGAAAATGAGATTATTCCATCTTCCACTCACTCAACCTACGTTTACTGAGGACCTCCCAGGTGTCAGGGGCTGTGTGGATACCAGAGGCACAAAGATAAATGAGACGTTTGCCACACAGCATAGCCTGATAGGTCCTCAAGTGCTGGGCTGAGGGCCAAATTTTATTCAGGAGGCAACGGTTGTCACTGAAAGTCTTTGAGTAGGAGGGTGAAATGAAGAGAGTGAAGGACTAGAATTACAAATATGGCTGAAATGGAGATGGAAAAAAAGGGGACAATGGGCCACAATTCATTTACCTTACTAACTTTTTTATGGCTGTGGATAAACCATTCACAAGGGACTTGGAGATGATTGGAAAGCTGAACAGTTTCCACGAGGCACTGACCACACTGAATTGTGGCAAACTCCACTTTTGCACTGGACAGTGTCATAGTGGGAATGGTCACCTTGGCTTGGAGACGGATGTGAACTGTTGGCCCTCCAACCACCTAGAGTGGGCAGAAGATTGCTGTTACCACATGGCATGGGACTGAGGGAAGAATCATGGCTCTGAAATGGTAACTGGATTATCCCAGGGTGATTGATTGCCAGGCAGAGCCGGAAGCTGGGGAGAGTTAGCTGGGCCCAGTGGTGCATCTCACCTTGATGGGCAGGACAACCTCTTTGTTTCCAACAGAAAGACTGGCCCCTTGTGGGTCAAATCTCAGTTCAAATGTTTCCGTTTCACAGTAAGGCAGATTCTTCACACGATCTAGCTCAATACTGAAGCCTGGAGCAAGACAAACAAAATTTCTTTGTGGGATAGAAAAAGAGCAAATGAGAGCTGCTCTAGATAGTGCCCATATGGAGGTAGGATGACCTCTCAAAGTATCAATTAACGGCCCCACAATTCTTTCAGCTGATCCAGAAGAAGCACAAACACTACTCCAGAAGGACAGTACAGATGGGCACCTTGTTAGAAACAACAAAGTGCAATAGGAAGGGTCTCCAGCCTGGTTACCTGTGCCATGAAGGACACGCTTCTCTGCATGGAAGGACACTGGGAAGTGACTAGTGTTTGTGATCTTGATGATGTGGGTTCGGACGTCACCAAGGATGATGTAGCCAAAGTCCAGGATATACTCTGGTAGCTGGACTCTGAAACGGTTAACAGGCTCTCCTTAACCACTCACTTTTCCAAAAGCGAGAGTGTGTGAGGCTCTCTTCTGCCTCCTCTGCGTAATTCTATTCTCTGTAGTAGAGGACAACCACTCTCCAGAATGGAGACCAGGAACATGATACTTCCCCAGAATTCCACACTGCTGTTTCAGCCATTATCTCCAAAAGCACTAAGGCCCCTCAAGGGCCTGAAACTGGCCTGTCTATTAGACAAAGCTGGAGGCTTCTGACTTTAAGAGGCAGAGACCTGTCTGGCTGGCTGGATGCTAGAGAATGGCAGATACATGAGGTGAGTGAACTTCACTCCTACATGATTAACCATTAATTCTGGGAGCGTGCTGGAGGACGGCACAGCTGCTCTGCTACACTCGGAAAAAAAAAAAAAAATGGGAGGGCACTCACTTCGTCAGTTTCCAGCGACTTCGGTGGCAGAAGTCATCCACGGAATAAGGGATGATTGATTTCTGATGTTCTATGGCATAGCCTTGGACTATAAGTCGCTCTATTTCCATCTGGAGATGAGTATTTAACTGGAGCAAGAGAGAAGAGCAAATGAGCAAACTCTTTAAGAACATGTATTCCCGTGTATGCCTGAAACATTATGTTGTACACCAGAAACTAACACAATGTAATGGACTATGCTTCAATCAAAAAAAAAAAAAAAACCAAAAAAGAACATGTATTCTTAATGGGGTAATGTCACCCCTAAGAGGGGGCAAAAACTATGTCACGAAGTAGGGGGAGCAAAAAGATCTTAGATATTACAGTGGTTTGTGGCCCTCCCAAGGGTCAGAGTACATAGATGTACAGTATATTTGTGGTGTTAAAATTTTTGTTGGGGGAGAGGGTGGGATAAACAAACTGGCACATCTGTGCCATGGAATACTACTCCACAATGAAGTGAGTAGTGAACTATCTATGGTGACGGATCTCAACGGCATTATGCTGAATTTAAAAAAAAACTCAAAAAGGTTACATACTGTATGATTCCATTTACATAACATTCTTGAAATAACAAAATGATGGAGATGGAGAAGTATAATGGTTGCTGGAGGTCGGGATAGGGTGGTTGGGGATGGCTAGAAAGGAATAGCAGGTAAGGGTGTTAAGGGCAAAAACAAATTAAAAATAAGAGGCTCACAGACTAGGAGTTCAAAATTTGTAGATACTGACAGGCATATGCAGAATAGATAAACAAGATTATACTGTAGATACTGACAGGCATATGCAGAATAGATAAACAAGATTATACTGTAGAGGGAAATATATACAAGATCTTATGGTAGCTCACAGAGAAAAAAAATGTGACAGTGAATAGATGTATGTTCATGTATAACGGAAAAATTGTGCTCTACACTGGAATTTGACACAACATTGTAAAATGACTATAGCTCAATAAAAAAATGTTTAAAAAAAAAAAGAGGCTCAATTCTCACCATTGAAAATAAGGGAAGAGACTTCTCCCAGTCTCATTTTCGTCAAGAATTTACTTGAGAAAACTTGTAAGTTCTTTCTCTGCCTTTTTGAAACAAATATAAATCTTTTTTATAAGCAAAATAGAGCTTTTATCAGCTTTACAACCCAGGAGTGTCTTTCTCAAGGACCTGGGAGCCATCTCTCTGACATGTCATCATGAAAGGAAGACAGAGCCCCATCTCTCAGTTTCTGTGGGAGGGTAGGAACCCAACTTTAGAAGACCCTTGTCATAGAAACACAAGAGGTTTGTTTCTCCTTTTGGTAAAGCCAATTAGCTAACACAGATGGCCATCCCAATCATCATGTGAATTTAGCATGGACTATGTGTGACACAATGTGCCGTCAAGTCCTCTTACTTGAGGTCTAGTTATAGTTCTTCCTGAAGGACTAGTTACTGTTTACCTTGAGAACATGTGTATAATGGATTGTATCTGCTTGGCTCTATAAAAGACTAAGAGCTCTCTCTGTCTTTGCAATCTCCTAGCAGACTGACAATGACACAGCACATTCTGCTTTAAGGCATATCAATAATAAAATTGTATTCTTTCTCTTCTACCTTTGTGGAGAGATTTTGTGGGTTGGAAGGAGATTTTGTTTGTAATTCTATTTTCTCAAAAAGCACAAGGGATATTTACGTTGATGGAACAGTTTCATATCTTAATTGTGGTGGTGGTTACACAAAGCTACATATGTGAAAAAATTGGGTAGAACCACACACGCACACACACACACACACACACAGACAGACATGCAGACAGACAGACACACGAGTACATATAAAATTGATGAACTCTGAATAAGCTCTGTAGCTTGTACCAATGTCAATTTCCTGGTTTTCATATTGTTCTATAGTTATGTAAGATGTTACCATCGGGAAAAATACTTTTTTCCCCAGCTTCCTGTCAGTCTACTTCCTGTGCAGAGTGAATCCAATCTTACCTCAGAAGATTCATCCTCAGGCACTTCCTCAGGTGTCTCTGAGTGATCAAACATTTCATATTTGTTGCACTCTTTTTCCAGGTTTTTTCTGGCCTGATTTAAGAAGATTTCATACTTTTCATTTCCTGTGGGAGTTGAGGGAGAAAGAAATCAGGATGGCTAGAAATATATGAATTATGCCTAAAACACAGACTCTCAGCTCAGGGTAATAAAGTGAGAAAGGAAGTGAGCTTTTTGATAATTTGCCTGCCATATATATATACACATATGTGTGTGTGTGTGTGTGTGTGTATATATATATATATAATTTTTTTTTTTTTTTGCTTCAGAGGGTACTTTGTGAGTGAGTTGAATTTGTATCAGAGGCTTCACTGAGTTTTATGAGATTATGCTTTAGCTACCAGCTGCTTCTCAAGAACTTGATGGCAGCAACATCCAAAGTCACTCGCTGGGTGACCAACTGGATCCCAGCTTACTTGTTACATTTCCCGTTCCAGAACCAACAACTGCACCACTTGGGAAACCCATCTATGCTGGACAAACTCAGATGGATGGTCACCCTTTAGGTTAGTCTTCGTGTTTATTAATTCTCTATTAACAAATAAATATATATATATTTATATATATATGTATATAAAAAATGTATTTGCTTCAAGTTGCTTTAACTGCAACTAAATTAGCTACTGTCCCCTGAATCAGGGAGAGTAGGCAATTAGGGGAGAGATTTCAGACATCCAAGATTACTAGTAAGTCAGTGCAAATACAAACGCTTGAGGGGCAAGGCAGGCAAAATAACTAAAGTGCCTACTATGAAACCATAGGAAGTGCTGGGACTGTGGTGAACTAGAGCACAGAAGACCCAACTAATGGTATTCAGATTTAAATTATTTTAAAGCCCTATATTGGCCAAACGTGTCTCCTCCCTTAATGAGGCCAGCTGGGCACCCAGTTTTCAAACATGTGTCAAAGGCTTTTCTTCCTGATAATTATATGTGGCCTTGGACCAACCTCTGACTGCCTGGAACACTAGATGCAAGAAGGTAACATGCTCTCAGACTTACAATATTTGCGTTCATATTTTCAGGGAGCAGACAATTAGGATTTACTGAATGATCATCATCAGGTGAGTTAGTGACTCTGGGGACTTGGGTAGGAGGAAAGGTTGAGGGGCAAGGACTTAGTGTGAAGCTGCTTAGGGAATGTGGATTTCAAGGAGCTTGAAGAGAGAGTCACGAAGAAGGGTGAGAAGTTTCTCTTGACCCTTTGTCCTGTACCCCATGTCAGGGGGAAAGAGCCAGAGGGAGTCTGTGGCTAAAAGAGCTGCTGCATTGAGCTTCAGGATCTGCAAGACAGAAATAATCTAGTACAGAGGGACAGTTCCAGGAGCCAGATGTTACCCAGAAAAGCCTCGGCTGGGAATGTGGGCAGACAATGAATAACAGTCCAAATTAGCCTCCAGACTGTGTAATGCTGACATAAGGGGCTGGAACCTTGGCTGCCTTTCTGTATAGTTTATATTTTGAGAACTGTACTCCTTGCAGTAAAATCACTGTCTCAATGGCCATCTGTGAGTGACAACTCAGGGAGAGAATGTAGCTGGAAGGAACATGTGATAGAGGAAAAGGCTGTTGAAGTACAACTTTCTGATCACTCTATAAGTAATTCAACAATGGACTTGGCCAGAAGTCTGAATTTGGGACCACCATGGACCATATCTTATCTCACTCATCTTAGGTCACCAAGTCAATTTCAACTCTTGACTTATTTTTTGCAATTGAGGAATAACACCAAAGGGAACTTGTGAGGACTGCCAAGCAAATAATGTGAGGTGCCATTGACCTCATAATATGCAGCTAAAATGCATCTTTTGTCCCCCAGTGGGAATGTACTATAGTGGGTAGAAGTACCTTTGAGGTTCCTTGGGAGATCGAGGCAGATTCGGGGAAAGATTCCCTCTCCACTCAGAGTGATATTTTCTGGGTCCAGGTGGGCAATCTGTATCTGGAAGCTCCTTTGAAAGACCTCGGGGACTCCAGGTAAGTAGTAAACTTTCAACACCTGCTCTTGATGGGAACTGATAAAACCCTATGCAGCAGAAAGACCAGAGAGAACTTTAAAATTTACAGTGGACTCCTGCTTCTGGCAGTTTGATGGACAAGATAATCCCAAGGGTCTACTGTGCTGGTTACTGTCCACTCACACTCCTCCCCCACCAAGATTCATTCCTATGAAGCTACGAGAAAATAACAATAGAGAAATAAGCAGCATACGTGGACAGGCATTTCATAAAAGATGAAACACAAAATGGCCAATAAACATAGTAAAACCCGCTCATCCTCATAAGTAATCAGAAAAATGTAAACTAAGATCATAATGAAAAAAAATTTTAACCCAAGATTGGCAAAATTTACCAAATTTTGGTGAGAATATGCATCAAAAGAAACTTATATCTATCTGGTGGGACTGTCAATGGGAACAACCATTATGAAAACCACTTTAGCACCACCTTTGTGAAGCTGAACATATGCATAGGCCATGATCCAGAAATTTCACTTCTAGGAAAATTCCCTAGGAAAACTCTTCCACCTGTAGGCCAGCAAACAAATACAAGAATACTTGTAGCAGGATTGTTCATAATAGCAAGATTTGGTGGGAAAAATACCCGACTCTGTTTTGACTGGAAAAGGGCAAATTACTTTTAATACAGTAGTGACAAAGGAATATTATTCATGAATGAAAATAAACAGACTATAGCTACAAGCATCAATGTGAACTAGGCTTAAAAACACAATATTGGATGAAAAAAATCGTACAAGATTATATGTTCTGATGCCATTTTTATAAAGCTCAAGATAAAGCAAAATCCCATAAAACAAAATCTCCATGAGGGCAAGTATGTTTGTTTTGTTTACTATCCTGTCTCCAGTATTGGAAAAAATGCCCGGTTATAGGAGGTTAGAAGTTTTGATAAATTAATAAATGAAAAGTACTTTGTGTAAGGATGCATACATATGTAATAAAACTGTATTTTAAAAAAGGGATGATAAACACAAAATTAAGACTAGTGGTTGCTGGTTGGGGATAGCAAGGAGGTGTAGGAGACAGAAAAGGTGCCCGGGTAGGTTGTAGGTATGTTAAATTGCAACATACGCCAACATACAAGTGGCTTCAAATATATTAGTAATGTTCTGGGTTTGAAGATGGGTGGTAAATACATGGGTGTTCATTTTATTATTGTGTTCTGTAAAAACACCTGGATGTCTTTTGTATATATCAATGATCATATAATAAAACCTTAAAAATTATGAATAAGGTCACAAAATATAACCTCTAGGTCAGTAATTAGAAAATAAAGGGTGGGAGAATTGCATGGTTATAAATTACCAGAAAGGGCAAATCAGGCTGGCATCTCAACTGGGAGTGGGAAATGCTAGTATAGGTTCAAGTTATTTAAGAGTGTTTCAGAAGTCACTTTTGAAGGGGCTCCTTATAATTTTTGAACATATTTTATTATTTTTTGATGTTATAAGTGATGTATATTCTTTGAAGACAAATTAGAGAATGGAGATAAGAAGAAAGTTAATGAGGATCACCAGTGCTTACCACTGACATGCAAATAATGATTAATACTGATTAGTTTGTATCAATCCAGATTTTATTTAAATACATACACACACATGCAAACTCACCCTGGGGGTCTGTGAGCCCTGCTAATGTTAATTAATTTGTCTCCAACCCTTGTGACAGAAATCATTGCCATGATTTCTATGAGAAGCCACTGCTTAATTTTCTTGCTTCTTTTGGTTTCCACTCTTTAATGTCCTTATATGCTGTCGTTTCAAGCATGGAACTGAGCCTTATCATCAAATTTCACAAAAGGATCACTCATAGGAGGCATTTTATGAAATTTTGCACATTTTATGGAATAGGTGAGTGTGTGTGTACAGGGTGTGTGTCACAAAGTGGGGTCAAATTGCAGTGTGCAATGTTTTTCAGGATTCACCCTCACAGTCTTAATTCTCTCTTCTCATCACTCTCTTAATCCACAAAATTCTCTGTTTCCTACAGAGTAGTTCTTCCTACACTCAGTGCTCTGGTAGGTAAGAGGGGTGGGTCTCAATTTTTATCTTGAGCACTTAATAGTGTATTTTTTTCCAATAAAAAATAGTTCTCTCATGTTATTCTGTTGGAAAAATGTTCTCTACCTTGTTACATGTTCAAGCATTCATGTATACTGCAGGACTCTGTGAACATTTGTTTTCATTATAAGAATTTGGCTTTATAATAAAAAAATCTGTTAAATATAGAAAAGGAAAAACAGAGGGAAACATTTAGACACATAAAAACAAGGTCCAGTTCAAAAGAAGGAAGTGCGGGGTAAGAGTTAATATAGCAGCCCTGAATTACTACCCTTAGAAAAAGGCCTGCTTGCAAAGTTGGCCTTTGCCTGGCATTTGGGAACTTACATTTTGGGAAGGTTCTCACCATTCCCTGGAAAGAATGGCTCACTGTGCTTCAACTGTTTGTGCAAACAACATGGTTTATGCTGAACACCTATTTTCCTTCTGGGAGACAGGAATTTTGGTGTGTGCCAGGCAGAGGGTGCCTAAGGGACTGGGCCCCACTGGCGATGAGTCCTCAGTGAGCTTCCCCGGGAGCTCTCCTATTGTGCTGTCACAGCTCATTGCTGGGGTAGGGGGTTAAGAACACCCTGCGGGACTCCATTGGGAAAGGATTTTGGATGCCTGCACCTGATCTCTTCTGAACTCTGCTGTATGTGCTTTTCCCCTTTGCTGATTTTACTCTGTATCCTTTGGCTGTAATAAATCAGTCACAAGTCCAACTTATTGGTGAGTCCCTCTAGAGAATCATTAAAACTGGAGGTGATCCCAGGGACCCATGACACAGAAATGAATCTGAGGAATACGAACAAGTAAATTCTGTGAGTTCCTATTAGAAAGAAGAAAAAATAAGAAACTAGTCCATGGTCCCAGTGAGATTCAAGAAGCCACTGTATCTAATCCACAGGAGCAAAGAGTTAGGGTGAGGGAGTAAACTTAAGCTGGGAAAGAGTGCATAGGGATGAAAAATCCTCCCACTTCTGATTCTGGCAATGCTGGAGACTGCACTGTGACAGCTCCCTCTCATGCTACAAGCACAAAGATATTCTGTATAAGGCACAGCAACCACAAAGACAACAGAACTCTTTTTTAATATACAGCAAGGCAGAAAGAAAATACCTCCTCCAATGTGAAAAAGGAACAGAAGGAAGTGTGGTTAAGTTCAGAGCGATTACCATGGTGGCCATGGGTGACATCAGACCCAACGATAGTCCCTACCATCCAGGGACTGAAAGAGAGAGGATGCAGCCTGGACCTGTATGAGGTGGGGACCTGGGGCAGATCCCTGCACAAGACTGGAGCATGAACGGATGCCACTCTGTAAGGGTAACAAGAGAAACCAAGCTATTTCTCTGCTCTTCAGGGAAGAATCAAGAAAGCTTGTATCCCTCTGGGCTCCCAGGTGCGGAAAAGTGTATCCCGTGAGAAACAGAATGCCCAAGCCTGTATCATGCATATCCATAGAGTCTTAATGTATACTGATGGATTATTGTGGTTAATCCAGGTCAAAAAATTAACTCAAAATTTGCGCCCTTGGGGCACCTGGCAAAAATAAATACAACATGATTTATAGCATCACATTACAACCAGGGTGAATGAGGTTCTTGCAGAGAAAACAGTCTCAGGTGAAGACGATCCCAAGTCAAAAATTACAGATCATACAGGGAAAGCACTGATAATAAAGGAGAGTTAACAGTCACACAAATAGGAAGAATGGTATCCTCAATAACTTGATTAGGATAACTTAAAAGAATCTATAAAATGTTAAATGAAGAAATTAAAATCCCAATGAAAGAGATGAATAATAGGTGGAATTTTTGAAATGAAAAATACGGTTATTGAAATTAATGCTGGTTCCTCTCTGGGCTTGGACTTAGTTTGGCTTGGACTTGGCCAAACGCACCAAGAAGGTCGGAATCATCGGTAAATATGGGACCCATTATGGTGCCTCCCTCTGGAAAATGGTGAAGAAAATTGAAATCAGCCAGCATGCCAAGTACACTTGCTCCTTCTGCGGCAAAACCAAGATGAAGAGACGAGCCATGGGCATCTGGCACTGTGGTTCCTGCATGAAAATGGTAGCTGGTGGTGCCTGGACCTACACCACTTCTGCAGTCACAGTAAAGTCTGCCATCAGAAGACTGAAGGAATTGAAGGACAAGTAGAAGCACCACCATTTGAAACATTGCTAGCCTATAATAAATGGGTTAATTTATGTAACAAAAAAAAAAAAAGAAATTAATGCTGGGCATATATCCAGAGGGAAACTTAATTCAAAAAGACACCTGCACTCCAAAGTTCATAGCAGCACTATTTACAATACCAAGATGGAAACAACCTAAATGTCCATCGACAGATGACTGGATAAAGAAGCTGTGGTATATTTATACAATGGAATACTACTCAGCCATAAAAAATAATAAGATAATGCCATTTGCAGCAACATGGATGGCCCTGGAGAATGTCATTCTAAGTGAAGTAAGCCAGAAAGAGAAAGAAAAATACCATATGATATCACTCATATGTGGAATCTAAAGAAAAAAGACAAATGAACTTATATATAAAACAGCAACAGACTCACAGACATAGAAAACAAACATGGTTATCGGGGGGAGAGGGTGGGAAGGGATAAACTGGGATTTCGAGATTTGTAAATATTGACAGGTATATAAAAAATAGATAAACAAGTTTATACTGTACAGCACAGGGAAATATATTTGATATCCTATAGTAGCTTATGGTGAAAAAGAATATGAAAATGAATATATGTATGTTCAGGTATGACTGAAGCATTGTACTATACACCAGAAATTGACACAAAATTGTAAACTGACTATACTTCAATAAAAACAAGTTAAAAAAAATGAATGCTTAGTAGGTTTAAACAGTAGGTTCTACTCAGCTGAAAAAAAGTTGTCTAACTGAAAGAGCTGAGGAAGTTATCTAGAATGCAGTATGGAAAGATAAAGAGATACACATGTGAAATATAGGTTTAGCAAGAAGAAGGACAGAATGAAGAAGTCCAAAATGCATTTAACAGTTGCTTTAGCAGAAGAGACTGGAGAAAATAAGGGAGAAGCATTACTTGAAGATATAATAAATGAAAGACACAGATCTTCAGGGTGAAGGAGTGAACCAATAGCCAAGGAAGAAGATATACTAGTGATTATTATGAAATGTATAGAAATGAACCACAGTGAAAGCACAACATACCCTAACAGAGATAAAGGGAGATATTGATGGGAATATAATCATTGTCAGAGATTTTAACACCACATTAACATCACTAGACAGATCTTCCAGATAGAAAATAAATAAAGCAACAGAGAAATTAAATGATACAACAGAAAAATTAGATTTGGTGGATATTTTCAGAGTATTACACACCCCACAAATAGGATATACATTCTTTTCAAGTGCACATGGAACATTTTCTAGAACTGATCATGTACTTGGGCACAAAAGAAGCCTCAACAATTTTAAGAAGATAGAAATTATCTCAAGCGTCTTTACTGACCACAATGCCATGAAACTAGAAATCAACTACAGAGAAACAAAGGAGAAAAAAAGGAAAGCATGGAGATTAAATAACATGCTATTAAAAAACCAATGGGTCAATGATGAAATCAAAGTTGAAATTAAAAAACACCTTGAGACAAATGAAAATGAAAATACAACCACACAAAATTTATGGGACACAGCAAAGGCAGTGCTAAGAGGGAATTTTATAGCAATACAGGCCTTCCTCAAAAAAGAACAATCTGAAATAAACAATCTAACCTACCAGCTAAAAGAATTAGAAAAAGAAGAGCAAAAAATCCCAAAAGGCAGCAGAAGGAAGGAAATAATAAAGATCAGGGAGGAAATGAATAAAATAGAGATTAAAAAAAAAGTAGAAAAAAATCAATCAAACCAAAAGCTGAGTCTTGAAAGAGTAAATAAAATTGACAAACCTCTGGCCAAACTCACAAAGAAGAAAAAAGAGCACAAAAAGCAAAATAAAAAAGGAAAATGGAGAAATTACAACAAATAACATAGAAATACAGAATATCATACGAGAATATTATGAAAAACTATATGGAACCAAAATGGATAACCTAGAGGAGATGCACAAGCTTCTGGAAACATACAGTCCACCAAGACTGAATCAAGAAGAAACTGACCACTTGAACAAACCAATTGCTAGAAATGAGATCGAATTAGCAATAAAAAACCTCCCTACAAATAAAAGTCCAGGACCAGATGGCTTCACACAGAAATTCTACCAAACACAAAAAGAAGAACTCATACCAGTCCTTCTCAAACTCTTCCAGAAGACTGAAAAGGAAGGAATACTCCCAAACTCATTCTATGAAGTCACCATCACCCTGATACCAAAATCAGGCAAATATACTACCAAAAAAGAGAATTACAGACCAATATCACTGATGAACATAAATGCAAAAATCCTTACCAAAATACTAGCAAACAGAATCCACAGCACATAAAAAATATTATACATCATGATCAAGTGGGGTTCATCCCAGGGACACAAGGGTGGTTCAACATACACAAATCAATCAATGTAATACATCACATCAACAAGAGAAAGGACAAAAAACACATGATCATCTCAATAGATGCAGAAAAAGCATCTGATAAAATTCAACACCCATTTATGATAAAAACTCTCACCAAAGTGGGTATAGAGGGAACATATCTCAACATAATAAAAGCTATATATGACAAACCAACAGCCAGCATAGTACTCAATGGTGAAAAACTCAAAAGCTTCCCACCAAAATCTGGGACAAGACAAGGCTGCCCACTATCACCACTCCTATTCTTGGAAGTCCTAGCCACAGCAATCAGTCAAGAGAGAGAAATAAAAGGGATCCAAATTGGAAAAGAAGAGGTAAAAGTGTCACTATATGCAGATGACATGATACTGTACATAGAAAACCCTAAAAGGTCCACACAAAATCTACTAGAACTAATCAAGGAATTCAGCAAAGTAGCATGTTACAAGATTAACGTTCAAAAATCAGTTGCATATAAATTTTATTATGATTTGTTCTAGTTCTGTGAAATATGTCCTGGGTAATTTGTTAGGGATTGCATTAAATCCGTAGATTGCCTTGGGCATTGTGACCATTTTTTTTTTTCCAAAGAAAGCAGTTTTATTAATCTCTTATTCACCTATGAATGTAAATGATTTCATCATTTTATTCCCATCTTATTACTGAACATTTTTTTTAGCACAAAACCTTACTACAGGATATAGTGCAACACAAAAAATGAACCATGGTGTTTTAAAATTTTTATTTTAACGTATTGCCCCTCTAAGTCATATGTATCATGAGTAAATTTTAATGCTGGATTAATGTTTTTCATTATTATAGTCACTTCAACATCACATTGATGATTTTATATTTGTTTTTTTTTCTTTTTTCTAAACATTTTTTATTGATTTATAATCATTTTACAATGTTGTGTCAAATTCCAGTGTTCAGCACAATTTTCCAGTCATTCATGGACATATACACACTCATTGTCACATTTTTTTCTCTGTGAGTTATCATAACATTTTGTGTATATTTTCCTGTGCTATACAGTGTAATCTTGTTTATCTATTCTACAATTTTGAAATCCCAGTCTATCTCTTCCCACCCTCCACCCCCCTGGTAACCACAAGTCTGTATTCTCTGTCTGTGAGTCTATTTCTGGCCTGTATTTACGCTTTGTTTTTGTTTGTTTGTTTGTTTTTGTTTTTTAGATTCCACATATGAGCGATCTCATATGGTACTTTTCTTTCTCTTTCTGGCTTACTTCACTTAGAATGACATTCTCCAGGAGCATCCATGTTGCTGCAAATGGCATTATGTTGTCGGTTTTTATGGCTGAGTAGTATTCCATTGTATAAATATACCACTTCTTCTTTATCCAGTCACCTGTTGATGGACATTTAGGCTGTTTCCATGTTTTGGTTATTGTAAATAGTGCTGCTATGAACATTGGGGTGCAGGTGTCATCCTGAAGTAGATTTCCTTCTGGATACAAGCCCAGGAGTGGGATTCCTGGGTCATATGGTAAGTCTATTCCTAGTCTTTTGAGGAATCTCCACACTGTTTTCCATAGTGGCTGCATCAATCTGCATTCCCACCAGCAGTGTAGGAGGGTTCCCCTTTCTCCACAGCCTCTCCAGCATTTGTCATTTGTGGATTTTTGAATGACGGCCATTCTGACTGGTGTGAGGTGATACCTCATTGTAGTTTTGATTTGCATTTCTCTGATAATTAGTGATATTGAGCATTTTTTCAAATCATAATAAAATTTATATGGAACCATGAAAGACCTAGAATTGCCAAACCATTACTGAAGAGAAATAAAGAGGCTGGAGGAATAACTCTTCCAGACTTCAGACAATACTGTAGAGCTACAGTCATCAAGACAGCATGGTATTGGTACAAAAACAGACATATAGACCAATGGAACAGAATAGGGAGTGCAGAAATGAACCCACAAACTTTTGGTCAACTCATCTTTAACAAAGGAGGCAAGAATATACAATGTAATAAAGACAGTCTCTTCAGCAAATGGTGTTGGGAAAACTGGACAGTGGCATTGTAAAGCAATGAAGCTAGAACACTCCCTTACAACATACACAAAAATCAACTCAAAATGGATCAAAGGCTTAAACATAAGACAAGATACAATAAACCTCCTAAAAGAAAGTATAGGCAAAACATTATCTGACATACATCTCAAAAATGTTCTCCTAGTACAGTCTACTCAAGCAACAGAAATAAAAGCAAGAATAAACAAATAGGACCTAATGAAACTTACAAGCTTTTGTACAGCAAAGGAAACCATAAGTAAAACAAAAAGACAACCTACGGAAAGGGAAAAAATTTTTTCAAATGAAATTGACAAAGGTTTGATCTGCAGAGTATATAAGCAGCTTATATGACTTAATAAGAAAAAAATGAACAACCCAATCAACAAATGGGCAGAAGACGTAAACAAGCAATTCTCCAAGGAAGACATACAAATGATTAATAGGCACATGAAAAAATGCTCAGTATAACTAATTATCAGAGAAATGCAAATCAAAACTACAGTGAGGTATCACCTCACACCAGCCAGAATGGCCATCATTCAAAAATCCACAAATGACAAATGCTGGAGAGGCTGTGGAGAAAGGGGTACCCTCCTACACTGCTGGTGGGAATGCAGGTTGGTGCAGCCACTGTGGAAAACAGTATGGAGAGTCCTCAAAAGACTAGGAATAGACTTACCATATGACCCAGGAATCCCACTCCTGGGCATATATCCAGAAGGAACCCTACTTCAGGATGACACCTGCGCCCCAATGTTCATAGAAGCACTATTTACAATAGCCAAGACATGGAAACAGCCTAAATGTCCATCAATGGATGATTGGATAAAGAAGTGGTGGTATACTTATACAATGGAATACTACTCAGCCATAAAACCCGACAATATAACACCATTTGCAGCAACATGGTTGCTCCTGGAGAATGTCATTCTAAGTGAAGTAAGCCAGAAAGAAAAAGAAAATACCATATGAGATTGCTCATATATGGAATCTAAAAAAACAAGCAAACAAACAAAGCATAAATACAAAACAGAAACAGACTCATAGACATAGAATACAAACTTGTGGTTGCCAAGGGGGTGGAGGGTTGGAAGGGATAGACGGGATTTCAAAATTGTAGAACAGATAAACAAGATTATACTGTATAGCTTAGGGAAATATACACAAGATCTTATGGTAGCTCACAGAAAAAAATGTGACAAGGAATATATATATATATGTCAATGTATAACTGAAAATTTGTGCTCTACACTGGAATTTGACACAACATTGTAAAATGATTATAAATCAATAAAAAAAAGTTAAAAAAATCAGTTGCATTTCTTTACACTAATGATGAATCAAAAGAAAAAGAAAGTAAAGAAACAATCCCCTTTAAAATAGCATCCAAAGTAATAAAATACCTAGGAATAAATCTAACCAAGGAGGTGAAAGACTTATACACAGAAAACTATAAACCATTGATGAAGGAAATTAAAGAAGACTTTAAAAAATGGAAAGATATCCCATTCTCCTGGATTGGAAGAATCAATATTGTTAAAATAGTCACACTGCCCAAGGCAATCTACAGATTTAATGCAATCCCTATCAAATTATCCAGGACATATTTCACAGAACTAGAACAAATCATAATAAAATTTATATGGAACCACAAAAGACCTAGAATTGCCAAAGCATTACTGAAGAAAAAGAAAGAGGCTGGATAAATAACCCTCTCAGACTTCAGACAATTCTACAGAGCTACAGTCATCAAGACAGCATGGTATTGGTAGAAAGACAGATATATGGACCAGTGGAACAGAACAGAGAGCCCAGAAACGAACCCACAAACTTTTGGTCAACTAATCTTTGACAAAGGAGGCAAGAACATACAATGGAATAAAGACAGTCTCTTCAGCAAATGGTGTTGGGAAAACTGGACAGCAGCATGTAAAACAATGAAGCTAGAACACTCCTTTACACCATACACAAAAATAAACTCAAAATGGATCAAAGACTTAAACATAAGACAAGATACAATAAACCTCCTAGAATAAAACATAGGCAAAACATTATCTCACATACATCTCAATAATGTTCTCCTAGGGCAGTCTACCCAAGCAATAGAAATAAAAGCAAGAATAAACAAATGGGACCTAATGAAACTTACAAGCTTCTGCACAGCAAAGGAAACCTAAGTAGAACAAAGCGACAACCTACGGAATGGGAGAAAATTTTTGCAAACGATGAAACTGACAAAGGCTTGATCTCCAGAATATATAAGCAGCTCATACAACTTAGTAAGAAAAAACCAAACAACCCAATCCAAAAATGGGCAGAAGACCTAAACAAGCAATTCTCCAACGAAGACATACAAATGATCAATAGGCACATGAAAAAAATGCTCAATATCACTAAATATCAGAGAAATGCAAGTCAAAACTATGATGGCCATCATTCAAAAATCCACAAATAGCAAATGCTAGAGAGGCTGTGGAGAAAGGGGAACCCTCCTACACTGCTGGTGGGAATGCAGTTTGGTGCAGCCACTGTGGAAAACAGTATGGAGATTCCTCAAAAGACTAGGAATAGACTTATCATATGACCCAGGAATCCTGCTCCTGGGCATATATCCAGAAGGAACTCTACTTCAGAAAGACACCTGCACCCCAATGTTCCTAGCAGCACTATTTACAATAGCCAAGACATGGAAACAGCCTAAATGTCCATCAACAACTGACTGGATAAAGAAGATGTGATATATTTATACAACGGAACACTATTCAGCCATAAAACCCGACAACATGGATGTTCCTGGAGAATGTCATTCTAAGTGAAGTAAGCCAGAAAGAGAAAGAAAAATACCATTGAGATCGCTCATATGTGGAATCTAAAAAAAAAGAACATAAATGCAAAACAGAAACAGACTCATAGATGTAGAATACAAACTTGTGGTTGCCATGGGGGTGGGGGATGGGAAGGGACAGACTGGGATTTCAAAATTTGTAGATACCGACCGGTATATTCAGAATAGATAAACAAGATTATACTATATAGCACAGAGAAATATATACAAGATCTTGTGGTAGCTCAGAGTGAAAAAAGAATGTGACAATGAATATATGTATGTTCATGTATAATTGAAAAATTGTGCTCTACACTGGAATTTGACACAACATTGTAAAATGACTATAACTCAATAAAAAATGTTAAAAAAAAAGAAGCAAGCCTAAAAAAAAAACCCAGCATACTAAATCTTGTGTAGACAGCTAATATGGTGCTTTGAAGGATACAATATTAATACTGAACAAAGAAGATTTCAAAGTAAAAAACATTAGAAGGGAAGAAAGCAGCAATTTAAAATAGATAAAACATAAAGTCCAGGATGAACACTAAACAGTCATGAAATTCTGTTTTGTCAAATAACACAGAAATGAAAATGTATAAAACAAAAATTTATAATTTTTATATACCATTTTTAGTCTTTCATAAAACCATTTGTATCCCAAAACCGTTTATATACCATTTTCAGTCTTAGAAAATCTTTTATATGTAGCTCTTAGTCTTAGAAAAATTAAATAGAAAAATAGACATGATTTAGATAATATAATTTAATAGAGGTTAATTTAATAAAAAAATTCACTTTAATCTGCATTCTATAGCTTGGATAACATTATTTCCAAACATTCACTGGTACTGAAAATCATTCTAGGTGACTAAAATATATTAACAAACTAACAAAAGCAGAAATTGAGAGGGTCATATTACCTGGCCATGATACTGAAAAAGTCAGCATTCACTCCACATTAATAAGAGTTTAAATAACAAAAACTAAAATCTGAGTCATTTGGAAATTAAAAAGAGAGAAAAATTTACCTTAAGTTACACTTGTAAATAAAACTCGATTCTAGACAACTTAGAAAACAATGAAAATTATAATCGATATTAAAATGCACAAAATATGCAAAGTTGACTTCCACTTTTTTTAATCTATAATTTTCTTTAAAGTTATGAGACAAAGCTAAAAGATGTACTCAGACAAATGCATACTGTTACTTTTTTTCATTATTAATTAAGAAAGAAAAAAGTAGGCATTCAACTTAGGAAGAACATAAAAGAGTAAATTCAAAAGAATTGCTAAGACAAATTGGAAAAGAATAAAAAGGGACCTGACCTAATAGATATTAAGATGTATTTTAAAGCTACATAGCACTTAATATAGTATAGAATGGGTGTAGGTATAGGTAAACGGATCAATGAAGAATAGGGAAACCAGCAGTAGACCCAAATATACATGATAATTTAAGGGAAGAACAGACTCTGTCATCCAGGATGATAGTACTCTTATCTTTGGATTGTCAGATTATGAGTAATTATAATTATAATTTTTTTAATGGAGGTACTGAGGATTGAACCTAGGACCTTGTGCATGCTAAGCATGTGGTCTACCACTGAGCTCTACCCCCACCTCTAGATTAGAAATAATTTTAATTTCATTCTTTATCCTTTTTCATATCTTTTCATTTTTCTGTAACAATTATGTATTATTTTTACGATGAGAAAACTTTATAAAATTTCCTTAAAGCTGATAGTTAGCATAATATGTATGAAGACTATGTATTTGCTTTTAAAACCAACTTGACTCATTGCAGTCTACTGGTGTTTTCACATCTGCTTATGAAAATCTGCTTTTATTTGTTGTAGTCAGAGGAAAGGAGGCCCTTGGCCTCAAGGAATTACAGGGGAAGTGTGAGAACCTACGTGGAAATGAACTATTCTTATGAATAGCAAAAAAAAAAAATTCATGGGGTTGTATTGTCTTGTTCACTGTTTAACCCCTGGGGCCTGAACAGTGTCTGCCTAATGCAGGACTGAATAAATACTTGTTTAAAGAATGAGTAAAGTAGTTGGATTTATTTGTTTTTTTGGTACTGACAGCTTGTTAGTTTTAATTTCTAAAAGATCATAGCCATAATCCTGGCAGTGAATGCTTAGCTAATCTCATACACGTCTGGGGTGTGGCTTGCATGTTTGAATTTGGCCCCGCCCACCATTATCACATGGCCGGCAAGGGTGGGGAGGCTACTTACTGAGAGAGGCAAGATTAGTGGCACTCCTGGCAGAAGGTTTTCTGGTGAAGACTGGTGGTTGGTTAGAACCTTGAACTCAAAGCCAACTTTCCCAGTGTTCTTGAGTGTGATTTCATTCTCTGTGACATGGTCAAACAGCTTGAGAGGAGAAGAAGGAGAAGAGTTACTTCTTTGTCACCCACCCTTCAAGATGCTGCTGTCATCATGACAGAGGTGGGGAGACAAGCATTCCTCACAGACAAGGATTTCATTTTTCCTAAGGTAGGTGCTGGTCAATCCACATTTCAGTATCACAACCAGGTGCCTCCTGGGTAGGAGGAACACTAAACCCTGGAAACCTAGCTCTGTCTTTAGTCCAAGAACTAATTTAGTTTAGTATGGCTGTGGGGTGGGCATCTAACCTCCTTGGACCTCCATTTCTTCACCACAAAGAATTCATATTAGAGGATTTTAAAGTAAGCTTGTTTAGATTAGTAAGATTTGCTTTTTTTGGATAAAATGTGAGTTCAGAATTTTCTAGAATGAATTCTTCTATTTTTATGGTGAGACATGGGAGTAATGGGCCAGACAAGTTCCTGAGATTTTGCTAACATAATTCAGAAGGTCCAATAACCATAAACTGAAGCCACTTCAGGGGTTCTTAGGACAAGCTAAGGCAGAACTAGCTGTTTCAAAGAATGTATTCTGAGCTGAGCCAGAACCAATCGCCCAGAAGATCCTGGAGATAAGGAATGGAAGAGAATTCTATTTGGTCAGTGTAATGCACAGGGTGTCAATAGGTGAATGTGATTTTAGGCACAGTCTTTAACCTATAAGCACACATGCACACACAATTCACTAGTCATACATGCAGTAGCTGTATAATGGTATAATGGTGTTCTTGTCTCCACTAAATTTGATAGGAGATAACGTGGTACCTGAGTACATAACAAAATATAATTGGGAAAAGAAGATGTGGCATAGAATTAACTGACAATTACACCATAACCACCTGGTGAAACAGGCATTGCTACCCCATTCCCACTTTATAGATGAGGGCTACTGAGGCTTGGAGGGGTTAGGTGATATGCCCAAGGTCACAGTCAGTAGGAGTAAAACTAGGATAACATCCTAGTTCTGACTACAAAACCATGTTCTTTTCTCTATGTTGCTTTCTCAAATGCTGCTGGGGTTAATTGTTCGGGGATGGATGGGATGAAAAAGTAATTTGGGGAAAATCTAACTGGTAATGATATTTAGAAGGGTTAGCGGTAGAAGCTATGAATGCACAGTAACCCATCGCTTCCATGGAGTCCGTGGGACAGCAGCATAGCATCACGGGGAGCCTGTTAGAAATGTAGATTCTCAGGCTCCACCCTGGACCTACTCAATCAGAATCTGCACTTGAACAAGATTCCTAGGTGATCTGTATGCCCATTACAGTTTGAGAAGAACTGCTGTAATAATTTAGGCAGGGCTTCATGAGATCCTGTGGTATGATAACCACAGTGCTGATGGGAAAGGAAAACTGACTCAGAGGGATTGTGCTGGATGAATTAGCAAACCCTGGATGCTGTGAAGATGCGGGGAGGTGAAGGAGAGAGTGCAGTGGAGAATGCCTTGAAGTTCGTAAACTCAAGGGACTGTGAAGGGAGTAAGCCTACTGAAAGAAATGGAGAGGTTGGAATGTGCTTCTGGATTGAGAGATGTAAATTTTAATGTCTCATACAGAATTTCAGGAGACAGTGAGACAAGCAAGTGAAAATATCTGAGAAACAGGTGGCAGTTGAAGGATGATCAGGGTCAGGGACCAGATTAGGGATTAAGGATAGGGGTGATGGTGAGAATATGATGACTGGAGATTCCAGGACAGATCAGAGCGCAAGGACTAGGACTGATGTTTGAGATAAACCCAGAAAATCTGCTCCTGATGGTTGGCAATACCTGTAATCCATAGTTAATATCCTTGGTGTCAAAGGAATAGTTGACCAGGGAGGCTTCTCCCCTTAGTATTATCTCATAGGTCGGCCCCCCTTCTACTTCACACAAAGCTTTAGCCTGCGCAATGATGTCACAGTGTCCATAGAAGGTGAAAGATATCTGGTGGCTACTGTGTGGCTGCAGAACTCCACAGAGGGGCAGAATATCAAACACCTGCAGAGAAAGTCATTCTGTATCAGAGCCTGCAAAGGGTAAGTTCAAGTTCAGCCAATTTACAGATTGATTCCTGATTTGACCTTGATTGACTCCATGAAAGATGACAAGCCCAGCACCCAGAAAATATATGATGGAAATGGCATAAATCGTGCTCGGGCAAGTTTACATTTCTGACTTGGGGCAGGTGCTCAGCAAGAAGATTTAGCATCAGATGGCTTTAAGGCCCATGAGGTGTTACTTACTTCTTCTATCCCAATGGAAAGCATTTCATCCCATTCAAAGATCCATGGGGATTCCTGAAACTCCACCTGGCTCTGGTTGGGGTCTATTCTTTCTGTATCAGAAGAGTTCATTTTTAATTCCTAGGAAGTAGAGGGGTGAGGAAAAGCTTGCAAGCATTCATAATTCATCATCAACGTACCCTTCTCCATCACTGACAGAAAAATGAAGTATATATTTTAAAAATAGCACTTTTTTCCTATGGAGATAATTGGACAAGTGCCCAAGATGTATGTTTATTGCAATGTTACTTATAGTAGCAAAACTTAGGAAGCAAACTAAATGCCTGTCACTTGAGGATCACTTTAGATGAAAAGTGTGTAGTACCTCTATTCGTGGAGGATGATGTAATGCATATTTATGGACTAGGAATGATGTGCACAACGTATTACTGATTTCCTTCTTAAAGCAGAATTTAAGGGTATGAACTTGTTTTTTTTTTTTTAATTGTTTAACTTATCAGCAGAGTGGGGAAGGTAATTGTGTTTATTTTTAACAGAGGTACTGGGACTTGAACCCAGGACCTTGTGTATGTTAAGAACACACTCTACCACTGAGCTATACCCTCTCCCCTTAAGTGTATGAATTTGTAGACTCTCTTGAACCTCTTTGTTTTCACCATGGAATTACTGAGGAAGACAGTCCTCCCTTTGTAGCCTCTATCTAGTGGCTAGGAAGAGCACAAGATCACCAAAGTTAGAGGTAACTGGCTCTCCCACTGCAGAGAAAATCTATTTGCTGAGGTGTCTGGGTTCTCACTGAGGTGTTGGCTCTGTGAGTGTTTGGTTGGGGAGTGACCTGGATAAAGACCTGCAGCCCACCCACCCAAGGCAAAAGACACCATACATCTGAGATGACCATGGTGGACACTTGTGCTTTTCTGTTTTCTCTTTCTTCAGACACAACATCGTCATCCACAAGGATAGTCCTGGGGAGTTTAATGAAATGTGGAGAATCACTTATTTGGCAACCATTACAGCACAGTCTTCAGCTGCATGCTAGTCCCCTCTTCCTCTCCTCTCTGCTGTGCCCCAAAGAATAAGTGGGGTTCTCACTTAAGGGACACCTTTCTCAAAGGCCAGAGAGCCAGTGCTCTGTTACTCCCTGTCCCCAAGCATGCAGTCTATGGCATCAAACTGGTCAATTTTCCACAGGCCCCCACCCTTCTTTCTTGGCTTTGATCAATCCCATCTGACTTACAAAAAGTTCTCACAAGCTCTAGTAATTCTTCAGACAATCTGCATGTGTCCCCAGTGCTCAAGCTTCATCATTTATTGGAACATTTTATTGTGAGAATATAATGTCTGGCCAATGTCATGTTCTTTCCTGCTTGCTGCCCTTGATCTGACCCTGGCTGCAGAACTTGGGCTGAAGGAGAGGGCAACATAAGAAGGGCTCAGTACCCATGGGCTCAAAAGGCTATGGCTCCCTGAGAGCAGAGATGACTTTCAACTCTATATCCCAGGTGCCTAGTCGAGGACCTCACTTATTACACTGTTGACCAGTAAGTGGTTGGATGAATAAATGAAGGATGAGTTTGAGAATGTCAGTCAGTGTAGAGAAAAGAATGTTATTTAAAGAAAATCCATTTTGTCTTTGCATTTGCACTTACTTAACAAAATCACTTAGCTCAATCTCAGGGGACTCTATTGTTGGGACCGCTGGCGAACTGACAGATGCCAAGGTTTCTGGGGTAGATTCCACCTGGGATAGCGGGGCACTGTCGGGCTTCCTTGGCCATGTCATAAACCTACAAAGACATGGGGTGGGGGACACAGTTGCAAGTCAGTGCCTGGGTGGGCTCTTGGTTTCTAAGGTGAAACTCCAAATCCTAGACCAGGTTGGGTTAAAAAGGGACTGCCTTACACCCTCCTTTGGATTTACCTTCTTCAAACCTTAACTGAAGTTTTACTTTCTCCTAAAAGTTTGCTGGCCCTCCCCTCCTCTCCATCTAACACAGTGCCTGGACTGCAGTGGGCACTAGGTCATGGCTATGAATGAATGAGTCACCAGGGCTCCTGCTCCCAGATAACCAGAAAGCAGGATGAGGCTGTGAGGCACTCACTCTCGGGGTCCTGTAGGTATGGGCTCAGCCTCTGTGGGACCTTGCCTCCCATCATATTTGCTCTGGGTGCCTTGACTGCTTCACCCTGGCACTGGCCCTGCCAGTTTGCTTTGCTGCTACTCAAGTTCTCAGAGCAGAGGGCGAGGGGGAAACTGGTGACTGCACCAGCTGGCACAGAAGCCTGTATGTCCAGGTTTCACTGACTGGATGTCACAAAGGCCAAAGTGGTGGCGTTGCCCCCATTCTTCCTGTTCCCCCAGGGCACAGGTGGCTTTTTAAGAGACTCCTCCCCTCCCCATCTCAGACCCTTGATATTAATTTCAACCCAATTTCACTTAGATATTCAATCTGACTCCACACGCTCCTACGTTTTCTCAGAGGCTCAGCAGAAACATTATGTGGAGCTCCCACCACTGTCCCATCTTCCCATTGAAAGAATTTTTTCCTCCCTCTGAAGTTTTACACCATTTCATACGCACGTTTGAGGATAATGTCTATTCTCTACCATATACCTGAGTGCTGCTTCCTAAACTTCAGGTGTTCCACTACCAACTTCATGATTTCTGCTGTGCTGAATATCACCTAATAAGTTTATTTTATTGAGGTATAATTAAAGTACACAATGCACTCATTTTAAGCATTGTTTGATGAGTTTTTATAAATATATATACCAGGATAATCACTACCATATTAATACACAGAACATTTCTGTCATCTTAAAACGTTCTCTTGTGCCTGACCCAGTCTATCCCCCCCTCACCCTGGCTCCAGACACTCATTTGCTGTATGTCACTATGGCTTAACCTATGCCTACAGTGCCATCTAAATGGAACCATAAATATGTACACTTTTGTGTCTGACTTCTTTTGCTCAGCATAGTGTTTTTGAGGATCATCTATGTTGTAGCAAGGAGCAGTCATCAGTTCTGTTTTTTTTTTTAAATGACTGAGCAGTATTCCATATTATGGATGACTAGTGTGTTTATCCATCTTGTTGATGGACACCTTGGCTTTTTCTAGCTTTTACTATGATGAATAGAGTTGCCAAGAACAATTATGTACAAGTTTTTGTGGGGACACATGTTTTCATTCCTCTTGGGTAAATTTCTAGGAAGGGAACTGCTGGGTTGTATGGTATATGTATATTTAATGTTATAGGAAACTGCCAGTTTTCCAAAGTGGCTTTACACCATTTTACACTACCACTGACAGTGACCAGAGTTCTGGCTGGTCCACATCCTCACCTCCACTTGGTATTCAGTCTTTTTAATTAGAACTATTCAAATGAGTATGTAGTGAAAACACATTGTAGTGTTAATTAATAGGCTTATTTTAAAGGAATTTTTGTATCATTACTATAAATTAAAAACCAGTTTTATCTACCATATTTAGAAAAATCAACATGATGGGAAAAAATTGTTATTATTTTCTTGCTGGGTGGAGACTCTGAACTGACTCCTGACTGTTCTTTTTGAGAGAGAGAGAGAGAGAGGGAGAGAGGGGTCAGCTGTTTCCTTTGGGAAAACACTGAACTACTGCCACCCAAGAACTGTGAGCTCTTGGAGGGCAGGGTCCCAGGTAGTCCCTGTTTACAGCTCTCATAGCCCAGGGTCTTATATGTACGTAGGGCATGAGCTCAACGTATGTCTGACTGACTGGACAGATGGATGGATGGTTGAATGAGAACAGGTAAGCAGTATGCAGGGTAATTTGGCTATTCGTCACCTCCACATCCACTCCACCCAACCTGGGACAGCCTCAGAGAAGAGTGGAAAAGCTCTTTTCATCTTCTTCCACAAGCTTCCATTTGGCTTATTCCAGGCCAGATGTTTCTAGCTGACATTATCTTAGGCTGAAATCACACCATTCTGGGCAGAGGACACATGTTGGGCTGGGTGCTGGGAAGCTCATTAAAATAAAGATTCTTGAACCTCATCCTTGGGTAAATTCTGATTTGGCAGGTCTCTGGCAGGGCCCAGGAGTTACATTTTTTAAACAGTCTTCTCAGGTGATTCTAATGTACAGCCAAATTTAGGACCTGCTCTGGGAAGGAATGGCAACCTGAAGGCTAAGGGCTGGAGCTGATAATTAATGTGGGGCTATCACTCAGCCTTACCAGCCAGGGACAGGAAAATCAGCAGAGGGTGATTCAGAGCACTTATTAAATCACCCCAGGTCAGCAGAGATACCTGGGGAGACTCTGCTGGATCACTGCCCCATATAATAGCACCCCCATCCAACATTTGCATCCCCCAGGATGTTGTGCTGAATGAAAAACAAAATGCATATGGGAATATCTGTAAAGGAAAAATACAAAGCTGTAGAATGTCTGCAGACCTGAGGAAAAACAACACCTCGGTTGCCAACAATACCTGGACAATGGGGAAGTGAGAGGTCTTTTGGAAACAAAGGAGACCAGTACAGCAGCCCTGCTGCTAACAGACAGGAGACTGTGAAACCTCTAACATAATGAAGGCTTTAACTTATCATTAAAACAGAAAACCTGCTCCAAAGAAAAAGAAGGTTGGGAGAGTTTTTTGGATCCAATTTCATTTTTACTCTCGGGAACAGATGATAACTTTCCTGTTGTGCTGACCCAAACAGGATTAGATTCAGTTATTTTTAAAAGAGACTGTGTAGCCAACAAAGAAAATCAATATTGCTCCAGTTCCAGAGCTACCCATATGAGAATCACTGGAGGAGCCAGCAAAGAAACCCTTCTTTTAGCTGGGACAGAACTGTGTGAATGTCAGACACACTGTTGATCAGTCACATTGGTTTGGGCTCAGCAGTTTCCCTCTTCATATTTTATTTTCAATTCTTGGGTAGATTAGGATCAATACAATCTTTTGTGCTGCAAATTAAAAGAAGCCTACCACTCTTGTTTCCTGTACTCCCTTCACTAAGAAGCAGCGTTGCATCAAAATAAAACTCCCCAAATCAGGCTTGTGTTTCAGCTAATGTAGTGTGTTGTGGTTCAGATGACATTTGGAGATGGAATAGATGTATGCTGGATATCCGCTCAAGTCTCTGCAATGCAGCCAAGGCCTCCATAAAAGGTAGGGGCAGCCTTGTAGTCGACACAATGACCTATAATTCGTTGATTATAGACCTAGAATTTGGGAGTGTTGACTACAGAGGGTGAAAATGGCTCATGGCTGGATAAAAAAAGGTCCTGCACGTGTGTTTTGTTTGGCTCATATGTTGATTAATGTTTTTTTTTCTTTCTTTCTTTTTAATTATCAATGGTAGCAGATGCTATTGGTGCACCAATTAAATCCCCTTCACTTGTATGATGCGCCCATCCCCTGGGTGCTGTGGATGTTGGCTGTACCCTTCTTGGGGGCATTGCCCTGGTCCAGTGGGAGCTGCCTCACCTGCCCTGAGCTGCCTAGGCGGTTATACTTCTCATCCCCTACAGTCTGAGTAGCTTGAGTCTCAGCCACTCAGTTATGTCCCACTGACTCCCACCTTAGCATGGATGGCCAGTTGGAAGCATTCTGGGACGTAACAAAGGGCTAAGGCAGCCTGCTTTCCACGTGTGTGTCTGTAGTTCACTTCCCCTGCTTGGGTGGCAGAGCTAGACCGTGCTGGTGGGGAAGGCACCAAGCCAGCCCCATCTGTTTCGTCTGTCATTTGCTTCCCAATGTGGGAGGATCAGCAAGTGTAAGACCACAAAGCCAGGCAATAAATATGGAAACGTGGCTAGGACTTCGTGTTTGTGCCCAGAGAGGCTCAAGAATTTACCTACTTTTAACAGATTTAAACTGATGATTATAACTTCCCTTTAGAAGCAGGAATCAGGGGGGTGGTATCTAACCTGGAGCAGGTTTGTGATGTGTAGAGCTAGAAGGAGGGAGAGAGGGAGGGAAAGAGAGAGATGAAGGTTAAAGAAAATGAGAGAAGCAGAGGTTAGATAGCTGAGAGGAAGAATGGGAATATAAAAACCACCTGATAAGATCTAATAAGTAAAGATGTATGGTTTGCCTAATGTGGCACACAAATTATAAATTAAAAGTGATAGAAATATTGGGTGTAACTGTAGGAGAAAATAGCTCAACAATGAAATGAGTTATACTGAATAGCACACATTCATAACCTTGAATGGCTGAAAACTCAAACTGGACCTTGGAATCATGCGAGGATCACTGATAGGACACCAGTGGCTTGTGTGGTCATGCTCTCATTTTGATATCAAAAGGGGGAGAGGGTGGGGAACAGGAGGCTTGACCCTGAAGGGCTTTGTAAGACTGACTAAGAATTCTGCTTATCCTCAGGAAAATGGAGAACCTTCTAAAAATTTTTGAAGGGGAATGTGAAATGATCAGAAAGTTCACTTGGGCTGCAGAACAGCACATGGGTTAGAAGGGGACAACCCTAGAATGACCAAAACTCTCAACCATGCTTTAAAGAGTGGAGGAAAACATTACCCAATGGGATGTTTTCTGTTTTTATATCATTTATATATTAAAAAAAAATCAGGAAGCCCACACAGAAAATAATGTTAGAAATTCAGACAAAAAATAATGGCAGCCTTGGTCAAAGAGAGTGGAGATGGAGATCGAGTGGGAAGTTCCAGTGCATATTAGGAGATGGAATGGCAGGACCATGGCCCTGGGCTGAGGATCCCAGCCTGCACAGCCCAAGACTTTCTTCCCACACCACCGCCTCCATGGCCTGTCCATGAGCAAGGCTGAGTGGCTGGCTAGACAGAAGGAATGGAAATGCAAGAGAAGTGGAGGAGACAGTAGGGGCCACCACAATCACCTGGTCACTGTGTCCCCCCTACATTTGCTGCTAGTGCTTGGAAACCTCCTCTTGCCAATGCCAGGAGGAAGAGGTGTGTAAAAACTGTAAAAATAAAGTGGCTGGAGGAGGATCAGCACCTCTCCTGTCCCTGTGGCCGCTCTCCCCACTCTCCTGTCATGCCTCCTCCACTGCTGGCCAGCACTGACTCCCAACTCATTGCTTCTGCTGTCTTCATCATCATCATTGTTGTCAACATCATCACTATCACTATTGTCATCATTGTCATCATCACCATCATCATCACCATCATCACCACTGTCAACATCACCACCACCATCTGCTTCCATCTGGCAGCTATACACTTCCTCACACAGAAAGCCTTATCCCTTTATTATGTCCCACTGGCCAACTGTGCTAAGATGGAATTTGGTGGGACATAATTGAGTAGCTGAGACTCAAGTTACTCAGACCCTAAGTGGTGAAAACCATATTTTAAAAGGCTCTCAAATGAGTTGCTGTTGGAGCTCCTTGAACTATGGTTCTCATGTAGCTGTCCACTGGAATCACCTGTGGAACTCTGATGCCAACCAATGCCCGATTCCCAATTCAGATTTACTTGGAGTCAGGATATTGAAAAGCTCTCAATATGATTCTAATGTGCACACAGTGAAAAGACACCATCTACGAACCAGGAAGTGGGCTCTTGCCAGACACCATATCTGTCTGTGCCACAATCTTGGACTTTCCAGACTCCAGAACTGTAAGAAAGAAATGTTTGTTTTTAAGCCACCCTAGTCCCTGGTATTTTGTTAGAGTAGCCCAAACAGACTGATAGGCCCTAATTAACTGTAGCCAATGCTTATTTACCCTTTATTCTCTACCAAGTATTATGTGACACACTTAATAAGAACTCCCTAGTTAAATCTTCACAACAGCTTGATGAGGTGTGTACTAAGATGGTCCTCAGTCTTCAGATGATAAAACTGAGGCTCAAGGAGCAAGTAAGTGGCTGAGCTAACTAGCCTGGCTCCAAAGCTCATGCTCTTAGCAACTTTACTGGACAGTCTACCTGATCAACAGGTGAGGGCTGCCCCTTGGTTACTTCATGTTATGCTATACCCATGGCAGTGACTCACAAAGTAGGCTTTTTCATTTTAAAAGTAATTGGAATCAGGGGAGGGAGGGTATAACTCAGTGGTTGAGCACATGCTTAGCATGCACAAGGTCCTGGGTTCAATCCCCAGAAACTCCATTTTTTTAAAAAAAGGAAAGAATAAAAGTAATTGGAATCCATTGGTCTATATGTCTGTTTTTGTACAAATACCATGCTGTCTTGATTACTATAGCTCTGTAGTATTGTCTGAAGTCTGAGAGAGTTATTCCTCCAGCCTCTTTCTTTTTCTTCAGTAACGCTTTGGCAATTCTAGGTCTTCTGTGGTTCCATATAAATTTTAATATGATTTGTTCTAGTTCTGTGAAATATGTCCTGGATAATTTTATAGGAATTGCATTAAATCTGTAGATTGCCTTGGGCAGTGTGACCATTTTAACAATATTGATTCTTCCAATCCAGGAGCATGGGATATCTTTCCATTTTTTAAAGCCTTCTTTAATGTCCTTCATCAATAGTTTATAGTTTTCTGTGTATAAGTCTTTCACCTCCTTGGTTAGATTTATTCCTAGGTATTTTATTACTTTGGATGCTATTTTAAAGGGGATTGTTTCTTAACTTTCTTGTTCAGTTGATTCATCGTTAATGTAAAGAAATGCAACTGATTTATGGAATAGAATAGAGAGCCCAGAAAAGAACACACAAACTTTTGGTCAACTAATCTTCGACAAGAGAGGCAAGAATATACAATGGAATAAGAATCTCTTCAGCAAATGGTGTTGGGAAAACTGGACAGCAGCATGTAAATCAATGAAGCTAGAACACTCCTTTATACCACACACAAAAATAAACTCAAAATGGATCAAAGACTTAAACATAAGACAAAATACAATAAACCTCCTAGAAGAAAATATAGGCAAAACATTATCTCACATACATCTCAAAAATGTTCTCCTAGGGCAGTCTACCCAAGCAATAGAAATAAAAGCAAGAATAAACAAATGGGACCTAATGAAACTTACAAGCTTCTGCACAGCAAAGGAAACCATAAGTAAAACAAAATGACAACGAAAGGAATGGGAGAATATTTTTGCAAATGATGAAACCGACAAAGGCTTGATCTCCAGAATATATAAGCAGCTCATACAACTTAGTAAGAAAAAACCAAACAACCCAATCCAAAAATGGGCAGAAGACCTAAACAAGCAATTCTCCAACGAAGACATACAAATGATCAATAGGCACATGAAAAAAATGCTCAATATCACTAAATATCAGAGAAATGCAAGTCAAAACTATGATGGCCATCATTCAAAAATCCACAAATAGCAAATGCTAGAGAGGCTGTGGAGAAAGGGGAACCCTCCTACACTGCTGGTGGGAATGCAGTTTGGTGCAGCCACTGTGGAAAACAGTATGGAGATTCCTCAAAAGACTAGGAATAGACTTATCATATGACCCAGGAATCCTGCTCCTGGGCATGTATCCAGAAGGAACCCTACTTCAGAAAGACACCTGCACCCCAATGTTCCTAGCAGCACTATTTACAATAGCCAAGACATGGAAACAGCCTAAATGTCCATCAACAACTGACTGGATAAAGAAGATGTGATATATTTATACAACGGAACACTATTCAGCCATAAAACCCGACAACATGGATGTTCCTGGAGAATGTCATTCTAAGTGAAGTAATCCAGAAAGAGAAAGAAAAATACCATATGAGATCGCTCATATGTGGAAACTAAAAAACAAAAAATAACATAAATACAAAACAGAAACACTCGTAGACATAGAATACAAACTTGTGGTTGCCAAGGGGGCAGGGGATGGGAAGGGACAGACTGGGATTTCAAAATTTGTAGATACTGACAGGCATATGTAGAATAGATAAACAAGATTATACTGTATAGCACAGGGAAATATATACAAGATCTTGTGGTAGCTCACAGGAAAAAAAAAATGTGACAATATATGTATGTCCATGTATAACTGAAAAATTGTGCTCTACACTGGAATTTGATACAACATTGTAAAATGACTATAACTCAATAAAAAAGTGTTTAAAAAAAAGTAATTGGAATCCACATCATAAGGATCATATGTCTAGAAGCCTTCTTGGGAAGAAGAGGGACCCATCCTGACTGTATCTAGATGAGGAAAAGCAACATAGTCGACCTTGCCCTTGAAGTGACTTCCCACAGAGAGTTTTGCTGCTAGGTGAGTGGTGGAGGGATGTGACCAGAATCTACCTTGAAGCTCTCAGAGGGTCCACTTTTATAAAAGCTCCAGAAGGTGTCTCCACTGCTACATGCTCTTAGAAAGGCTGCCGAACAGGGAACAGGTGGGCTGTGAACTCTCCCTTATGATCAGCTTCAAAGCTCTTCAGAAATATTTTCAAAACAGGACAGTTTTTAAAGTCAATTTCTTTTAATGTCTGGCCTTCATCAGATGTCTAGCTTTAGGGGGAATTTTAATTAATACAAACATGTAGATAAATCAGATCACTATACAAACCAAGCAGACATCATCCTAACTCAGGTTCAGATAGGCACTGATAACTTTCCACTGATTTCTTTAGAAGCCAGCTTAGTTCACACTGAATATAAAAGTCTGATGCCCTCCACTGAATTTTGAGACACTGGGAAGATGCCTTAAAAAATGAATTTATAATAAAGTAACTTGAGTTCTTCTATAACGGCACAGAAACAGTACAAAAAGTTTTATAACACTCAAAATTGAAATTAAAAACAGCCCAATTCATTTCTCTATGGGGTAACAGATATCTTAGAAAATTGGACTAAACTTAACTGCAAATAGAAGCAGACTGTCATCCCTAACACAGTGATCACTTTTAAGTATGAAGGGAGCGAAATGTCTCCCTCTGCTTGGACTTGAGTCACTTATAGGCCAAATACAAAGACAGGAAGAATGGACGGCTATGGAGAGGCCTGAGGGATGGAGGGTCTGGGGGCTTCCAGGGCTGTCAGCATGGAGGATAAGCACGTCTGCTGGGGGTTGACCTCATACTGTTATCTTTCACAGGGGGCTTCAAATGTACTAATAATGTCATATTTCTAATGGGGGTGACAAGACATGGATGTTTAATTATTATTCTTAAACAATGTGTATGTGCTATATACACTTCCACATGCATGATGTAGTTTCACAATAAAACAAGAGTGGATTTCAAGGAACATGTGGAGTGAGGGCCTTATCTGGGTAATGAAATCATCACTGATCTCCCAGACAGGCAAATTTCAGTTAAGTGAGGGGTCAAAAGCCAGTTTAAATCAGATTAGGTGGTGAGAGGGGCGACTAGTGCACTGGTTTCTTATGCTTCCCCATACAGAGATACAAGAGGATGCCGAGAAGGGCTTTCTAAGATGTGGAGCACCTACACTGAGTGCAAAGGTACAGGGAGCTTGGAGGCAGTAAGAGAGACAAGAGGTTATTGATAGAGGATGCAGAGATGGCAAGTCTGCCCTTGAAAAGCCCCAGATGTCGGGGGAGGAAATGAGATGATAAAAGCAGTAGCCTGAAGAAAAGCTGTCTCTGGTGTGGGCCAGGCAACCAGTGCCGAGCAGAGTGTGGCAGAACTCTGAAGGGGAGGCAGCCTGAGGAAGGGGATGGCTAGGAGGGCTGGAAGGAAGAACCATCCAGGAAACACGTCTGAGGAAAAACTGGTGGGATGTACTAAGGAGAGAAGCAGACCTGAAGAAAGATGCCACAAAACCAGACAGGCTAGAAAAGGGAACCCTCCAATACTGCTGGTGGAAATGTAAACTGGTGCAGCCACTATGGAGAATAGTGTGGAGATTCCTTTAAAAACTGAAAATAGAGTTACCATATGATCCAGCATATGGGCATATATCTGGAGAAAATTCTAATTTGAAAAGATACATGCACCCCAGTGTTCACAGCAGCACTATATACAGTAGCCAAGACATGGAAACAACCTAAGTGATTATTGACAGATAAGTGGATAAAGAAGATATGGTACATATATACATGATGGAATATTACTCAGCCATAAAAAAGAATGAAATAATGCCATCTGCAGCAACATAGATGGACCTGGAGATTAGTATACTAAATGAAGCAAGTTAGAGAAAACCAAATATCATATGATATCACTTATATGTAGAATCTAAAAAAAAATGATACAAATGAACTTATTTACAATACAGAAACAGACTCACATAGAAAACAACAAACTTATGGTTACCAAAGGGGAAAGGGAGGGGAGGGATAAATTAGGAGTTTAGGATTAGCGGACACAAACTACTATATATAATAGATAAAAAACAAGGTCCTACTGTACGGTATAGGGAACTATATTCAATATCTTATAATAATCTATGATGGAAAGAATATGAAAAAGAATATATATAGGAAAAGAATCTGAAAAAGATTTATTTCTTTTCTTTAATTAAACTTACCAATGTCTAAAGTTTACCTTTTCTCTCTTCTGGAACCACTCAAAGACCTAAATTTTTTAACTCTAATTCCCCACCCTACTGTATAGCACTTTAGTCCTACATTGATACTATATTAACCCCACAGATTAAACATTATTATTATTATTATTTTATATAGTTAATAATAGTTTAAGTTTACCCATAATGTACCATTTTCTTAGTCTGGAAATCCTTCTTGCATCTCAGACATTACGTCTAGGATAATTTTTCTTCTTCCTTAATTATATCCAGTAGAAGACCCTTTAGTGAGTCTGTTCCTCCTTTAATGGGTCTGTTGATAATGGTGTTTTGCAGTTTCTATTAGTCTAAGGACAATTGTTTCTGTTGCATCTGGTTCATAGTAGCCCATGTCATTCTCTTACTTTAAACCCTCCCTCGGCTTTTCACTACATTTTCACTACTCCTTAGCACAGCCTACAACATCCAACCTGACCTGGCTTGGCAAATTTTCCAGTCATATTGCTCCCACTTCCCAGACTCAAGGTCATCTGCTACCATGGCCTTTTTACTCTTCAAATGTTTACTCATATATTTACTGATTTAAAATTTTTAAAATTAAAGACGGTATGGGCTGAATTGATCCCCCTTGAAATACTGTGTTGAAGTCCTAACCCCAGGATCTCTGCCCTACTGCTCAGGAAATATTCTTAAGTCAACTGTCCCCCATCCCTCAGCCATACGTGACTTCAAAGAGTAGGCCATGTAACACCCTGAGTTGGTGAGGGAGGCCACAGAGGTTCTGGTTAAGACTCTCACCTCTTGCGCCTTCAGGCCTGTGCTCCCTTCCTTAATCTCACCTAGATGCATCCTCTGAGTGTACTGTCTACTACACGCCAGCATCAGCTTATGGTGATTTGTTTCAGCAGTGATAGGATACTCATATAGGGAAGGTGGGTGGCCCCTGTTTGCACTGGATTCACTCTTTGGGCTGTGGCATTATTATTCTGGCTCAGATGCAAGCAGGTAGAGAATTAGGGAAGAAAGGAGGTGGGAGGGACATAGAGCTGGACTTGGAACTTTGCCCAAGGCCAGCTGTGGCCACTTCTGTCCCCTCTTTTGACCCTTTTTGCTTCCTCATCAGAGCTGCTGTCCCTGTAGCCCCCAGGCTCCACACTTGCTTTTGTCTTTTTGGGAAATGGAAAAAGAAAAACACAACTGCAGAGGCTTCAGGGATTCTGAGAGGTACAGGGCCAATGGAGAGGAGAGAGGGATAGTTATGGAAGGGACAAAGGCTCAGGCCAGCGAGAGACACCTGTGGCCCTCAGACGCTGCAAGGCCTCTCCAGGCCCTGAAAGGGATGCTGACTAATTTCAGGAGATGATGTCTCCCAGGTGCCTCTGGGACCCTGCTTCTCAAACAGGGCCCATTTGAGCATCTCTAAGGTGCCAATCCACTCAGTTTTCTCAATAAAGGAATGGTCAGAACAGCTGATGCTTACTGAGATTTATCACGTAACAGGCAAAGATCCAGGAGCTGTGAGGCAGTGACTGAGTCGGTTCTCACCACGTCTGTATGTGGGAGGGGCCCTTATCCTGGCCCTCCTTCCAGATGAGGAAGCCCAGACTCAGGATGCTCACCCACCCACCAAGGTCATATAGGGCAGGTGACCAAGCGCAAGGCTGCCGTAGAGGCCAGGCTCTTAGCCAGCACCCCGAGCAGCCCTGGATGGCTGGGGAGCAAGGATCCCCACTGCTTGCCCCCTGGGATTCAATAAAACTATTTTTGTTTTGAAAGGAAAATAAAGAATCATGTTTTATTTTTCCCCTAAACATTTTTGTTTTCTTGGTTGGAACCTTGGGCAAAGCAAGGGCCTGTCCTTGATCATTGGTCTGGGCTTACCTGGCTGCAGGGAGGAGTGGTCAGGGTGACAGGGAGGCACTCTGGGCCTGGCCTTCCTGACCACACATGATGAAGGCAGCCTTGATGAATGTACCAACAGGAAAGGGATTTTCAACCCTTCTTCAGAAGGAAAAGGGGTCTGGGTCTATCTTCCTGGTGTCTAAGGACCCAAAGGTTCCAACACTTTCAGATCCTGGGGAGAACTTCACTTAGCAGCACTTGGTAGGAAGGAATGATGAAGAAAGGACCCTTTGAGAGCCTGAAAACTGCCACTGATTTCAGATTTTCTTTCATATCTCGGAGACATATGCACTTCATAGACGTATTTCATTTAATCCTCACTCTTCAGTTTCTATATTATCCTCATTTTACAGGCAAGTAAACCAGGGCACAGGGGCTCGTGGCTAGGACACAGCCAGGATTCTAACCAGCCATGTCCCATTCCACAGCCCAGGACCTCAACTACCACTGATACATCTCATCTTAGAAAAGCTCCACTTTTGAGGCAAGAGAAATTGAGGGACGATGGAGACAGATGGAAATATCCAGAAAATGAGGACCCTTCAACCCTCTTGTAGCCCTTCTTCCAATCATAATACTGGACAACTGACGCTTATCACAGAATAATCACTGTGAGAACAACACGTTTCTTTGCTGTAGGGCTGGGTTCCCTTAGGCCCTTGTATTTGATTTATTTATAATCTGATTTGGAAACGAAAAGGCAAAGCTGTCCTTGGAGACCGTGCAGCCTGTGCTCTACACCCTAGCATCGCCTCAGCTTGCGGCTCTGAGCCTGGGCACAGACATCAGCCGGGCCAGCATCTGCCTGGCTCTCTCTGGCCTTTTAGAAGCAAGGCTTGGTTCAAGCCTGGGCTTCCCCATGCTCCTCTTTCATACCAGTGCCACGAAGCATCGTGTGTTTATCCAGCTGAAACATCAGGCCGAAAAGAGACCGACTAAGAAAGGGCACGTTCCTGCAGTGCTGGCCGAGCCAGCCCCGTACCCAGCCCCGATGGGTCCGCCCAGCTTCCTCACCATGTGTGGACTGCCCTCCACCAAAGTCAGTTGAGAACCCTGTCGTGCCTGTGGACTCGTACGGATGAGCAGGCTTCTCAGGTGATGACTGGATTCCCTCTTACAGAGTGTTTACCTAACACACTTGTCCACCCCCACTTCTTTTTGCAGTCTTGTATGACATGTGGGCCAACTCGGAACAAAAAATATGCCCAGATAAGAGAGATGCTTTGAATGTCTGAGACAGAATTGCCTACAAAATCACACACACACACACGTACTCACTCCCACATGCACACACAGGCACACACACATGTACACACACACTCACTCCCCCCACACGGCGGATGTATGTGTGCTGTGACAGGCAGGAATGTTGAGAGTGTCTAGGCCTCCTCATACTCTGCCCAGTAGAAGAAAAAGAAAATCCTCTTTTATGCTTTTGTTTCTTTTACTGGTTGCGAGGCTTAGAAGAATTCTGACTGGAAAAGAAAGATTTGCGTTGTATGCCTGATACAAGTGACCTTTAGCCAATGAGTGGTTCATGTTTTTCTGGCGGGTGGCACAGACAGAGCCTGTCTGGACAGCAAGTGGCGTTTTTTTTCTAATCAAGGTGATATTTATGCCTTGAACTGTTCCACTTGGCAGGTGCCAGGAAGCTGACAGAAAAGAACGTTAAACCAGTTATGAAATGACTCTCCTGTCGCTACAAATACTGGGGGTGGGGTTAATTAATGAGAAAATACCCTATGAGGATCTACTCTGTGCTACAGACTGTCTGGGATCCAGAGGCAATAGTACAGATGGCCTCCCTGGCCTCCCCAGGAATAAGAGCCAGCTGGGAAGTTGACCATTAACCATAATGTGATGAGACACCCAGTGCCTATTACTGGGGACCTCGAGGAGGGAAGGGTCTTGGAGAAGGCTTCCTGGAGAAGGACGTATAAGTTGAGACTTGATGAGGGAGCAGGGCTAGCTGGTGAGGACAGGGGGGGAGCTTCCAGCAGAGAGAGGGCGGTTAGACAAGAGCAGTGCTGGGCAGGAAAGAGGCTGGCATGGTGGGGAAACAGAAAGGTCAGCGTGGTGAGGGGAGACTGGAGTGAGGGAAGCCTGGAGAGGAACACGGGGCCAGTGAGCACTGAGCCTCGCAGAACGTGGGGAGTATTTGGTACTTTATCCCAAAGAGTGTGGGTGTCCTTCAAGGCTATAACCAGGGCAGCAATGTGCTCATCGCTTGGCTGCTGACTGAACTGTGGCACAGGAGGGGAGGCCGAGAGCCCAGTCAGGGGCTGTCACAACAGTCCAGGCAAGAGGTGATGGGGGCTTGAACTATGGTAACAACGGTGGAAATAGGAATGAGAGGTTTTCAGAACGTGGAATGGGTAGCACTTGGTGATGGATTTGATGGGGTAGGATGGGGAAGAGAAGGGTATGGGAGAGGGAGGAATCTGGATGCCTCCCAGGACAATGACACCATTTACTGGGATGGGAGCCCTGGAGGAGAGGTGAGGAGGGGGCTGGAGGAGAACCTGAGTTTAGAGTGGGGCATGTTGGACACAAGTCACCTAAGAGACATCCAAGAGGAGATGTCAAGAAGGTGATGCACTTGGACATCCGAGGGGTTCAAGTGGAGATGCACATTTGGAAGCCTCAGCAGCAGGGGCTAAGTGAAGCTGTGGGTGGGCACACCTGCCAGGAAGAGCAGAGGGCCTAGGAGGGAGCCCTGCATCCTAGGACTCCAGCTCAGTTGCCCCTGGACAAGAGCGAGGAAGGAGTTGTCAGTCGAGGGGACGAGAGGAAAAGCAGGAGAGTATGGTGTTATTCAAGCCAAGAAAGGAATGTGTTTCAGGAAGGAGTTGGACAATTGTGCTGAATGCCCTAAGAGTTATCTTTCTGAAAAAGCTGACTCTGTCACTCTCCTGATTACACCTCTCACCAGTGCATCCAAGAAAGAGTCGAAGCTCCTCATCGCAGACCACCAGCCTCCTCACACACTACTGCCCACTGACCTGCCCAGACTGGTCTCCTAGCTGTGTCCGTGCTGATGTGCACTCTGTGGACCATCTGCCTCTCCTGCAGTCTTTATCTGGAGATCTGCCCCACTCCCCTCCCTTCAGTCCGTATGGCTCTGAGGTCACCACTGCAGTCCCTGGCGTGAGGCATGTGGCCAAGCCAATGCTAATCAAGTGCTTTGCCCTCCCCTGACAGTGACTCGCCAGGGAGCGGACAGGAAAGGTTATTAAGCTGGTCCCATCAGAGTGAATCTCCTGGAAGTTCTGGGACCAAGGCTCACATTCCTTTCCCATGGCTGAGAATCTGCATGGACATGGCCCCAGGAGTGCTGGCAGCATGAGGTCACCATGGGAGAAAAGCCAATTCGAGAACATGGCTAACACGTGAAAGAGCGGAGCTGAGACAGAGACCCCGGCTCTGGGGACATTGTTTGAATCTTTGCTTAAGCCAGGCCAGAAGCCAGAATGAATTTGATCTCCTGAGTTGCTGGAACCAGTGAATGACCTTTGTTTTTCATTTTTGCTTAAGGTCTGGTTTCCTGTCACTGGCAACAGAATCCGTGAATCCTAACATATATATGCTGTTCCTGTTACTGAGAGTATTTCCACACTTCTCCACGTGGAACGTTTAACTGTGCCTCTCCGTGCAGCCTTCTCAGACTCCTGTGAGCATCATCCTTCCCTTGTCTTCCCTCAGAACCTGGCATTATCATGTGTCCTCCATGGTTTACACATCTGCTTCCCCAATAGCCTCAGGCCAGGGATCATGTCTTACTCACTTCTGTATTCCTGATGCCTCATACATTACCTGGTATCTAAGAGTTACTTATTAAATATTTTCTGAATAGTTCTCTGAATGAATGAATGAATGAATAAATGAATTATAAGCAGAGGCTCAATCTCAAGATATAGGAAGATACTAAAGAAAGGAAAACAAAGGTTAAATGAATGATTAAACCAATGAAAAATTAAGTGTACCATCCCCAGTACTGGCCAAGTACATTTTCAAAATGTCATTATTTTAATTATGGAAATAGCCTCTTGAAAATAAAAAAATAAATAAAGCATGTCCCTTGCTCCTAGATGGAATAAACTCATTTAGTTGTGCTACATCAGAATAGCTTCACACTATCTGGTGTTCAAAACTCATTAGGTCAGGTTGGCTAATTTTTTCCATAGTTATTTTAAACATTCACCATCTACAGAATTTCATCCCAAACCTGAACCTAATGAGTAGGCTCCTAATAAGCAGGCTCTGTCACTCAGGCCCAGGCCTGGCTTCAGTGCTACACTGGGTCACCATCAGATATCTATGGAAGACATCCAGAGCAAGCCATGGTTACCGTAGTAACAGGCACGGGAAAGGAAAGGATGGATGACTGTCGTACACAAAATGAGGACTGAGTACAGGAAGCATTGACTAGCCAAGAAACAAGAGACCTCCCCAGTTCAGAACAGCCACTCAATGTTCAGGTGCTGAAAATTGAGCTGTCCAGACATCCAATAAAGAAATACAAGGAAGCCCATTTATCCTGGCCATCAACAAGACTTTGACCCAGATGAAAATGTTACTGAGGCCTGACTGCAACATGCTGTTTATGTTTTTCAAGGAGTGTTTTCCAAATTAAGTTGGATTTAGCTTCTAACTGAACAGGAGAGACACTTCTAAACCCAAATACCATGAAGACAGCTTTTCCCTTTCAGCACTCACCACTTACCACTACTTTGTACATAAGAATATGCCTACACAAGTATATGGGCCAGAATGAAACTCACTGACATGTGCAGAAGGTGACACTCAGGGCAGCACATACTCCATGCACTGTCCTACTCAATCTATGCATTGGGTTTGAAATGCTTATTAAGAGAACCCTACAAAGACTTTTTTTTTTAAGTGACAAATTGCTAAGGATCTACTAGATTCAAAATTAGAGCAGGCTTAGGGATATCATTTTGTTAATCTGGTGGCGACTGGGGCTTTCAAAGATGTTTTATCTGCTTTTCCTGTTTGGAAATCTAGGATGGACCATGACTTTAGGCTTGTTCCTTCTGTCAATGATTAGCTGTTAGAATTGAAAGTGTTCATGAAAGATGAGTATTGAGAATACAGGAAACCCAGTGCCAAACCTGAAGGAGAAAAAATGAAGAGCAGAGGAGAGCTCAGCGGGATGGCCATGCTGGTTGGTACCTTATCTTATTTTCCTCATCGTCCACCAGGAAGTACCAGCGAAACTTCACAACCAGGGGGCTGCAGTTCGTGATGGTGATGTAGCGGATCACCTCCAAATCGTTCAGGATACAGCCGAAATCCAGCTCCATGGTCTCAAAGCTGAGGTTGGGGTAATTCACTTCTCCACGCAGAAGCAGGCTGTCTACTTGCGGGTGCTCCACATACTTGATGGCTAGAATTTCTTCTGCCACCCAGTTATTCAAATCATTTTTGCAGGAAGGGTCAAATTTGACCAGCAGGTCTTTTTCTTCACCGATCTCCAGTTTAATAGGCTACAAACAAGACAATGGGGAATTACTAATCTTTTTACTATGCATTTCCAACCTAAGATGTGAAAGAGGACAATTAAAGTTATCTATTATATTTATGTACAAACTCACATACATATACACACATACATACATACATATTAGCAGGAAATACATACATATATATATATATATATACTTTATCCATAATTGTGCACCCACACTTATACATAATTAAACAGATATTGATGTCTATATATGTATCCATATCTATGTCTGTATCTATCTCTATGCACACACAGACATTTCTTTTTTTTGGTTGGGGGAGGTCATTAGGTTTACTTATTTATTTGTTTTTAGAGGAGGTACTGGGGATTGAAACCAGGACCTTTTGTATAGCTAAGCATGCGCTCTACCACTTGAGCTATATGCTCCCCCTCAGACATTTTTTAATAGTTGAAGATGAAAACAAAAAAATTTAGAGAGGAATTATTTGAAAGAAGAGATTTTGATAGGCTTTGTGAGGTTATAAGTATTGAGGAGTTGTAAAAGGAAAATCTGCAATGAATTATATTATAAATATTCTTAACTGAAAATAAATTAGATTGTAAAATGCTCTTCCTAGATAAGTGGAAAAAGTTCTTTGCTTAAGAAAAAATTTAATAGGCTTTCTAAAGGGCTAGGGGAGGGGCTCTATATAGGATGACCCAGAAAGGAACGGATTAGGTAATTTAATTTTTCTAATGTCTGCAATTCTAACTGTTAAGCACAGTGTTATCCACTTTCTGCGGTATTCTATTCAACTTAAAATGACATTCCAGAGCTGTACAGAGTTCGTTTGGTAGATTTTGTTTGTTCTTTTCTCTCTTTGATTCAAATCCCCATGTGTTCCTTGATGCCCAGGCCACAGAAACACTTTCCCATAGAAAGCCTGGCTCTGAATTGGCTTTTTTAGGAATCGCTTAATTCCCACATTTCATCAGCAGGAAAGCCACCTCCTGGTTTTGCAGAAAGTGCCCTGAGGCAGTTGGAAGGAATGCACCCAGGAAGGAATCTGTTTACAGAACACTTCCCTCTCCAATGAGTTTTAAGGTTCAGGTATTTAACTGTGCACTTCAGTGACACAATTAGACAGTTTCAGTTGATAAAGCCAATCATCCGATTCAAGAGTCAGACAGAGGGTAATGACTCTCCAGTTGGCTAATGCCCTCTGAAAGCCCTGCCAGCCATCTGAATGGGCACAATTTAGAACCCATTCTGGTAGACCATGGCATCTGCAGCACTCGGTATCACAATGCTTGGTGTTTAAAATCTTGTAAGATTGACTCAACATTTTTTTCCCAGAGGAATGACTTTGTTGTTTTGTGGAAATGATACATACATGTAAAAATTCCCATTATATATAAAAGCACAGGGAAGAAGTTAGAAACTCATCCAAAGTTTCATCAGATAGTATTTCTCAGCGTTCACATTTAGTAAAACATTAGTCCAGACATGATAGATGGATAAATACAATTTTACAAAAATGGAATTAGACTAATTTATTTTAAAAAATCATGTTGGAATTTAAAAAAAACATGAAAAAAATTTTTATACAGGAGATACTAAATTTAAGATCATGGACTCTGGAGGCAGATGGTTTGGGTTCAAATCCTGGCTTGTCAGTTACTAGCTCTGTGAACTTGGGCAAAGTTGCTTGGCTTTCCTAACGCTCAGTTTCTCCATCTTTAAAATAGGGCAACAATACTACCTACCTCTTTTTAAGAAGATGAAATGAGTTAATATAATTATGATGTGTTCAGAGCGGTCCCTGGCACAGAGTGTATGGTATACAAATGCCAATTATTACCACCATACCTTTGTGATCAAGAGGATTGATGTAAAGTGTGGAGAAGTCTAAGGTTAGTCTAAAATCTTCCCTTGGTGGGCCTCTTCTTTTCTGCTTTGGTCATCAGTAAGACTGGTACCTTCACTAAGATATGTCTCCCTGTTGAATTCTGTATCATTTTGTCCCAGGACAAAGTATGACCTTATTTTTCAAAATCTTAAAAAAACTTCATTTTTATTTTTGAACAGATAGGACAATGAAAAGCATGTCACCTTTGTGCCCATCTCCCCACCTAGAACCAAAGCCAACTATTCTCCTCCCCTGAGGGAACCACGGTTACGCAAGTATCTTGTCTACCCTTGCATGAATATAAAGACATTGTATGAATATAAAATCCCATTCATATATGTGTTCTTCTATTTTTTACACAAAGGATAACACACTATGCATTCCTGTTCTGCACTTTGCTTTTTCCACTGGAAGATAACTCATCAGTGGATAAGGAGCTGCCTCACTCTTTCTAATAACTGCATTTTATTCCATCATATAATTCTGCCACCATTTATTTAACCAATCTCCTATTGATGGATATTGGCTTCCAGTCTTTTGCTCTTATAATCAATGTTGCAATGTATATCCTTGTATATATGTCATCTTGTATATTGTGTCTATGTCTGTAGGATAAATCCTTAGGAGTGGAATGTCTAGGTCAAGGGATATGGGCATTTAAGATGTTGCTAGCTACTGCCACACTGTCTTGCAGTGCAAACTTCCCCAACATCATAATGGAATGCCTGTGTCCACGTGCCCTCCCAAGCATTATCCAACTTTTGCTCTTTGCCAATCTGATAGGAAAAAAAAATTTCACAGTCATTTTAATTTGCATTTATTCTAACACGAGTAAAACTGGGCATATTTTCTTATACTTAAGGGCCATTTTCTTTTTCTTTTTGTGAACTCTCTATTCATTTCCTTTGCCATTCTTCTATTGGGTTGTTGGAATTTTTCCTGCTGATTTATAGAAGCTCTTTATTTTTAAAATTATATGTATGCTTTTATTAAAGTTATATGTGCAATTAATATAAAAGGCCAAACTCTACTACGAGAGTTACTACAACAAACTAGCTCCTGGCCCACCCTGGCATCCCAGCAATCTGGAGGCCACCATTCCTCAATTCTTGTTGAAAGGAGGGTCTACGGAATAGTTTTCCTGGGCAGAGAGGGGACAGTCATGCAGGGCACACAACCCAGATACCAGGGATTATGCTGGGCTACTGACACTGATGTAGGAGCCATTACATTTCCCTAAACATTTTGATGAGTTCCTCTGGGGAAGAGCATTTATCTTCATGTCTTGGGATAAAAGCCAGCCCATATCTTTTGAGTGGGGTTGGTGGGGACAGCTGCCTGGAGCCCAGGGAATCCCTCTGTTTTCAATGTTCTGCCACGCTTGTGGCCTCTAAGCCCAGGCTACTTGGGCTGAATGACTCCCACATCTTTGCAGCCTCACTGGAGAATTTTCTAGGCTTTAGATTTTTATGCCTTTTTGTCCACCCACTCCCTCCTCATTCTATTGTCGAGAATTTTTTTTAAACCTCTCATTATTTGCTACATTCATCATCTTCCTCCCCCCCCCCCTTTTTTTTATTGCTCTGGATGTCTTTCCTTTTGGACATCTCTATTTTATCTTATTAAGATTTCAAGAAGGACATGAGTGGGTCTAACCTACCACCCAGAAGGAGAGAGCTGCTCATGCCTGAATTTTCCTTTTCTCACCCATTTGTTTTTCTCTGCTCTGTGAGTTCATTCTTTTTCTCCTCTTTGAACACTGTAGTTCATCCTTGAGTTCTTTTTCAGGACAGGTCACATCATCTGTAAGTTCTTTGAGACCACAGAGTACCACCTGTTTGTACTTCTGGTTTCCTTCTATGTATACACGTTCCCTTGCAGTAGGTTTTCATCTGCCTCTTGCATATGATTATTTCCTCCTCTTATTTCTCTATTTAAAGATTTTAGCTATTTTCCCCTCAAATCATGCTTGAATGAGACCCACTAAAGAATCGGTGAGACAGGGCAGGGGAGGGTGGCACCACAACACTGTCTGCCATACCTTGTCCCCTCTCCTACAAAGATCCATCTCCCTAGACTGGTCAGCTCACAGCCTCCTCCCTCAGCCCAGTGGAGATTTCTCAGTATCTGGAGATGGGCTGGCTGGTTTAGGGTCTGGGCTTTCTTTGAGTATGGAGATTTGGTCAGATTTGAGGGGGACTGAGAGAACTGTGCTGTCATCAGTGGGAAGTCACTGTTTTCTCAAGATTGGCTTCATTATAATGGGCAGGAAGGAAAGGGCCATAATGATGAGCAGGAAGTTCTCACATCATTAATAATAGTTTTCCTACCAATGGATATTGAAATTTATTTATGACTCATTTTAGATGTTCTGTATTTTTCCCTTTGTTTCCTGGATTCTTTATATTTTTCTGGACTGAAATTCTGCAGTGTACTGATGTTATTCTCTTCCTTTATCACAGACACAGCCCCCCTCAGAGTTAGGACAGCCCCCTGTCTGGTTACCTCAGGAGTCAAGGGCAGCGGGGATTTATCAGTCTCACAGATAAAGAAGGGTCTGCTTGTTGAGAGCAACACGTTCACGGGCAGGGTGGAAATGTTCTTCACGACCAACGGCTTGTAATCAGGCTCCAGAATGGTGTTAGGTTTCTATAAAAAAGAGAAAGGAGGAAATAAACCAACTGATGGTAATATAGTAAGCCTTTGGCAACAAAAGTCTGACATTCATTGTTAACGGCAGAATTAGCATTCTATTTATGTCTATAGATGTATAGATTTATATCCTCTATATCTATCTCTCTATCTAGATATAGATTATATCTATACATGTAGAATCACTTCTCAGCAGTCCACCATACTTTCCAAATGATTTATCTAATCTCTACAAGGGATTAATATAGATTGTCTGTCTGTCTGTCTCTCTCTCTATCACTGAGAAGTGATCCTACACATACCAGAAAGCATAGTTTAGATTTTCTTACTTTCTGTTGCCTTAAACAGAAAGTTAAAAAAAAACTCATACATGCCATGCCTCTGGATAAAACTATTACTAAAAAAGTTTCCAGGGTCATAAAACAAAGTCTAATAAATTAGTGACATCTTATGGAAGAAACTGTGTATCATTATAATGAATAAAACATTTTTCTTTTACATGACATTTTATTTCATGCTTAAAATACCATTTGTAAATATACCTTTCTTGCTATATTGACAAATGCAGATAACTATTTCCCGTAAATTTTCCTGATAACACTGGGATAGTTGATTTACAAGCATCTTTCACTCTGTTAGATCAAATTTCATTTTCAGCCGCAGAAAACATCAGAAATGAATCTTGGGATGAGAGTTTCTGGTTAGACTGCTCTCCTTGTTTCAATTTCAGTTAAATCCTCCTGATTCCATATTTTGCTCTGTCTCTGTCTCTGCTTCTTTGTCCAGCATATTCTTTCTTTCACTGTGGTTCTTAGAGCCCCTGGCTCTAGGTGAGCTTGGATGTCCAGTGTCCACAGAGTCTTAGCTATAACAAATATCATAGACTGGGTGGTTTAAACAACAGCCATTTATGTCTCATAGTTCTGGAGGCTGGGAAGTCCAAGATCAAGGTGCCAGCACATCCAGTGTCTGGTGAGAGCCCATTTCTTGGCTTCTAGATGGCTGTCTTCTCACTGTATCCTTACATACTGTATCCTCATGCTGATTGAGAGATCATCTCTCTTATCTCCTCTTATAAGGGCACTAATCCCATTCACAAGGGCTCCACCTCCATGAACATATCACCTCCCAAAGCCCCCACCTCCAACATCATCAATATAGGGAATTAGGGCTTCAACACATGGGTTTTGGGGGAACACAATTAATCCATAAAGTTGACTTGAGCCTTCCGCCTTGGTTGTACCCCACAAGTCCTCGGTGCACTCCCAAAGTTCTCTCAGAGCTTCGGTCTGGCACTTGCCACGGGAAGCCAGCCAATGTCTCCCTCCCGCTCACAGGTAAGGCAGGTACTGAATTCACTCTGCATTCGCAGATTGCATACTACAGTGTGCGGAGGGGCGAAGCAGCACTTCCAACCTTCCCCCGGGCTGCTGTGTCACTGCATGTAGCTTTGAAGTGAAGAAGCCAGACTCGGTTGGTGTTGGCAAGAGGCCATTTGGAGGTTAGTGATGAGAAAGAGTCAATGCACAGAGAACCTGTTCTATTTTAAAATGACCCCTTCTTCTCTCTGGCTTGTTTGTCTCGCCAAATATCAGGAGACAGGATTTGCTGCTGGACTTCGTGAAGCAAACTGACTGCTAGTTTCAGTTGACCTTTTCAGTTCCACAGAGATGAAACCACATCTCTGTGGTCTATGAATGGTACCACAGTTACACAGCAGATCAAATCTGAGGAAACAGTGATAGAAAAATTCTTCCCATAGGCAGGGCTGGTATCATTATAGTCTAATGGACTAAATCAGATATACCGCCTTGAGCTGAAAGCAAGGAGACAGAATGGATAATTGGATGTTACGTAATTAAATCTGAATACTGAGACTTAACAGGTTTCCTGCACACGCTGGGTAATGAAGTTGCATTTCTTCATGGTCCCTGATATAGATTAAATGTGAGCAGGAAATGAACAATGAAAAATACAGTAGTAGGATAGATTTCAAACTTGTGATACTTGGGAGGAGGGAGAGAAGGGCAAAGACAAATAAACAGGGCATTGTGACCCAATTCATTTTTTAATTCAACAAGTCACTGTCATATTCAAAATATTTGCTGTTTTATTGTAGTGATAAATTCAAACAATAGACATTTAAACAAGAAGATGCTTTTTCTTTTTAAAAAAAAAGACAAGGCTTAAGGATATAAAGAGAATAAAAGCAATACTACCCCACATTTTTCTAAGTGTTTATGGGTTTCAGAAAATAATCTAATAAGAAACTAAACTGGATATTTAACATATAATGTCTTGTACAGAGTAGCTATTCAATAAATCTTCACTGAATTTTCTCTGAAAAGCTACATTTAGAGAAAATATGATGCCACCAAATTTGGCACAGCTGTCACCAATAAACATCTTTCCTGATTTCTTGAAAAAGGAAGAATTTAAAACGGTAATGAAAGCTTAATAACTAAAGCAGGAATTCTTGTAGTATTTTCTTTTTATGTGTCTCATGGAGAGCGTCACAGTTAGTTTAGCATCCTGTAACTAAAACTCTTATCCCACTTCTTCACTGTCTACCTCCTGCACTAGTCTGGTAAGCCAGGGCTTCTGCTGTGCCTTTACTGTCGAACACACTAGGTGCTCAAAAAGTATTTGCTGATGTGAATGGAACTTGTACATCTCACCTCCTGTACTAGCCTCTAAGCTCCCTTATTCATCTCCTAGGAGAGCACCTTATCCATGGTGGGTGCTCAATAGATATCTACTTAATATGAACAATATATATGGAACCCACTACCAAAATAAATGATCTTGAACATTCTCCTGCAAGCCTCTGTTAGTGGAAGAAGCCCTGGCTGGTTCCCCATGACCGGTTAGGCACTGCCACACCCAGTCCTTTCGTATGACAGCAGGGACCACACCGTGGGCTCCTCCTTAATGCTTGGTCTTCCCAGTTGGCCGTGAGGTTTATCAGGGAGGGACTATTCTCACTGTTGTACCTCTAGTACCTGACACAGTGCCTGGCACATGGTAGGTCTTAAACATTCCACTGGGTAGCCAGCGTGACTGTTTCCAAGAATACATCTGACCAGGTCACTCCCCTCACTGAAGCCCTCCAGCGGCCACTCAGAACAAACCCCAAAGTTCAGAACCTGCATCCCAGTCATGCCCTACACATCTGGCTCCTGCCCACTTCCCTAGATGGACCTCATGTCACTCTTGGCACAGACTCTGTCTAAGGTGGCTTTTCTGTTCTTTATGCTGACCAAGCTCTTTCCTGACAGGCCCTTCACATGTGCTGTTTCCACTGGCTACAGTTCTCTCTCTTCCTTTGTCACCAGGCTAACTTCTATTTTTCCTTCAAGTACCAACTTGAGGCACTTGCTCAAGGAAGCCACATGTACAAATAAGGTCATGTCTCCTGATACACACTCTTACTACACCTATACTTCTTCATAGCACTGTTTAGAATTGTAATTTAAACAATTACATTGTCATAATCTTTATTTTATTGAAATATAGTTGATTTACAATGTTGTGTTAGTTTCTGGTATACAGTATAGTGATTCAGTTATACACATATATTCTTTTCATATTCTTTTTTATTATAGGTTATTACAAGATATTCAATGTAGTTAGTTCCCTGTGCTATACAGTAGGACCTTGTTGTTTATCTCTTTAATATATCATAGTTTGTATCTGCTAATTCCAAACTTGTAATTTGTCCCTTCCCAACTTTCCTTTTGGTAAAACAATTAAATTTTAACAGTTTGTTTACAGTCTGTAACCACAACAAGTCTCTTAGCTTCGATTACGTCAGATTTTCACACCAACATGGTCCTCGACTCAGAAGATATATTCCACACATACCTGTTCTAAATAGTAAATAATTCTCTGGTGGAAATCTGCCTAGGAGTAGGTCAAGTCCTGCTGCAGTATCTTCCCCTCCTCTTCACCATCCTGGCCTTGTGCCCAGAGCAGCAATCATCCCTGACTTTCCCCTGTCTGCTGCCCACCCCACACTACTGCTCACCCTTCAGGACATATAAAGTTGTGGACTGTTACAGGTATATTCATTAAAGAATGTGAATCAAACAGTTTTAGCCAATTCTTCTCAAGTAGTGTTAGATGATCCACAGAAATAGCTGAACCTGTGTTTCAGTTTCCTCATGTGTATTGTAGGAAAGATAACAGAACCTCCTGCAGCAACTGCTGGGAGGGGCAAGTGGGAAAATAGATGTGATGAACATGGCTCAATGCCCAGCACATGCCAATCAATAAGTGGCAGCTATTTGTACCTATTACTGTAATTATCAATAATTCTTCTCTAGCCACTTCTACACTGTGATGCTTAGTTTATTTAGAGTAAAATGATGGACTAAAATGTATTTTCGGTGCACTGGAATACCCCTTCACTTTGGTCTCATACATCAGGAATGATGGAAACAGAATTTCACGGCAATTCACATTTCAAAGGGATCTAGATTTAGATTCAGAATTTTTAGTTGAATGTGTATTGGCCTCTGAAGCTTAAAAAACATCAGCTGGGTGTGGGTGTAACAGGTTTCCTATGAATTTAGCTTCCAAAATGAAAGTGTGAACATGCTGACCCACAGTGGGAGTGCCCAGCCCGCCCCAGCAAGGCCCCGCTGACCTTCTCCAGTTGGTACACGAGCTGCTTGGTGGAGACCTGGATGAGCGGCGCCACAAACTCACAGATGATGTTCACAGTCATCACCAAGCTCTTCCCCTTCTGTGTCCCGATGATGGTGCGGCACACCAGCTTTTCTTTGACTATCTGCGGATGACATATACCAGCATTTCCAGAACCTCCGTAGCTCAGAATACTTAATTCTCAACAATCAGCAAACTGATTCTCAACTACCTGCCTGGGGACACCAGGGAAGAGCACATTTTTCTGAGCACTGCCTGTCAGGGGTGGGTCTCTGTCCCACAATTAAAGTCTGATTGCTTAGGTATGTCCAGGAGGATCCTGTGCCTCCATCTGACTGCCCCCAAGGGCACAGTCAATTTACCTTTGGTTTATCCAATATGTATATGGAAGCTCTATTATGCAACATGGCTGTTAGGGACTGGATACACACCATAGTGATGGATGGTGCAGATAAAATCCTTCATTAGCTTAGAGTTTAATGGTGGTTTTATGATTTCTTATCAAGCTAGTCAGAAATTGGCTGGAAAAATTTTGCCTTTCATATTGAAATATTTAAAAATTGTGCTATAGAAACTAATATTTCTTTGGACCTAATAGATTTTTATAAAGTAGAAAGGACCCAAAGTGAATTTATATCATGAAGAGCCTGTATTGAAGAGTGCTCAGGTTTCAGACGTTACTGAATTCAAGTCTCTTCTCAATTATGTTGCAGAACTTGGAAGAACGTTCAAAGAGGCTGTTAGTAAAGCTAAAACTGAATTTAGAACCCTATCAACTTTAGATAATGACATTGTAAACATGCCCCTGCAACAGGCTATCAGTGTCTTGAGATGAGGGGCTGCATTCTATTCATTTTTGCATCCTTAATGCCTAGCACAGTGTCTGTCATGTACATCCTCAGTGAAAGCTGGCTGAGCCCATGAATATCAGAGAGAAAGAACACATTATATACTCCATAATGAGAAATAATCTTTTTTTTTTTCCTACTGAGGATGTGGTTTCCCTGAAAATGCTTTATAAGGAAGTGATGTAAGTGAAACAGAGTGCCACCTGTGACCTCAAGAAGCTAAGCAGTGGACATGCTTTCCTATCTCGTCTGCTGGGAGACCATTTCTTATTGTCTCCAGTTTCATGAGGAGAAAGTTCAGCATCACCTCCTAATTTGGTGACACCAGACAGGAGCTCCAGTAATCATCATTTCTCATTCACAAAGTCTGCATTTGTGGAGAGGATTTTAAGTGATTTCAGAAGCATTTCTTTTGGATTTTTGATGGTTTCCAACCTCCATGAGGGAAAAGGAATAATCAGACACATGGTTTGGATCTGTTTTAAGCAGAGTAGTAATAATGTAAATAACAGCAGAACATCAGAGCTGCTGAACATAAATGTGGCTCTTTTATTGATACATAAGAAGATGATGAATATACGTGTGATGCTGTTGTGTCAGGCTGAGAGGGAAGGAACTGAGAATATCCCAAAACCTGGATAGGAGAGGTAGCTGAGAGTGTCTGTAAAAACATCTTTTTTGATTAAATGTTAAGTGAATACTGCTAAGCATTAATAGGCTTAGCTTTGGCTGAACACTGGATGTCCCTCTACCAGAGACTTGTTCACTTTGTTGACTCTGGGAATGAGAACCTGCTTTAAATGGTATTTTAGAATTGGGTTCATGGTATTGTAGAAACAAACAGAAAACTCTGCATAGCTGAACCTTGAAAGAAATGGGTGCTGCCATGGTAACTCAGTGCCAAATGCAATCCTTGAGAAACCACATCCTTTCTTCAGATATATAGCAAGCGACTCTCCTAAGAAATAGAGCAAAGATTTATGCAGGAGAAAAATAGCTTCTAAACGTGGTTTCCTCTTACCCTGGGAGTAGCAGAATAACCTTCAAGTATCACGTCGATCGTCTGGCCTGGGTACAGCTCCATCCTGACAGGGTGGAGCTGAAACACGGGGCTCCAAGGGTCCCTGAGTGTCTTGGAGCACTGGGGCTGGGGCTGGCTCTTAGCAAGTCCCTTCTTAGCCAGATCCTTCTTGCCTGGCTTCTTCTGGTGACAGAAATCTTCATTCATCCAGAACAACTGTTGGACCCGACGTCCCTTGTTGGTCAACTTGAAGCAGTAATAATAGGTGTTCAGGCTGGAAAGGATGAGGCAGGGGTTGAAAGGACTGAATTTCAGGGTGTTCTCCACACCCTTGGGATTTACTCCTCCAGAAGTACTTAAAAAGTGAGCAACAAAATAGACATTATTATTATTATTTTTTAATGTAGGAAGGCTAAATGGTAGTACTACTAGGAGCTACCACAGAAACGGGACAGGGTAATATCTACTCAAGGTGTCATTAGACTTGAGTCAGGGACTTGAGTTTGGTCCCTAAGTTGCCATCACCAGGGATGGAAAAGTGGCCCCACCTCTCCTCAGTTTCTCTCAGCAGGTTAAAACGCCACAGGATGCATAGACACAGTTCATGCGAAAACCACTTCAACTTATGAAAAATGGTTCTGAGGAACAAAAGCAAAATACATACTGGAGGAGAAGCATATTTCAAATTGTTTTGAGTAAATTTCTAGTGACTAGTGAAATGTTTTTGTGACAGACTTAACTTGAAGGGAACTTTGAAGAGAAACAACATATATCCTCTAAGACTTATCACAGGTCACGGATCCAAATACCAGCGGGACTGGTCATTTTTCTCAGTCTGATGTGCTTTAAAGATGCTACTCACTCTGTCTTTCTTTCTCTTTCTTTAATCAATTCCACAGATATTTATTAAGGACCTCTTTTTGGGGAGGGGGGATGTAATTAGGTTTCTTTTTTTCTTCTTATTTTTATTTAATGGAGGTACTTGGGATCGAACCCATGACCTTGTGCATACTAAGCCAGCACTCCACCACTGAGCTATACCTTCCCCCCTATTAAGGAGTCCTTTGCTAGACACTGGGATTTCTAGGATCTTGGAGGTAGTTCAAATGTATTTTTGTTTGAGATTTTATTTTACTGATTTATAAGTTTCCTTTAAAATATTCTCAGGGAAAAAAAAACTCATCTCAAGACTGTTTTATATTTCTTTTTCATTTTGAGGGACTTCGAGTTTTCATCCCATCTGTTCCTCCTTTGGAAAGATGTCATATCTAATAAGCAAGTTGAAGCTTGATAAATAATGAGTATTTGCCGGTTGTTGGTATTACCATTTTAATGTAAATATATGTCCAAAAGGACATGCTCATTGGAGCCTTTACTCTGTAATTTCACTTCATGACTAAGAGTAGTTTAAGGGGGAAAATAATAAATGATATATATTATTTTTATAAGCTAGGCAGGGTCTCTGTCACTTATTCACAGTCTATCTTTCAATCATCATAGCAACCCAGTAATAAAAACTGCACTTACTCCCATTTTATTGATGGAGAAACAGAAACTCTGAAAACTTAAAGGAGTTGTCCAAAAAAATGCAATCAGAACAGGGAGCATATGATACGGGTATTTCTTTAGACCCTTATGTTCAAAAAGTTGGCAAATTTTTCCTGTAAAGGACTGAATAATAAACATTTGAGAACTTTTGGGCCACATGGTCCATCACAACTACTCAACTCTCCACTGTAGAGTGAAAAAAGCCATAGAAAATATATGTACATAAATGGGCATGGCTGTGTTCCAATAAAACTTTATTTACAGAAACATGCAGTAGGTGGCAGTGTTCCACTCCTGCTTTCGATGATTCTTCTGGAGGTTGAAGGTATCATGATTTTATGTCAAAAGGAAGAACAATAAGGTTTCGGCAGAGTGGAAATTGGCAGCTAAAAGCTATAGTTGCTTCTATAGTCATAGAAAACTTAGCTAATCCTTCAGTTCCAGGCAAGTGTCAGAATATCCTTTGGGGTTATTTGACAATACTTTTAGATTAAGGAGAACACGTAATTAAGCCTGGTTTGCAGTAGATTGTTTTCTATAATTATATTTGAATGCACTTAACAAAAAAATTGGAAACAGAGGCATGGTATGCAATGAAAAAATGCCCTAGCTTATGGTCAGTGGACAGGGGGAGAGGAGCATTTTTGTATCTAGGTGACACAAAAACTGCAAAAAAAAAAAAAAAAAAAAAGTCTCTCTGAAAACACATGCAGTTAACTATCTGACTTGCGTATTACTTAATTCCTATTGGTTTATGGTATTTTTCAGTCAAGTGCCATATTTTGTAGATGAAGCAGAGGAAAGGAGGTGTGGATGGGCTTGCAGGAAGGGCTCCTAAAAGGTTTTTGTCAGGCACATCTTAGTTTCAGGGCCTCAGGCCAGAAGGCAGGAGCATCCCTTTGACATCTGCTCACAGTATTGCGACAAACAGGTACAAATTCAGCTGGCTCTTCAGAGACAACTGGTAACAGCTCATGAACTTCTAAGGAAACAAAAATAAACCCTCACACATATCCTCCACTATCAGTATCCAAACGTCATACATTTTCACAATTAAATTTAGATCATTCTGGTCAGAGGTGTCTATACTGTATCACTTTTTATTTAAATATTGAGATTCCTTAACTTTTCCTGAGTGACCAGGTGGAGCCAATTACAACCATCTCAAGGTCAGTGCTATGGTGGGGAGGCAAGCAGAGGATGTAATTCCAAAAAACATTACTGGCTTTGCAATAGCTGATAAGATACATTTATAATATATTTTCACCTTCCTAGTTATAGTCTACTTAGGTTACCTCAACAGAGATGCATCTGTATTTCCCACATTCATGGAGAGGAATTAGCAGTGTATTGGAATCAAAGAAGAGAAATCATGGTTCAGATTCTAAATTTATCACAAAGAAGCTACTATAAGTTTTAGAAAAGAATTCACTTTCTATGAACTGTCTCTTCTTTAGCGTTGAGGGACACAGTCTGGAGAATGAAACCAAGTTATGACCACGAAATGTCTCTGTGTGGCTGATGAACCCATCTGGAGAGGGAAAAGTGAGTATGGGGAATGGAAGTGGTTGAGGAGGCTAGTTCTATTTACTTAAAAATAATTTTCCAAAGTATAGGTGATGCTCAGTTTATCAACATATGTGATACGTATAAAAACTGGCCCATGGTATTTCCTTACCTAAAATGTGCTCCCAAATTGAGTTCTGGAGCAAAGGGCTTATCTGAAACAATGGTGGAGCCAATTCCTGAAGCCTGGACAGGAATCCGGTAGGTGTTGCTATTTTCAACATCCAAAATGACTGTGTCTTTGAATGTCACTATGTCATTTAGGTTAGCAGTCAGTGTCAGTTCAACATCACTTTCCGGGGGAACCATGCCTTCCTTGGGTTCAACTGTCCAAAGGGACTTTTCGTGTGCCTGTAACACAAGACTTCAAGTTAACAGTGAAGATATTCTTGGCTTTTCATTCTGCACGTCAAAGCCCTTTATACTTCAAATGAACTCAACATCAGAGACAAATATTACTTTTTTGAATCAAAGCAGCTGGGTGTTTGTTGTGTTTTTCTTTTTTTTTTAAAAGCAGTATGATTCCCAAGAGCAAACCTACAATTCAACTTCTGAATGCTCTGTGAAGATTCTTTACATCTCTCAGGATGACAGCCCAGTTCTCTAATAACCTTGTATTAATTACCTGCTCTAATCTCCAAATTCTGAGATACCAACAGGAGGTACTACATCCTTCCTGGAATTAGGAATTTTTAAAAGAAATGGCTTTCAAGTGCAAAGTTTCAATGATGTTTTAGTAGGGATGAATAGTTTTCATTAATGAACACAACACAGGAAGCCATGTTGATTTCTATTATTTCATAATAATCAATAGAACTTCATTTGCTAAAATTCCAAACTTATTTTGAAATGTGATAGGATTAAATTATAGAGTTGGAAGTATCTCCCACCGATCTGTTCCCTTTAACTGCTAAGATCCTCATAGCTCACTGTCTTTCCTCCCTGATGTCTTTGGCCAAACAATACCTCTCAATGAAGCCTACTCTGACCATCATATTCTAAATTTCAAACCTTACCCCCATACTTCTGATCCCCTTTACCTTGCTCTGTTTTCCCCTTAGCACTTATCATCTCCTAACATAGTGCATAATTGACTTAGCACACTTCTGCCCCCTTGTACTATGATATAAGCTCTCCATAGAAGGGATTTTTGTCTTTCTTGCTATTGTTGTTTACTGATATAACCCCAGTACCCATAACTATGTCTGGTACATGGTAGATAATTAATAAATATTTGTTAAATTAATTCATGTATCTGATTTTCAATCAAACCCTTTGATGTCAGAGAACTCATTTCTCATCTAAGGTAACTCATCCCTGGTTTTAACAACTCAAGCTGTTTGATATCTCTTCCTTATATTAAGTAGAGATTTTTTTTTTTCCTTTTGACCTTCCATACACTGGTATTTGGTCCACTCCCCTGGAGCTAAATAGAGTAAATCAAATCTCCCTCTTGCTTAACAGCCCTTCAAATCCTGCATCCAGCTTTAAAAGAAAATCTTGTATGGCACAATGAGGCTCCAAAGTAAGATGAAAATTTGGTTGAAGTGTCAAATAATAAAAAAAGACTCATGCTTTAAGTACCTTATTTAATCTAAAAATATAAACTCTGCTTATTTGATAGTAATCTATTTTCTCAGGCTGCTTTTAATATTTTTCTCCTTTTATGTGATTGATTGTAGTGCAGTTCACTACAGTGTGTCTAGTTATGGGTTTGTTTGTATATCCTGCTTAGAATTTGCCACCCTTCTAGAATCTTGTGGTTTGATACCTTTTATTTCTAAAAAAAATTCTCAGCCATAATGTGTTTATTTTATTTTATGGGAGACCCAGGCTGTTCTGATCTGATGACCAACAATGCGTTGGCAAAGACTGAAAAAAGAAGAGATGTAGAGATCATTTCAGGACTTCCAAGATAATAACTGAGAGGCAAAGTCAACCTTTCCACTTTATTGGAGAAGAGTTTGATTGTTCACTCATGAATCTTCCTTGGCTCCTCATATTCTTCTAAGTAGGGAAGTTCACAATAAGCCCTCTAACGAAAAGTGTACAGAAGAAAATAACTTAAAAACAAACGTAAAATATATTCTGTGGACTGAATTTGAGAGAGCATTCCAGTCCAAAATTATCCTTCCTTTATTTAATTTCTATGGTGTATTTCTCCTAGCAAAAGGAAAAAGAGAAATGTAAAAACATATGTAGCTCAAAACAAATAAACAAAAGCTCTAGGAGGGCTTGGTTCACTGTAAAGCTACGGATCAGAAACTTCCTGACAAGCATAGATCAGGTTAGGAAAAGAGTTGCACTGATGATCATTGTAAATAAGAATGTATGTTGCAATTTGTAGGCAGGAGTTAGAAATTTCAGCTAGGCAGAATCTCACAGGATGGCAGTACCTTGGAAAGTCACCAAAATCCAGGTCTGGCTCCAGTGCAGATTCAGAGACTGGATTTGGTCAGTGGATTCTGAATTATCACTCTCTGGGAAACAGGCTCATAGGTACTTAAATAAGGAAAATCTAGTATTTATACCCAAATGCCAATTTCCCAATTAACAATGAAGGAAAATCCTATTCCACAGATCAGAATGCTAATTATATTTCCTCCTGGTTTGAAGTTCTGCATGGGAACTAATAAGTAAATTACATTTTAAAATTTAAATAAATTAAGTGAAACAAAGAACAGTTGTCAAGATTATAAAGTGTTTACAAAGAGGATATAGATGAATGATGATGAGGAAATTTTATTTTAATTTTGGCATTAATGGAAATTATAGATTTAACTCTATGCCAAGAGTCCAATCATTATTCATAATCCTTTAATATGGGACATCTCTAGAGACATGGATATAAAAGACAACAATTAAACATTAAATACCACACTAGATAAACTAGGACTGAGATGGGATATTTGCATGTTAATTATCTCCATTCAGAAGATACTTTCTGAAAGAAATGCTGGTGCTTGTACAACTCAAACTGTTTTTCCAAAATTTCTCTCTAGGTTTTCTACCCATAGTAAATTAGCCCTAGTTAAGTACTAAAATATTAAGAAAGCAGTAAGCAAGTCTATCTTTCTAGAATATTAACCTGTATTTGTATATAATTTTACCCTAAAATATTAATAACAAAAAGATAATAAACTTCATAAATTTAATTTTTGAGATTATAGATTGATTACTATTGGCAAGAGAAACTACAAGGATTGAATGCCACTATATTCTGCTCATGTTTAGATTCACAGAAATAATTTCTTTGCATTTTTAAATTTATTCATATTTTTTAAAAGTCTGTAATAGTCCAATCACAGCAATGTAGGCTTCTTCTAGCATGCACTTTATAACTCTTACAGCCTCTACCCATGACCCAAAACTCTTACAGCCTCTACCCATGACCCAGTTCCAAATCTGCTGTCACATTTTTAGGAATTTGTTACAGGGGTACCCTACTCTCAGCACCAATATCTGTCTTAGTCAGCTGGGGCTGCTATAACAAAGTACCATAGACTGGGTGGCTTATAAACTACAGAAATTTATTTCTTACGATTCCAGAGGCTCTAAGTCTGAGATCAGGGTGCCAGTATGGTGTAGTTCTGGTGAGAGCCCTCTTTCAGGCAGAAGACTGATGACTTCTCATTGTATCCTCAAATGGCAGAGAGCAGAGCAGAGGAAGTGAGCTCTCTTCTGACCCTTATTAGGACACTAATCCCATTCACGAGGGCTCTACCCTTATGACCTCATCTAATTCTAATTACCTCCTAACACCAGCCCCACTGGAGGGTAAAGTTTCAGCATATGAATTTTGGAGGTACAAACATTCAGTCCATGACATTCTGCCCCAGGCCCCCAAAATTCACGCCCTTCTATATGCGAAATATATTCATTTCATCTCAACAGCCCCCAAAGCACATAACTTGTTTGGTTTCACAGGCTTACTGCTCGAGAGGAATTTCACCTTAGGATGAATGTACCTTGAGCCTCCCTCCTGTCTGATTTAGTTGATACTTAGATTCTGGACTTCAGACTTTAGAGTTGATACTGGAACAAGTTAAGACTGCTGGGCTGTTGGGATGGAATGAATGTATTTTGCAGGTAAGAAGGACATCAATTTGGCGGGGCCAGGATGGAATGTTATGAACTGAATGTTCGTGTTGCCCCTAAATTCACCCTTTATGTGACGGTATCAGGAGGTGGGCTTTGGGGTGGTAATTAGGATTAGATGATATCATGAGGGTGGAGCCTTCATGAATGGGATTAATGTCCTCATAAGAGTCACTTCCTCTACTCTGCTCTCTGTCATGTGAAGACACAATGAGAGGTCACCAGTCTTCATTTTGGAAAAGGGCTCTCACCAGAACTTGACCATGCTGGCATCCTGATCTTGGACTTCCAGTCTCGAGAACTATGAGAAATCAGTTTCTATACTTTATAAGTCATCCACTCTATTGGTACTTTGTTACAGCAGTCTGAACTAAGACACAGCCCCAAAGTGAAAATACTAATCCTCTAACATATTAATCATAGAAAGTGACACAAAAGATGAGTTCTAAAGAGCTATAAATGCAACTTAAATTTTCTATAGATATTATTAATGGGTCATTATAGCTTCGTTTCATTGGCGTTTTTATTACAGTAAATAGGAGTCTGTCATGTCATTTTCAGTCTGACCTACACAATCAACGTAATATATGGAAATAGATTTCCTGTGCTTGAGTAACCAGCCCTGTCTTTGCTTAGAACTACTTGTTTTACCTTCAGTTTTTTTTTTTAATTTTAGGCTACTATTTTTAGATAAAGTAATGTCAGCTACTATAAAGTAAAGATTCATGATGATCAATGGCTTAATTCAACAGAAGCTTATTTCTGGTTCACATGCATTCCAATTGGTGGCAGGAGTGAAGATGTGCTTGTGTTTCATTCAGTCATTCAAGGACACCAGCTAAAAAGATTGACATGTTTAACTTGGGGCTTCTAAGTCAGTCTGCACATTGACACTCGATTGGCCAACAAGAGAAGAAAGAGAATGGAAGGCCATGTGTTAAGATTTTATGCACCAAGTCTGGAAGTGGTACACGTCACCTTTGCTCACTTCTACTGGCCAGAACTCAGTCATGCAGCCACACCTAACTCCAAGGGAGGCTGGGAAATGTCATCTGCTCTGGGTCCAAGAATAAAGGAGGATGGGCATGGTGAACTGCTAGCTACTCACCGCTAAAGCTACCTTGTTGGTTTAGTCCACTGTCATGTCTTAAGGTTTTTCCCCAACTACCCTGGATGTCAGATTCTGGAAAGTGAAGAGTTCACTCCATCAGAACACAGGCAGCGTAACTTGGTATTTCAACTTCTATGGGAATTGCAGGCCTGGGGTTCATGTCTACCTGCTGTTAGGACAAAAGGAGGGGCAACTAGAAGATAAAATAAGAATGTTCTAGGCAAGATCATCTCACTCTGTTGGCCCTTCTTCCCAAATATGTGGCCTTTGAGCACTCTATATATAGTTTTACTCACTTACGAGGCTCAGCTGACAATTAAAACATAAATCAATGCCATTTTTGTCCTTTTATCAAGACAACAAATGCCTTTAAGAGGAGGATACTGTCAATGTCATCTTTCTTGTCCTAACCATTTTATTTTCTTCCTCTAGCCAGTAGCACAGGTCAACCCTCTGTCTACAGTAAAGAGAGGGTGTCATCAGCATAAATGCTATTTCAAGTCAGAGGATATTAGTTTTCAATGGATGGGTACCATTTCTATTCTGATTCCTTCTGACACAGGTTGGCTGCTCTAGAAAGAAGTCCTGAAGTTGCTCTCCAGGGCTGAACTGGTGAGTTTTCTTTTTGATGAAGCTTATTAATCAATGTTTGGCATAAAACCAGGCAGCAAAGTATATCCTAGAATCCAAGAACAAGGCGCATTAAAATGCCAGCTGCGAAGGTACTGGACTATCTTTACCCAAAGTTAGGCTCTAAACCACTTTAACCTTGGTCTCTGGCTTTTAGGGAGTGTTCTTTGTTTTTAGGGAGGACTTGGTCTATGTGACATTTTCTGTTATGAGATGGCAAATTTGAGTAAAGAAGGAATGGATGAATGATAATCATAGATGCGGAGGACATTCAGTAACCCTTTCAAAATCACAATACAGCAAGACAATGACTGATAGGTTAGGAAGGAGAAGTCTGAAGGAAAAGAGATGTTGCGGTTTGGGCTCAACTGTCAGATATTGGGCATGTCATGTCACCATGCCTGGTCTCAGTTTTCCCATCTGACACTGACTGCACCTTCTGCATAGATGGTTAAATGACGTAATGCATGTAAAACTCACGATAGTGTCTGGCACATAGTAAGTCCTCATAAATGACAGCTACTGTCATCATTTTACCAAGAGCTGGAATATCCCCACCTGACACATTATGAGCTCAACAGCATTTTCCAAAAAAAAAAAAAAATTACAAAACTGAGAAAACAAGGATGGATGCTAAGAAAGCATTTAACATACAATACTCTTGCCAGAAGAGAAGCATCTCACAGAGGTTTACAGTAGACTGAAGTCTAAGACGGCCTCCAAAGTTATCTTCTCCCAATTATTCAATCAAACACTAATCTAGGCTCTGTGGTGAAGGGATTTTGCATATGGGGTTAAGGTCCTAAATCAGTTGACATTAAGGAAGAGAGGTGATCCTTAGTGAGTCTGAATTAATTAGGTGAGTCTGACTTAATTAGATGAGTCCTCAGAAGGGACTGGGCTCTTCCTAGTGAGATTCCAAGCATGAGAGGGTCTATGCAGGAGGCCACATGGTGGGGAACTGTGGGGGGCTTGACAGCTGACAGCAGTCCTTGGTTGACAGCCAGCAAGAAAATGGGGCCTCAGTCATGCAACTGCAAGAAAACCAACTCTACCAAACCTGAGCGGGTCTAGAAATGGATCCTTCCCTAGTCAAGCCTCCCGAAGGGAAGGAATGAAGCTCAGCCAGCACCTTGATTTCAGCCTCCTGAGGCCCTCAGGAGAGGATCCAGCCAAGTCATGCCTGGACTTCTGATCCCTGGAAACTGAGGTAGGTAATAAAAGTGTGTTTTATGAAGCCACCAAGCTTGTGGTAATTGTTCACATGGCAGTAGAAAACTAATGCACGGTTTCGTATGTTTGTTTCAAAGATGACAAAAATGAGCTTTCCTAAGCCTTCCATCAAAATTTCAGCAACAACTGCCTCTGTTTTTTTCTGCGAATTGGGGTTGGAAAGCTGGTCATACAGCAGCCCATGAATAACACGCACAGCAGGCTGGTATGTGCATGTGCCTATGAAGGTGCGAAGACAGATGGATTGTGATCTTTTGCATTTCAGAGTACCATGCCCACTGGCGATGAGTGTTACGTCCTCCTCCCTGAGGTTTCATCTCTCTTAGGATAACATTTACTTTTTATTTGACAACAGGGCATCAGCGCACTTCTTAGGCAGTGCTCAGGTCCCAAGGTAAAACAGCCAGAGCTTTTGTAAGTTACACTATCATGTATTTAATATTTGCCATGAAAGGCAGAAGTGTCTGCACATGTCGTCTCCACAGTAAATGAGAACGATGCGCTCAGGCCAACCTCCTGTCCTGCTGTGCTAATGACTGTGGGGCTTGAAGGAAGGAGCACTGCGCGCTTTTCTTCAAAATGACTTGCTTGCCGGTTGAAATCTGCAGGAATTTCCTTCCATGGAATGACAGAGAGGACACAAATAACAACAGGAATCCATGTGAAGAGTGAGGGATTGCTTTGGATTTATACTATTATCTCAGCAGATGATCAATTCTTTGTGGAACAAGAACAATGAACAGTCATTGAGGCTTTTTTCTTTTTTGTCTTCTAAATGGTACCTCTAGTCATATGGTTCTCTACCCTGAAGTGAGTCACTCTGCTGCTTAAAATTAACTGCATGTTTGGAGACGAAGTACAAAAGAAATGGTGCCGGAGCTTTACAAGAGGGACAGAGAGGGTCACGATTAAAAAAGGGGGCTTTAGAGTATGTGGTGACCTTTAGAGTATGTGTAGAGTATTTGTAGCCAGGTGATATTAGACTAATTTTTCAAATCTAGGTTTCAGTTTGCTGATCTGTTAAATGTGGTACTTGAAGATGAAATAAAATGGTTGCCAAGCATCTAGCACTTTGTCTACCATGGAGTAAATAATAAGTGGTGGTTATTGTTAACATTATCTTCCAAAACTTCATGTCCAGTTCTCCCTCCTGCTTGCCCCCTCCTCAGTCTATCTTGTTGATGGGACTATCTTTGACACACCTGATCCTGTGCCTCTTCTACTGGAGATTCTGGATGGCTCTCCAAAGTCTGGACTAGTGGTGCTGAATCTCTTTCCCCTTTGAGAAATCTATGGAACCCCTCCATAGAAAAAAGTACACACACACACTTCACCACATGAACACACATACCCCATGAACACACATACCCTAAACACATATCCTAAGCTTTGCATATAATTTCCAGGGTTCGTGGACCGCAAGGATGGTGGTTATTCTCCTGTTTGAAACAAGGCAACCTACAATCAAGACTGGTATACAGGATAGGAGCCTCCAGTCTGGAGGATTTATTCCAAATTCTTCATTAGAGCGCCCCAAATCACGTTTCCAGACTTACTTCCCAGGCACTGTCAATTTCCAACATGCATCCTGGGCTTTAGCCACACCAGATCTTCCCAAGTATGTTGTATATCATTATTGTTCTCTGGAAAGGTACACCCCATTTTCCTGAGTTCCTTCTCCTTATCCCTGAAGTATCCACTCAAACGTGCCTTTCTGTCAACATTCTTAATTTCACAGAATTAGCCACTTTCTCCTCTGGGCTTACATATAATATAGCACATTGTAATACTGTGTTGCTTTTGTATCCATTTCCTTTTTTTTTTTAATGCTGTAAACTCTTTGAAGAAAGAGATCATTCTATTTACTTTTACATCTCTCCCTTCAGTAAACACAGTTAGCACAGTTAGTACCCAGCATGGAGGATATTATTGGTCAATAAATATACAAAAAATGTTTAGCATCACCAGTAAGCCAAAGAAACATACACTTAAGTAACAGTTCAACATTTTTTTTATCTGTCAGGTTTTGCAAAACTAACAAAATGTTGGCAAGAGTCTGGGAGAGGGTGACATTCTTCAGCACTGATGGGGTCAGGGTAGGATGTAAATTGGTACTAGTCTTCCAGGAGATAATTTCAAAAGATGTATCTTAGTTATGTTCATGCCATTTGACCCAGCAATTACATTTCTAAGCATTCATTCTAAGGCAACAGTTAAAGACTAGAGCAGCAATTAGGATATGAGCATTGTTGACAGTGGTGGAAAAACTGAAAACCACCTATCAGTAGGGGATTAGTTCAGTCAACTGTGTAGAGACAAATGATGCAGTAAAGTCAGTCACCAAAAATGATCTGCACAGGAATATGCCTTAATAATTCATGTCAAAACTGACATGAGTGAAAATAGCCAGTAATGAAATAGTATTACTCGATGGTGGGAAGGCAGGAATACATAGACACATCCACAGTAAGGATTTGGAAGATGTACACCCAAAATCTAATACTGGGTATCCGCAGGATGGCACTATGAGTGATTTTCTTTTCTTTTAATTTTTATTTGTTTCATAAGGATAAAGTTTTTTGTGCAATAAGAAGACATACACTTACATTTCTTGAATAAATAACTCATCCTAAAAGGATATCAACAGTCTTTCCCTTTAGAGCTCATTTAATTTTAACTCTGTTTGCTCTCTTGCTTTCGATTGATACCCAGTTTCCTTCTTCCTTAGAAGCTTTTTCTTTAAAAATAAATAACACATGGCCACAGGGTAAAATTCAAATGGCTTCAAGGGTAAAGAGTCTTTTTCTCTCTCCCATGCTGCCCATGGCCACTAGTTACCATCTCCAGAAGCAGCCACTGTTCACAGTTTTTTGCATCTTTCCAGAGACACTTTATGACTGAAAAAAAAATACATATATATATATATATATATTTGCATATATACTTTTTCTTGCATAAATGGTAGCATACTTATACTGTCCTGGAGCATGATTTAAATTTTTCAAATTTTTATGAAATGTTCACATCCACACAATTTATGAAGTTACATGGTTCTAGAAAAGGTATCTTGTAAAAAAATAATAGTCCCTTGAACTCAATCTCCCAAACCTTCTCATTCCCATTGTTGCCCATTAATGGGAAAACTACTGTCTTCTCTTGGTATTCGCCTCCATGTCTCTAAGTAATCTACTGCTACTTAATTTTTCAGTTTGAGCCTTATCCACTTGCTTTTATGGAAGACAATGATGGCTTTTTTTTTTCCTGTCCCTCTCTCCATGTCTCTTTTTCTCTTTCACTTTCTTCTCTCCATTCTCTCAATATAGACAAAAGTTATTTTCTGGTGAGAAAAACATTTGCATTTTGGCCATTATAAGCACGCAAATATTCACAGCTGATTTATGATAAGGGTACTAGGATTACATCTCCTTTCTGGTGCCACTTTCATTTTCCCAGGAATTATTATCCTTTCTTTGCTTGGTTTTTAATGTATTAACATGGATTTATCCCCAAACTCTCAGTCAAAGGGGTAAATCTCCTCTCAGTACTTTTGGAAACATCAGATTTTCTACCAGTTCCACTTTCTTGGAGACAAATCTCTCCTGGAGTCATCTGTTCTGTAACTGTCCTATCTGGACTGGCTGCTGTCTGGGTCTGCGATAAGGTCCTAGGAGTGCCACACAGTGATGTCCTATGTGTCCCTTGAGTTTCTCACCTGTGTCTGAGCTCCTGTTTCCTGAAATCATGTCTTTCTCACTTTGGTGGAGCACATTCTTCAGTACCTTCCTGAGAAAGGGTCCCTGAAGAGAAAATTTTTTGAGATCTTGCACGTCTGAAATGTCTTATGCTACCTCCACACTTGATTAGTTTTCTGGCTGACAAAATTAGGATTTATTTTCCTTCAGAAAGTCTTTTTTTCCCACCAGTGTTGCTGTCACAAGAAAGTTGATGCCACTCTGGTTCTTAATTTTTTAAATTTTGACCAAATTTTATTATTATTTTTCCATCTGGAAGTTCCTGCAGTCTTATCTTTGTGTCCAGTGTTCTGGAACTTAATAATGATGTGCCTTGACATGAGCCTATTTTCATCCATTATGCAGCATATTTGATGAGTCTTTCCCACACATTCCCCTCCATCAGTTCTGGATACATTCCGTGAATTATTTATTGCATATTTTCCTCACCTCTCTTTTTAAGTTTGCTCTTTCTGAACCACTATTTGGATCTTAGAACTCCTGAACAAGTCATTTTATTTTCTAATCTTCCTTTCTTAGTTTCTAGCTCGTTTTCTTATTGTTCTACTTTCTGATAGCTTCTCAATTTTATTTTCCGATGCTTTTGTCTAAATTTTAATTTTTGTGTTCATTTTCTTAAATTCTATGAGCACATTTTTGTTCTTCTTTTAAAAAACACCCCCCTGTTCCTATTCATGGATGCAAAGTCATCTTTTATTTTCCTTAGATTATGAATGATCATTTTGTTCGATTTTAAGCTTTCTTCTCACTGTATTGTCTTGGTTTCCTCCAAGTTCTCATTTATGTTTTTTGGTTTCTTACTTCTGCATCACAGGCTTTTCTGTGGAGCTTGGTTTAGTACTTACATGTGTAAGAGTGAAGCACTAAAACCACTGTGCACTAGGATGGCAGCTAGCCAAGGGCCTTCTATATGCCCAACTATCGTTTATTTCTGCCTTTCCTTGTGGCTGGCGAAACTGTCCAGAGAAGAATATTCCAGTCTTCTGCCCATGTTCTGGGAATTGAGAGAAAAGGGGGCTGGAGTTCTACCTTTCAGTATAAAGATATTCCTGTAGTCCTCTTGTTTTTCTAATGGTACCCTGCCCTCAGCAGTGTCTGGGGAGTCAGCAGCCAGTTTAATATTATTCCTTTTAAGGGAAACTGTCTTTTTCTCTGGTTATTTCTGGTTTTTAGCTGCTTTACGATAATGTGCCTAGGGGGGTTTTCTTTGTATTTATTTTGCTTTATGTTAATAATGCTTTCTGAATCTGTGGCTTGATGTCTCAGCTATTATCTCTTTTGCTACATTCTCTCCTCTTATCCAGGTACTCCAGTAACCATACTCCCTGTGTTTGTTTTACCAACTCTTCTACATTTTCATCATTTTATCTGTCTGTGTTTCACTTTGGGTAGTTTCTTCTGATCTTCCACTTCCACACTGTCTCTTCATCTGTATGTAATATGCAGTTAAACCCATCTATAATGAGTCCCTAATTTCAATGGCTGTATTTTTCAGGTCTTCAATTCCCATTTGTTCTCTTTTATACTTTCCAGATCTCTACCAAAAATTTAAACCTTGCCTTTATTTCCTTGCGTTTATTATGCACATTGTAGTTTTCTATTAACTTCTCTTGACTCCTTGTATGCCTGGTAATTTAAAAATTAAATGTTGGACATCATATATGAAAATTGTAGAGACTTTCTGAGGCTTAGAATGATGTTTTCATCCTCTGGTGACAGTGGGGGAATCAACAATCCTGGATCTCCTTTTTCCAGGCAGAGATTAAAATGATTTGAAGTGAGGATCTGTTCTAGTTTACCTTGGTTCCCAGGATGTAGCATTTCAGAGTTCTAACCAAAAGTCTGGGAAGTTCAACATTCTCTAATTTTATCTCTCACAACTGTCCTGATTCCAATTTTTATCTTCTTAGATCAGTGATTTTTCTGAAAGCTCTTTTCAGTTTTTCAACCTCTTTTAGAACTACTAGGAAAAGTAATCACAAACGTTGGGCATGTTATGTCTCAATTTCCTTTTTCTTTGGGGTTGTCACTGACTTTGTGGCTCCATCATTCCCTCAAACTCATGATTTTACATATTCTGCCCAGCTTTTCTCCTTGTTCTTAGAGGGAAGTAGTTCCGAAGGATAGATTGAACTGAAAGGGCTTGGTCACTGATGTGCTGAGAGTTCCTGTTGGTCAAACAATTGTAAAATTGACTTCCCCTTTTGTGGGGAAAAAAAGACTGTGAGAATTTTAAGGCCAGCTGGGTTTGACTGTGTAAGGGAGGCAGTTATTTGCAATTTACATTGCTCTTAAGTAATATGTATCAACAATCTTTTAAGGCTACAAGAATATATCTTTGAATAAGGACCATACTGTTTTTTCTAAAAGTCACTGCCTTCTCAAGATTCAGTGAAAGGTGTCAGATCAAACCCAAGGCATGAAGATAGCCAGATAAAAGGAAACAGGACTGCTATGAGCACAGAGGCATGATATACACAGTGTCAGGAAGCATCTGTACAAATACATGAGTAAATAAGCTCCAAGGAGCTTAAGAATCAGAGAGCTAATGAATCTGAAATTTCTAAAGCAACTTACTTGCTAATAAACCTCTTTTCTTTGATGCAGAACACATATGCATTCATCAATAAAAATGTTTTATATTTTACAAGATGGCTTCACTGTCAAAAATTTAGAGAAACAAGTGAAGAATGAGGAAAAAGGCAGCATTAGAGCTCCCATGTGATAGAGCTCTATACGATATGGATTAGTTAAGTTTGAAAGCTTAGGACCTCTCTGAGTGTGCCTCATTTCTTTTTCCTTCTTACCTAAGAAAGAAATATGAAAGACCTTAAGATATAATGTCATAAAAATTTATGTCTTTCCACAAGCCATTTCCCCTAGATCTTTTTGTCTGTCAATATTAATAATCAAATATTGAATGCAGAATGCTTATTTTTCACCAGGAGTTTCTACATAGATTATCATGTTTTATCTTCTAGAGGCCATTATTAGTTCCATTTAAAGAGAAGGAACCAAAGGCTCAGAAAGATTAAATAACGTGCCCAGAATGTTCATGCAGAGTTAGAATGTGATTCCAGATCTGACTGAATACAGTGTACTTACTCTCAGTGGTACAGAATACTACTTCAGCACTCATATACTCAACCACCCTGGGTTGAGTGAATACCCTAGGGTAAGACAACTCTGCATGACACATGTCCATGCCTACCCTCAGATAACATTGTTCTTCCCTCTGAGACACACCCCAATTTAATGTTCTAACATCCCAGAGGGGGATTTTTTTCTTCCAAAGTATGAAACCTAATGCTATATACAACAATTTCATCACAACTGAAATATATATATATAAAAAAAGACGTACCCCAAGTCCCATCCTACACAGACTCCTACTATGTTATATATGTCCTCCCGTCTCTTTTCTTTCACTTGTGATAGGGAAGAGGAAATGGGACTGAGGAAGAATATGATTTGCTCCCTGATCGACATCATATAATCTTGATGTATGTGGACTGGGGATTTCATACCATCAATAAACTTTTATACCGTGCTCCTTAACACATCTCTTCTTGTCTTTGCTCATTATATAAAAGTGTTTGTTTCATTTTGTATTAGCTTTTTGCCAGAGATGATTGTCTACTGCCAGCACACAAACAGGCAGAATAAATTCTTTAGTTAATAATGAAAACGATAGGCATCCCTTAAAAGTAATGTGAATTGGTGTCTTAGTCAGTGTGCGCTATTAGAACAGACCACAGACTGGGTGGTTCACAAACAACAGAAATTTATGTCTCACAGTTCTGGTGGGTATGAAGTCTGAGATCAAAGTGTCAACATGGCCAGGTTCTAGTGAGAGGTGTTTTCTGGGTTGCAGACAGCCATTTTTCTCATTGTATCCTTCCTCACGTGATGACGAGGGTGAGCGAGCTTTCTGGGGGGTCTCTTTTATGAGGGAACTAATCCCATTCGTGAGGATTCTGCACTCATGACTTAATTACTTTCCAAAGGCCTCACCTCCTAATAACATCACATTGGGGGTTAGGATTTCAATATATAAATTTGGAGGGGTGGACATAAACATTACAGTTGGATTGATGATGATGCTGGTAATGGTGAAGAACTTATAAATTTTTATGGAGGAGGGAAGGTGGGACTTGAAAAAAAGGCACATTTGATCCATATAAAGGAAGTTTTGCCTGAACCTCCCTCTGAGGTAATGAGTATTAACTGTATCTCTGAATAGTAATTAATTAGAAAAAACAATTTGCTAAAGCTAATTAAGAGCTGGAACAGGCAGAATGAAGATGGAAAGGCTTACAAAGCATGGAGGAAACCCACATATTTTTCTTTTATTTTCTGGATAGCTCTTTAGTGACAAGGGAACCAAACTTCCTTTCATTTTGTTTTTAGCTTATACTCAAACTAATCATATCCAATCAGTAGAGCTGTTGCTCTAGATGCAAGGAAGGTGCTGACCCATCATGTTACCTAACATTCAATCAATAGCTTTCCTTCTCTCAGCGTGGTTTATAATCAATATGATCTGCTGGAATCGGTCTTCTGAGTTTCACATTGAGCTACGCCAAAGTAAAAGTGAAGGTGGGGGTGAGAGGCTCACCACTCTGTCAAGTACAAACCTTTGCTTCTGGAAGTCTCTGGGTGTCATTGCCACTAGTGATCCTCTTGTCACTCAGAGTCACTTGGTGTGGCTCAGAAAGAGCACAGTCCACTTTGGAGTGGCTATGACTTTCATGTGGTAGAAGAAAATATGCCACATCATGATAAACTAGAATGTTATCCTCTTCTTAGTTCCTTATTCCTGTGAGTTTATTTTATAGATTTTTTTCGCAATTTAGGCCAAGATATAAGAACTCCACTCTCTCATGCCAATTGAAGACACATTTCATTCCCCTTTTGTCAGTGCTCACTGATAATATATAGAACACTATTAAAAAGTAGTTAAGAGGTCTATAAATCAATGAGTTTAAGCTTTAAAGCATGCCTTTCAACACATAGAAAAAAGAGATAATATTTTGAAAAATGAAAAGCCAGGCATAGTTATATTCAAAACCAAGGTAAACATTGTATGGGCCAGAAGTAGAAGAGAAACAGTAAGGGGGCTTGAAGCCACAGACCTCCTGGGCTCTAGGTCCTGAAACAAATAAATGAAGCTGAAGGAAGAAAAATGGAAACCAAAAAGATCTTCCAGGAAGTAAGGGATAAGGGCCCAGGTCCCCAGCTAAGAGAGATTCCCTGTGTCTGAATAAAGCTCTGATGTTCCCAAGGCTATAGTCTACACATTTTCTGTGCCAGTGGTGATGTACATGGTGGTGAAATAGAGATTGTCAGTTAGACAGGCCCTAGGCCAAGCCACTGCCCAGTGTGATGACTGAATCTGTATCCTCATGTGAAAAAAGGCTCAACACTTGATTCTGGATTCATGAAGCTTGTTCAGGATTAAGGCAAACGTAGAGATTATCAAATATTTGTAATGATAAAAAGTATTACAAATAAAAATGTGTGGTATGCAGCTAAAATGTTGCATAAAGAGAATATTTAAAAACTTTAAATGCACTATTAAACTAAGATTTAAAATATGTAAATTAAAAATTCAAATTAAGGTGATTGAAAAAGACCAAAATACTTACTAAAAAAAGTAGATGCATAAAATGGAAAACTAAGGGCAGAAATTAGTTTATAAACATTTTTAAATCATAAGAAAATATTTGGAATAATTTTATGCAATACATTTGCAAACTTAGATAAAACGAACATTTTCTAGAAACATTTAAATCTGAATAATCATCATAGAGAGTGAATCATTAATTGAAATTTCCTTACCACTTCCCATACACCTTCTACTCTCAATAAACACACCAAGACAAAGGGTTTTATCATCAAGGAATCCTACTTTATATTATATAGATTATATATAGATCTTTTCAAAGATTAGAAAAATAAGTAAAACTTACTTATATTATAAGAATACACTATTCCTGATACCAAAACCGGAAAAGTAGAATGTAAAAAAAAAAAAAGTAAACAGATACAAATACCTAAATTATACCAGCAGTGTACTCAAATAATAGTATATTATAACTGCTTGGATGGATTCATCCCAATAACGTAAAGGTGATTCACAATCAGAAAATCTATTGATTTAATTCATCATATTAATAGATTAAAGGAGAAGATCATATCATCAGGATAGATACAGGAAATGCACTGTTTTCAGCACATGTTCTTGGTAACAGAATAGGAATGGCTTGAGAACTTCCTTAATGTGACATAAGCATTTACTAAAAACCTGTAGGAGATATTATGCTTAAAGTGAAACATTTGAAGCTTATTCATTAAAGTCAGGAATAAGACAGAGATGCCCAGTCTAACTTACTCTATTTAAAATGACATTGAAGATCCTATCCAATGCGGTGAGTCAAGAATAAGAAGCAAGGTACAAGGGCTGGAAAGGAAGTCCACAGATCAGAGTTTACCAACAACTATAACTAATTAAGACCCAGAAATAAACCCACATACCTATGGTCAATTAATATTCAACAAAGAGGCAAGAATATACAATGGAGAAAAGACAGTCTCTTCAGCAAGTGGTGTTGGGAAAGCTGGACAGCCACATGTAAATCAATGAAGTTAGAAAATAAAAATAAACTCAAAGTGGCTTAAAGACTTAAACATAAGACAAGACACTATAAACCTCCTAGAAGAAAGCATAGGCAAAACATTCTCTGACATAAATTGTAGCAATGTTCTCTCAGGGCAGTCTATCAAGGCAATAAAATAAAGGCAAAATTAACAAATATGATCTAATTAAACTTATAAGCTTTTGCACAGCAAAGGAAACTATAAACAAAATGAAAAGACAACTTATTGAATGGGAGAAAATATTTGCAAATGATGCTACTGACAAGGGCTTAATTTCCAGAATAGCCCATACAGCTCATACAAGCCCAATAACAAAAAAAAAATCCAATCCAAATAGGGCAGAAGACTTAAATAGGCAATTCTCCAATGAAGATATACAAATGGCCAATAGATATATGAAAAAATGCTCAATATCACTAATTATCAGAGAAATGCAAATCAAAACTACAACGAGGTATCACCTCACACCAGTCAGAATGGCCATCATCCAAAAGTCCAAGAACAATAAATGCTAGAGAGGCTGTGGAGAAAAGGGAACCCTCCCACACTGCTGGGAATGCAGTTTGGTGCAGCCACTGTGGAAAACAGTATGGAGATTCCTCAAAAGACTAGGAATAGACTTGCCATATGATCCAGGAATCCCGCTCCTGGGCATATATCCAGAAGGAACCCTACTTCAGAAAGACACCTACACCCCAATGTTCATAGCAGCACTATTTACAATAGCCAAGACATGGAAACAGCCTAAATGTCCATCAACAGATGACTGGATAAAGAAGATGTGGTATATTTACACAATGAAATACTATTCAGCTATTAAAAATGACAACATAATGCCATTTGCAGCAACATGGATGGCCCTGGAGAATGTCATTCTAAGTGAAATAAGCCAGAAAGAGAAAGAAAAATACCATATGAGATTGTTCATATGTGGAATCTAAAAAAAAAGAAAGAAAGAAAAGAAAAAGACAAATGAACATAAATACAAAACAGAAACAGACTCATAGACATAGAATACAAACTTGTGGTTGCCAGGGGGGAGAGGGGTGGAAAGGGACAGACTGGGAGTTCAAAATTTGTAGATACTGACAGGTATATATAGAATAGGTAAACAAGATTATACTGTATAGCACAGGGAAATATATACAAGATCTTCTGGTAGCTCACGATGAAAAACTATGCAACAACGAATATACGTATGTTTATGCATAACTGAAAAATTGTGTTCTACACTGGAAATTTACACAATATTGTAAACTGACTATAACCCAATAAAATAAAATAAAATAAAATCTATACACACACAGAAAGAAAGAAAGAAAGAAAGAAAGAAAGAAAGAAAGCAAGCAAGCAAGCAAGCAAGCAAGCAAGGAAGCAAGCAAGGAAGCAAGCAAGCGAGGCCCCTACTTACTTGAGGAAATAACCCAACAGCTTAGGATTTGAAGGAGATATGAAAGCCTGATAACTCCCTTGATGACATATCCCTATCTATTTCTATGGCAAGTGACCAAGTAAATGTTTAAAAAGAACTATGCTTGAATGAGACATCAGAATCCCTGTTTCCTGGATCTTGGAAAGTCTAAAGATCTAACTACAAGGGCCTCTCCCGTAGATCACAGAGGCAGAAGGCCACTGTGAAGACGTCTTAGTGCCAGCTGAATCCCAAGGTGCTACTAACCTCGTACACAAGTTCTTGAGTTAATGGTACCCAAGGCTGAATTAGAGCCAAGGGTAAATGGAAAAGAATTCCAAATGCTTCCAAATAAGTGCTGAGCAATGCACTTGCTCCACCTAGCAAGAGACACCCATGCAAAGAGGGTATCTGTCTTCTAGCCCAGTGCTGAGGTCCCAGGGCAGACCACCATATTCTCACCCTCATTTCTGCTGTCACCCAAAGAGAGGGAATCTGTCTTCCTGAAGGAGCACTGTATGTAAAAGCACAGCCCACATAGGGCCTGCTTCTATGTTCTGCTCTCACATTCTGATATTTTTTATCCCCCAAACTGGAGGTGATTTACTCTACTGTTTTGAGTCCTTCAGCTTAACCCAGGTAATCAGCTCACTGGGAACCTTTAGGGGAAGCTGATATTTCAGACATTCCAAAGCGACGCATAACAGACCGCTGGCAGCAGCGTTGCATCTGGGGAGGGAGGACTTTCACTGATGGCCAGAAAAGGAGAGAGATGACCCCTGTTGGGGCATCCAGCAGGAAAAGAGAAGAACTTCCAGACCTGGATTCATGGTAATAACAGAAGAAATGAAGAATATGCCCTTGGCTCAACTCTGAGCAAGTGAGAAATTAAATACAGTAATTATCTAACCATCACTTACCTGAGTACTGAGCAGTGGGCTTAGCAAGGGAACAAACAACTATTAATTGCAAATCTTTCCTAATGTTTAGTAATTTCTGTAAGAATGAATTGTGGGTTCAGTATTGTACATCAAGTTGAAATTTAATAAATGGTATTTCAATTTCTTTCTACAGTAGTTAATTTCTAGGGTACTGGAATTCGGCTTCTAAATATTAACATAGAGTATTTACTAGGAAATCCATCAAGAATCCCAGCCAAAACAGGAAAGGAGTTTAATTTTCACCTATGAGAACTACAGTTGAAACTACTTTTATGCTATAAGGGTAATCAACTCAATAAACACAAGTTTTCCAAGAAAGGACTGAGGGAAGAATGCACAGAGTCTACAGCAGATCACTTACATCACACATTTGGCTCCTTGGAACTAGAGCTTCTGTTTTAAGATGACATTAAAGAATCAAAAGATGGAATCATGAAAACCTCTGTGGAAAAGAAAAAGTCCCATCGAACAATCTGCTGGGTCATTCAATATACATACTATACTAGTAAGAAACAATCCTTGATGAGCTTTTTTTTTTTTTTTTCTTCTTAGAATTACCAAAAGTTGCCATCAGGAGTGAAATCTGGAGCTACCTGAGAACCAAAGGGGAGGTGGTGAGAAAGGGAATTGTTGCTGTATTTGAATATAAGTCTCTGCCTATGTCCTTCCTCTGGGACCCTCCCATGTCACCTCTCCTCATCTGGATAGGTCGGCTGCCTCTTTTCCTATCCTCTGTGAACCATGCACATACAAAGCTGGACCAGAAGCCACAATTCCTAAGCAGTACTCCCTGCTTCCATCAACCACACCAACTAACTAATTGGATAGAGATAAGTGAAGGTGTCCTGTCTAGGATTTTTTTATTAAACATTATTCTTTATACAACATCCACAAGGCATGAGAACAAGAGTGGGGTTATGTCCGAACCTCATGTTAAAGAGAGCAGTGACTGTACAGGAAATGGATGCCTTTATAAGGAGTGATGACAAATGGTAATAGAAATAATGATCATGATATATGGCTGCTGGTTGGGACCAGTGACACTGAGGAGCCATCACAAGTCAGTAGGAAACTACAATCCTGCTCCTTTTGATAGTGACTTTTATAAAATTAATACGATTTGATTTTTCAAAAATACCCGACAAATGCTGAAACCAAATGTCAGTTTTCATTCAAATGTCAGTAATTTGGGGATAGGGCTATGCTACTTAAATTTTTTTTTAATTTAGAAAACTTCTAAAATCAAGAATACTTTCAATGACTGGATTAGACATTCCTAGATTCTGCAAAAATCCAATATTATCTCTATTTAAAAAATTAGCTTACGGAAGACTAGCAGATCTAAATGTCATTATTAAATACACAGAAATATGACAGACTCATTTCTAGGACCATTTTATATCTATCTTTCTACCTATCTTTGTTTTGCTGTGTTCTTTAATTTCTACTTTTGGCAACTACCAACTATTTTGTTGGATTTCAAACATGCTTACAAACTACATTAAAATATAACTAGAAGGAAGAGAGAATGAAGACAGAATAAGCATACTAACAAACTTGTAGCCCAAAGGGCTCAAACTAAATACAAGGAAGCTCTTTCGGTTATAGAGACATTTAAAAAGTGTTTTCTGGAAGTGTGGGGCTGGGCTCAGGAACAGTTCAGTAAGGAGATCTCTGAGCACCTTCCTAAATGGGTATTATAGTAAATACATTTGCTTGTTTACCAAGTACATGCGTATTATGTTTCTTAATCCACAAATGGATTATAATAAAGAGGAACTGGCGATGAGAGTAACATAATTTAATACAGTTGAACCATGTAAATCTCTGCTTCCGGTGATCATTTTTCAAAGGCATGCTGCTAAAATAGGGCCCCTGCCTATAAGATACAGGCAAAGCTGTGTTTTCACCACGTGACAGTCCCAAAGTCTACTCACCATGCGAGCCTTGAATACTGCGGGAATGAAGGATTGGTTAGAGAGGTTGAGAATCCTGAGGGAGTCCTTCAGGACGTAGATATTGCCAAAATTCACTTGAGTGGGATGCACGTAGATAACTGGGCCTTCTCCAATGCTCTTTATGTGGCATACCTGCATTCCAATGAGAGAGAGAGAACACAAGAATGGCTGAAATGGCTGGCCTTTAAAATCAAATTGAAACAGAAGCTTCTAGGCACCCCTTTATAAAAAAACAGGGATATAAAAGTGTACTTATTAGAATTGACATCCTTTCTCCCTGGTACTCTGTGGTCAAAAGTCACAGGGATGGCCATGCTGATCAGACTGTGAGTCCAGCCTGGAATTCCTCCCCAAAGGGATGATCCACTTCCCTGGGTCAGCCTAGAGCCCTGTGTCAAGGGGAAAGCAGAAGAATGGTCCTCTATACACCACCCAGCACTCCAGCCTCAAGAACACTTAGGGGTTAAGGACCACCACTGAGTCAGATGTGGCTGCACTGAGTCCCTGCTCTGTGACAGGGCCATCCACTGTGCAGAGCTGTACAGGCTGGGGGCTGAAATCATCTTTCTCTGCCCCCCTTGCCCTGTGCCCTCGGCCAGGCTCTGTGTCTGCCCAAGGAAGGGGGTCTTTTCCTCTCATAAAGTGCTTCCTGCTCAGTAAGTGCCCCCTCATGTGCTACATCCGGGCTGGGCAGGTGCAGCGTAGGCCAGGACGGGACCTGGATTGTGGCACCTTTCAGGTGGCCTGCTTTCGTGATGCTGCTTTGTAAGTCAGGTGGCTTATCTATGGCATCTTCTATGGAAGAGACAGAAGCAAAATCCTTATTTATTATATTCTCTAAGCAGTCAGAATCACTTCAAACAAATGTATGTTGACATCACAACTTTCAAGTAAACCCACTATCTAGGATTCGTAGCCTGTTGGGTAATTTCCTTCAAGATTCAAGATTCAACCTACGATTCAGCTGAAGCAGGAGAGAGCTTTCCATGTATCCCTCTTCCCAGGCTAGGAGAAAGACTACTTCTCTCAAGACTTTCAGTAGGTAAATTTGAGATGTAAGTCCAATTGTATATAATGCAGTGTGTATATATATTATATATAATATATATATATTATTATATATATTAATATATATATAATATATACACACACACACACATATACACACACTATATATACATATACACACACACACATACACACACATACATGGCATATAGCTGTATATAAACCCACTAATTTACAGGAAAAGATCCAGTGAGCAGTGAGTGAAACTAGTCTGAAAGCCCACATGCAGCAATCTCGGAATACTCAGCTGTGTACTAGGAAAAACTGAGGAGGTTGTAGACACACCAATGTGCTGTCCCTCTCCCCTCAGATTCTGATTTAATAGGTCTCAAGAGGGGTCAAGTGTGTCTGTGTGTGAGAAAAATCAATTGCTATAAAGCACCACTACTTTTAGATGTATCCACAAATAGATCCCCAAAGTAACAGCCCTGGTATTTTACCATGACAGAGTGAAAACAAAAACCTCCAGAACTACAAACAACTGGAGGATACGTAAATACGACACTGCCTTACACGCGAAGGCCGGAATGTCTGGCAAGAAGTACAGCAATTTGAACTACACTTCTGAAAACTGGCTCTCACCATAGGGGGGTCCGGGCTCCCGAAGGTCGAGATGTAAACTGTGGACCTGCATTTCCCAGGGACTTGGGTCTCCAGAGCCAGAGGTATGTGAATGGTGCTTTGTGGGGGGATAACCCCACAGGGGGCGGGACTAGAGAGCAACACAGCAGGCATGTCCTCAGATACCTGGTGGGAGAGAGAAGGCAGAGAAATAAGCCAGCCCCAGGTGCAGTATGAAACCAACAGCACATTAAGTTATTTTGAAACAAGCATTGTCCTGAGTCCGTGGAGGGTCTTTAGAAATGTGTCATTGTTAAAGCAAGTGAGTGGGGATGAGAACCCCTATTCAGTCAAAAGGAACTTTGGCTAAGCGGGCTGTGCATAAGGCCCCAAAGACAAAGTGTGTGACCCAGCAAAGTGCAGAAATTATCCACAGTGTGAGTTAGGTAAGGACAACAGCTTCCCACAGCCAGATTGCTTAAACTGGCCTTCACACTTTATTCCCACCACCTCACCCCTTTGCGTTCCATCAGTAGAAGCCACTGGCACTTCCTGAACACACGATATTGCTTCCACTGCCAACTCTTTGCACTTGTGGTTACTCTTCCTGGAAAGTCCTCACCCTTTGACCCATCCACACACTCATCATGATACCCCCAGGGATGCCCAGTGCTCCAGAGTCCAGGCGCTTCCTCTCTCCCTGGGGAACATCCTGCAGTCCCCTCCACAGCATGCACTATCAATGTGTCCATCTTCTCCATGGGCTGTAAACTTTCTGGGGCACGACCTGGGCTTTAATGCATGCCCAAAACACATGCTCAGTAGATGGTTTTTTAAATGGGAAATAGGTAGGTGAATGAACAGATGACTGTATGAACGCTCTCCATTGTTTACACATGTATAGTCCTCAGAACCCTGCTCTGCAGCATTATCACTAAGCTCTTTGCAACAAAAACAACAAATAAAACTTTAAAAAATCCCCTGGCCAAGTAAGTTTGAGTAATTCTGGGAGACACTTTTCAGAGCCTCAACTCCTGGAGGGAAGGATGGAGCATGCAGGTTTCCTCTGTCTGGAGCACCCTACGATCTGTCTGCACCTGGTCTGGTCCCGCACAGCCACATCTAACTTAACCTCCCTCCATGGCAGTGCTCCGTCCAGACTTCCTGGATCCCGAGCCTGAAGAAAAAAAACAGTAATATTGATTCCACTTTTACCTAACATTTTGGTATTTATCACAGATTTTTTGCATTAGTTTTGATTTCTTCAAGGGAGGCATGAAAATGTCATCTACTTGGTTACTGAGTGTTTTGGCTCCCCTCTAAATTTTGTGCTCAAGGCAAGTGCCTCATCCTTTTTACAGCCCGGCTGTGCAGAGATCGCTTCCCTGTCACCCTAGGCGGCTCAGGCTCTGCTCTGAGTTCTTGAGATGACTGTGTACTGTGCAGGGCTAGCCTGTTTGGCTGTTGAACATCTGAAAGTTAGAAAAGTTGTCTCCAGTCACCCCCATTCTTGGCTTCTGGTTTTGTCTCAGAAAAGCCCAAAGAATAATCCAAATTCCCCTTTGGATTATACAATAGTCCTTTGACTAGTCCTTTGACAATAGTCCTTTGACAATAGTCCTTTGACTAGTGGTGGCTATTTCATCCTAGCAAATTCTCTGTTTCAGATTAGACACTGTACTTGCTCCTTAGATGACTTGGATTTCCAGATGAACGTAGACTGACATGCTGGTTACTCCCAACATGATTATTTTTTTTTCTAAGCTTCCATTTAAAAAATACACTTCAAGATCTGAAGACAACATTCCAGCATTGCAGTGACAGGTGGTTCTCTCCTTCCTTTCGCTATGGAGCAGTTTCCCTAATGCAGCCTAAACTTGTCATGGTTCTGTGGCCCCAACATCTGGTCTTTGGGACATCCAATGCACTATCCATTGCACCACAGAGTCACCTCACTGGTCTTCTAAGTTATTTTGAACTTGTAGCCAAATAAAACCCCCATTTGATTTTTCTTTTTGCGTGAATTTTTATTAAGAGTACTACTTACAGAACTGAGTTTTAAACCCAAATGCTTCCTTGGTAAACTGCCTCTCATTAGTAACCTTCATTACTCTAGTCTATACAGGCCTTTTTGAATTTTTTTTCATACATGTTTAACTGCTTAGTCTCTCACCCAGCTAGGTGTAGTGGCATGTGGACAGATCCATTTCCTAGAACATTAAGAAACAATTACTCCTTTCTCCTTCCTATATTATCTCTAGTCTTCTGGTCCAGTAGGTTCATTTGTAAATATTGTTTACCATATCTTAGTGATGCTGTTCAAGTCACAGCCATAGACATAAATGAAAACTAGCTCCGTCTCATCTCCCATGCATGGTTGATTCACTGTCAATAATTTGCAGGTGCAATTTCTGCATGTTGGCCTAATTGACCCTTTCCCTTTTTTATCAAAGGCAATTTCCCTGGGAAATTAACAACTATTTCCACCTACAGTTGCTCACTCATGCAGGTGGCAATCCACCTGTGGCTTTATAACCCCATCACCAGAGTATCCCACCATTAAAAATCAGAATTTTGTAAGATCATGTGCTCGGGAATATGGCTCTTTAGAAGGACCTCTCTTTTTCACTGAGGGAATCCAACTGAAGAAAAATCAACACTGAAAAAGGGTAGAGTAACTCACCTGAGGCAGGACCTTATAGCATCCTGGGAGGTCATCATGATTGACAAGCTGGATCGTTTTCTCATATGGGTACTTCAGGAAGCAGCGCCCAAAGTCTACCTCTGTATTAACTACATGAAGGGTAGGTACAATACACCTGCTCAAAAGAAGGAGCCCATTAAAGAAGTCAGAAGGATGGAGGGAGAGCTTGTTTATGTATTGAGAATGTGGAGTCCCAAGTTAAACACATTTGTCATTGTCACACAGTAGTTTTCCTCTAATAACTACATTAATCATTTTCAAATTGTCTCTTTGTCATCCCTCTCCCTTAGCCCCCAGTCACCACTTTTTAATCAAAAAAGAGCTAGAAGCAGAACTCATTAAACACTGTCTTCTGTGGGTAATGACTAACATTTCCATTGTTTTTCATATTGGCCCTTCTTTGGTAAGAGACCCCCACAGTGCAAGTTCCTTAGGGTAGTAGATCTGTTTCTATGACAAACAGGGCCAATGCCACCAGCATGGGGTCCTAACTAGCTGTGACACTTTGGACCAGTCAGAGTCCCCTAAGGACTGGCAACAGCTCGCACCATCTAAATAATGGTAATAATTCTAATTCCTATGCAGAACAGCTGTCTTGGATCAGTAGGCTCGGGCAGCTGCTCAACCCAGAACTGGCCCTGTGACAGAGGCGCTCAATACGGAGAGGGTGGTGGGAGTGACAGGGAGGGTGAGCTGCATGTGGGGGAGGGAGGAGGGGAGGAGGAATGGAAGGCCTGTGCATGCAGTTGGTCTATTATTAGACAACCAGCGTTTTATTTTGTGTCTGTTAAGTCCCGAGGTCTGCCCTACCCTGTTGCACTGTCACAATACAGTGCAGTGGTGGGGAGTGCTGGTATTGGAATCGGTCAGAGCCGTGTTCAAATACTAACCTTGTACCAAGTACAAGCCTGAGCCAGTTGCTTTCCCTCCCGGAGTCCCCTTTTGCTCAGAGGTAAAATGAAGGTAGTTCTAGGGATTGACATTAGGATTGTTAACTCTTCTTCATGTGTTGTGGGAACACGGAAGACAGTGTGAATGAAGGGTATGGCGTGTGCTCAGTAAGGGATGATTAACGTGTGGTTGAGGGCGTGGCCAGCCGGCACTGCTGGTTCTCTGGGAGAATCACTTCAGGGAGCACGTTCTAAAAGTAACTCTTCTGTTGAGAGTCTCTGAGCAGTTCTTACAGGTTACGCCAAAAGTAGCGACATGAAAGAGAGTCTTGTCGACACCAAAGTCTGGGTTTTAGCATGGGATGAGTGTTCATTCTTAGCTAGAACAGAAGTTACTGGTTGACCCAATGATTTCAGTAAAGCTAATCCTTTACTTCCTGAAAGGCTGTGGCTAAGAGGACAGATAGTATTTCACTTGGTCCCAGACTAACTACTTGGTAGGAAACTCGTAGCCGCCCAGAACCTTTTTTTTTTTTTTTTTTTTTTTTTTTTTTTTTTTTTTACTTCAGGATTTCCTACTGATAGCTGCAGGGAAAAGAGGCTGGGAAGTTTCAGAATAAACCCACAGAGGAAAGAAAAGCAAGACTAGACAAAAAGGCAAATTTTGGTATAAAGAGGATCCGATGAAAGTGTTTTCACTATTTTTAAACAAACAAACGAATTAGTTAGGTCTTTGGAAGAAATACTAAGCAATTGTGACAAAACCTTGACCTTCAAGTTCTGTTAGGACTGCTCTTTGACTTTATTCAAGCCCCAAGACACAGGAAATGGTGCCAGTTATCATGGCCCCACCCACCAGCACAGCTTCTTTAAGGTGCATCTTCCTATGAGTCAAGGAAATGGTAAATTCTAGGGACTGGAGTAATGTCAGAGTTTTACTAAGCACTTTTCTCTGTTTCTCCTTCAGATGGCATTTTCACACACACACTCTCAAGTCCTAGATCTGGATACTTGTTTGCTTTCACAAGAGTGTAGCCCGTGATTTTCTTTAGGGTCACTGTCATCATCAGTAGGGGGCCACATCACCCTCGGAAAGATGGTAACTTAGCAAGAAGACATAGTCAAAAGTGGCAGAGCCAGGATCTTAACCTGACTCTAGAGCCCAGGGCTGCCTCTATTAAAAAAGGGAGTAAAGTTGGTGATGGTTCTGAGGAGTTTATGAGGTTAGAGGGGGCCTCATTTGGGGGACCTGCCTGCAGCCTGCCTTCAAGTCTTAGTGACAACGTCTTGGAGCAGAATCTTCCACTGCAGGGCTGCAAGCACCACTCTTTCTGCTGCAAAACCCTGGAGTATTATATTTAAAGATAAAAACTAAAAAACAAAACAAAACAAAAAACCAGCAACTGTTCACCTCGAGTATATAACTGAAAAGGTTTTAGTTATACTTGGGAAGTCAAACCCACTAGAGAGCACTATTATTCTTCTCACTTCAAAACACACGCATCCCTCCTCTTTTTTCCACCAAAGGTGCGTTTGTTGTTCTAAAGCTTTGTCATTCGTGTATCAGATTCAGCTTCCCTTCCCAGGAAAGCAGAACAAACACAGTGTGAACTCGTTGCAGGCCTGCTGCCCTCTGGAGAGGCAGCCCATTTCTGGGGGCTCTGCGGGAGACTGGGGAAGAGAGAAAGCAGGTGAGTGCCATACCTGGCTGTAATTAGGAGCGCCAGCACTTCCTCCCCGATGCCCTCCACGTCTACCACCAGGGCCAGCTCATATTTCTTCACAGTGTTGGAGCATAAGGTCACCTGGAAAGAAAAGGGTGAAAAGCTGCTCTTCTGAAAGGCCTGCTCCCCCTCTGCACAGGGGAGAAAGGGACCTGGGGAGGACCACACCGATGAGTGTGGCTTCTAGGTACTTTATCAGGGGATCTATGGCGTTTTACATTTTTAGTTAAACAAGTTACATTTCAGGGTCAGGGCATGCTGAGTTTTTTCAAAGGCCAGGTTAGAAACTACCAAATGGCTTTGGTACAAGAGGTTTGCTGATTTCTGAGGGGGTTATATCAAAGGAGTCATAAACCTGCATGAGGGGAAACAGAACCCTGAGAGATGCTCAACATCAAACAAACTTTAATTATTGCAATTTAAGTTGTTCCCTATGACTCTGGGCTACATAAATTATGAAAATTCAATACACCAATAAAACACTACAACTAGATTTCTCTTATAGCAAAATACACGAATATAACCATGTCAATTCTAGAAAATGGCATAAGAAATCAACTAGTTTTTTTTTTAAATCAAATCTTGTCATTCCTCCCTACCCCCTACCCTCCATATTCATTAACAGAGCAGATAAAAGGAAGCTCCAAAGAAAGGTCTATCCAGGACAGGATCTAACTAGTAAATTTTACCTACGTTCTTATTTTTTGTTGTCCTAAATGAAGCTTTACATTTAGTCTTTGGAAGCCCTGTTACAATTTTTAATTGCTTTAAAATGATTTGTGCTGGAAAAGATCATTGTACATGTAGAAAACTGCTTCTGGCATGGGTTACAGCTTTTCTACCTATAAATTATGTATCAGGTACTAATTAAAATTTTTTTGGTTGGAAAGGGAATTGTTGGATGCAAATTAAAGCCCACACAGACATGGCTGAAGTGCAGATCAGGAGGGAAAACTGAAGCCTGGAGAAAGCTTCTCCAAATGTAAAGAAAAAATAAAGTGAAGAGGGAGTCATTGATTTGAAAAGAAAACTTGACAGATTTGCCGCAGCGCGCAGAGATGCCTGGAGTGACTCTAACCCTTGTTGATGTCTCTGAGTTATGGCGGGAAGGCAAAGTGTCAAACAAGTGGTTCTGGCAGAAGGTTGTTAGATAGATGCTCTTCTTCTAAAATCTTCCTGTACTATCTGGGAGAAGCCACAAAAAAGGAGAAGATGGTAGGTAATATGCAAGCTGAGCATTACTAAGTAAAAAATAAATTAATTCATTGCAGCTGCACTTCTCCCTGGGAACATCACCGTTACCAACCGCTATGATCTGAATGCTTGTAGCCCCTGTCCCCAAATTCATATGCTGAAATCCTAACCCCCAATGTGAGTATGTGAGGAAGTGAAGCCATTGGGAGGTGATTAGGTCATGAGGGCTCATGCCCTTATAAAAGAGGCCCCACAGAGCTTGACTGCACCTTTACCAGGTGAGGATACAAGGAGATACAGCAGTCTGCAACCTGAAAGAAGCCTTCACCAGAACCACACCATGCTGGTACCCTGACCTTAGACTTCTGGTCTCCAGATTGTAAGAATAAATTTCAGATGTTTATAAGCCACCCACTCTCTGGCATTTTGTAATAGCAGCCCAAATAGACTAAGACAGCAACACTGAGAAGTTATAACAATCTATGATATCAAACCTCACTGGACCCCTGGAGAAGCCCTTAGAAGAGCTGAAAACTCCCAGAAAAGATTTAGAATGAGTCGATTCATGGTGAGCTACTATGAAGCATTTAAATCAAATCTGGGGGACAAAACCATACCTGAATCAAATATTCAAAGGCAATGACTAAAGAGAAAATTAACAACCTTAGCTATAAAGTCTTATCTTTTTTCTTTTTCAGAAAAGATACAATCATTTCAATATAGCAACCTTCTGAATTGCTAGACCTAACTGTTTGGAGAAGCGATAGTGAGGGAGGACAGCTAAAACCTTTCTCAGTTAGCTGTGAAATAATTCTGCTTGTGGCGCCATGAGGCCATTAGCAAAGCATCACACTGTGGACCTTAATATAAAGCCTTGTTAGGAACATCATATCCAAATTTGCCATGAAGCCCAGAATCAGATTAAAAATCTGAATAAACTGGATATCGTCTGTGGCATAAATCTGGACACTTATTGGTATGAATGATTTGAGTCTGATGGAGGACTAGTTATCCATGAGTTCTTAAATCTGTGTTAGTATTGATGTGTGTACTTTCTATATAAAGCAGTGGTTTCAGTAGAAATAACTAGAATTCACTGCTCTGGTAAAGGCATTTAGATTGATGGAAACCCACTGGAGCAGTGTCAGTTCTTCTGCCCAATATATTTGTATCTGGTTTTTTCTGCCACAGTAGTTTACTTCCTTATAGACCCACTTTTCTATGTGAATTAGAGGCACTCCCTCCAATGACGCTGGGCATAAAATGCAAACCCTAGATGTGGTCCCAATAACTATTTGACAGTTCAGCTGCTTGGCCACGTGTGCTGGAAGGCTGTGCACTTTACCCTGATAGCAGCAAATCCTTGGGAGCGAATGGTGCCACAGTTGGGGGTTATGGTGAATTCTTTTGGTCTCATTACAGGCAATTCATCCTTATTAGAAGATGATTCGTTGTTGTTGGAATACTGCTCACAACTTGAAATGCTTTTATGGCCAATGCCATCCCCAGGGACACGCAGTCTGAAGGTCATGGGGACCAAAGAGGTATTATTGAGGGAACATATCAAGGTATGAGGAAACCCTGGAAGACAAAATGTGAGGTGAGAAATAAAAGCCCCACAATATCCTCCCCTTAACTTCAACCTCCCTTTGTACTGCCAAACCTCTTAAATAAATTGTCTATGCAGTTCATCACTATGTGCTTAACTCCATTTCTCCCCAATATTGTTTTCAATTGCACAATCAATAAATACATTTCATTCATTCATTCAATGAATACTTACTATGCATTTATTATATAACAGCAATAGACATGAAACAAACCCCTCGACTGTCATTCAGGCCCCTCTCAAGAGTCAGTCTCTACTTTCAATTTGCTGAGTAATCTTCTAGAAGCACATTTTGCATTTAACTTTTGCATAGAAATACAGGTTTTTTCCCCCAGAGAATAGAATCATATTTGCTTTTTTTTATTTGCCAGTGTGTGAAAGAAGCCTGTGCAGTTTTACCCGCTCTGTGACCCACAGCCTGCCAAGACATTACATAACTCATCCTGGAGGCTCATGCTCTCAGGGTCGATGACACAAAATCGAATAATAGCCTCTCCCGAGAGAGACTTTACGATCTGCTTTTGAGCCAGCTGGAGACAAACACATCGGCTTTCACCTCCCTTAGACAAAGCTGCTTTTTAATGTTATTTCTAGCTCTCCTACATTCAATTCAAGAAGATTCATATTCCTTTCCCAAGAGATGTGGAACCTCATGGCCTGGGAAGCAATAAATCGAATTCTGATTTTGGATTCCCTAGGTGGCCATTGTATCTGCTACCACTTTCAGAACAAGAATGATCTACAACCCTAAGAGAACAAATATGCATATTTCTATCAGATGCAAACACTTCTCTTTCTATATTGAACCCTACTGTGATAAAGTATAACAGTCTCTTGGAGTAACTGCTGCAGTTCTGCTGGCGGTATTCTGAACTGATCTACTTCTACGCATGTCTCCTTTGTGACTTCACACCTGCCAATCAACTTGGAAGAGATCTTTAATGGAAAAAGAACTGTCAGATTTTAAGGGCATTCTTGGAAATTCCAGAGGAATTGCTAGAGAGTCAGTTTCACAATCATGTAATCAATCACAACATTTGACTTTTCTGAACTTCCCCAACAATGACTCTTGAAACTATAGATCCCTTATTTTACCTGACCATTTATGGGATAAACACTCTTCTAATATAGGGTGTATTATGGAAGCGGATCCTATAAAGATTTGGACGAGTCCTTCCAAACCATTGCCCAGACTACTTTCCAGAAGCTAGAAGTTTTTCTAAGAATATAGCCAATTATGACTTCCTAGTTAGAACAATTTCTTATACAACTATCTGTAATACCCCATATTGTTCCCCAGGAAGCATAAAGAAAAAGGATGCTGTTTTATTAAAGAGTGAAGAATCATACAATGAATCAACACAAATGTTATTCCTAGGTTTCTGGTTGCACCAAATCCTAATTGCTATTCTATCATCCATCTGAATGCAAGTATTTTACAGTGTAGATCTCTATTCTCCCTTCTTTAGTACTATCTAGTACTTTAAACATCAACATTTATGTGACTTTTCTTGGAATAATTTCTTGGCCTGAATGCCTCAAAGATTCACAGAGGAACGTTCATACCTCTCCTGGCACTTAAATAACAATTTAAAAGACTATACTCTCAAGCAGGTTGATTCTCATTCAAAATGTGTATTTTCACCTGACCTAGAAAGCCCCTAAGAAGAAACTTAAACTAGAAGCAAACTATCATTAAGGCTGCAAAGTAAAAATCTCAATTCTGACAAAAGGTGGTATGTTATTTGGAACATGATCTCTTTTAAAGACTCTAGCTAATGAGAGTATTAAATTGATTCAGCAATACCCAAGACCAAAAATTAAGTTAAAATTGACAGACTTTTTGGGATTCATGGGATATTTTAGACAAAGCAAAGGGAAATGTGTTGGCAGATCATTGTGCAAAATAGGTGGTCCTTTTGTAGCTGTCTATAGAAATAACTCACGATACAGGAGATTAGTAAGCACATTTGCACAATTCATTCTGAACATAAAACATTCAGACTTAGAAAACAAACACTGCCTAAAATCAAGATCCTCTGTCCACTTCAGTGGTCTCTGGCATACCAACCATGGAGTGCCCCAAAGTCTGAGCTGGTCTTTGACAAAAACCTTATACCACAGGTCCCATCACAGAAGAGAAGAGATAATCTCTGAATACCAGTTGATGCGAATGTTTCTTCTCTGTAGCTGGGGATGTGGCTGGTTCCTGCCTTACGGATATCCTTCTATCATTTTCCAAGAAAACTGCAGTGGGACATGGGTCTAAATCATACCTCAGAAGACCTTTCAAATTCAAATGGGCTGCATTCAAATCATACAATTAAGAATATTATATGTTCTTGTAATTGTCTGCAAATTCTTTAGATGGATTTGAGCCTTCCAATACAGAAAGGCCACTGCCATAACTGTGGATGAGAAGTTGTATACTGTAACTTTTCCACCTGGGGAATACCAGCCTTACATAGAAAAGATAAAGAATCTTATAGTGTGTTAACCACTTGATAAAAAATTTCACAATCCACAATCCTTGGGAATACAGCATAAAAATAGTATTATTGATCTTAAACTTGCCAAGCTCTCTGAGGCTCTTGGGGATTTTTGGTAAAGAGTTTTACCTTTAACTCTAATATCTATCAGATCAAGTTAGCTCCCTCTGGAACTCATAGATTATTTACCTTAGGAAATAATAATGAGAAGCTCCATGGGATTACAAGTCTTTTATCATCTGAATCAAGCTTGCTTTGAGCAGACACAGTGAAATATTGTCAAGAACCAACTCATCTATAAGTTTAAGAAGCTTTCCCTAACAACTCACCTTCAGAAGCTCTTCCTTCCTTTAACCTCAAAAATGAAAAAAATATATATATTGCTAGTCTTCTTTACAGCCTTCTAACAACTGACCCTGCAGTTAATTAAGAGGTGGACCTTTGGGTAAAAAGATGCCTAAAGAAACTGAATTATTGAGGGAAGACATATAGAAAACTACTCTTAACTGAAGATCTTAAATGGAAGTTTGCTTTAAAAAAAATCTTCCAGAAATGGGTAACTTTCATAAATAGACTGCTATCAGAAGCTCCTCAGAATGAGCAGAATTTACATGAAGTAGAAAGATTGACGGAACAAGATTTTGCTACATACCTGACATTACTGATTCTCATACTTTCCCTTGTATACTTCTGTTTTTTTTTTTTTTTTATCATTTTGCCATATTATTCTCTATTTACTATCTTAAAGTTGTAACAATTCTGATATCCCTGTTAGGTCTCCCTTACTGTTAATGTAACTTTCTTGGGTCTAGGCTTTGCTCATCCCTCTTATGATCTCTTCCGTCAATCTTTCTAAGAATTTTCTATGATCATGACAATTAAGCTTTGCCCCGACACTCTACACGTCCTAAAGTCAGTTTAAATACTTCTTGAGTAAAACACTGCCATACCTGGCCATGCAAGAGATATCAACTATGCTTTTTTTTTCATGTTTATATTTATTTATCCCAATAACTCTGCCCTCAAACCCTAATTTCTCTGTCCAGATTATCCAGTGGTCAAATCCACTAAGTGCCTGGAACCTTCTAAATTCCTTATTCTCATTCAGTACATTCTTACACTTCCTAAAAAATAGTGACTTTGCAGATACTTATCCTGCCTCTTCATCTATCACCTGGCATACCAGTTGTTACTTGGTCCATTTTGTTCTTTTATTGATCTGAGGAATTATCCAAGCTATCAGGGTTATTGAACCTCTCACCTACTTTATGGTATTTATGATATCCTAACATTATCAATCCCAACAGACCCTGATGCCACATCTAGATCTTTATCACTGAGTAAATAAATGCCATGTCTCCAACACTAGTCTATAACAGATACCTCTTCAGGAATGGGCCTTATTTCCAATATGGGGACAGTATTACCAACTTTAATTAGTGTAAGGTACTCCCAACCTCCAAAACAGTCTCTGCAAACCTCGTTTCATTCCACACAATATATCTGTTATCCTGAAGTAACTAAAAAATTTCTCCAATTTCTGAATGGCTCCTATATCATTTAATTTTTCTTTTGCATCTGGAACTAACTATATATACATCTGTTGGTCTTTATTCCTGAGTCAATAACATGCTTAGTTTTATCTGCCTCATCAAAGCCCTACCTGCATATATGGGGTAATAATTAGAAAGTTTCAAATAAATGACTCTCCAATGAACTATGCTTCTTTGTGACAGGAAGCCAATCTACCTGGAGAAATAAATGAAAGTTTGTGTTGGCACCATGAGGACTCGAGTTCCAACTATGGGATTTTAAATATTATCACAAGATAATTTTGAAAGATTATCACAAAGTATCCCTAACTCTGGCCATTACAGTGCAGAATCCAGAAGCACAGCAGAGTGGCTTGAATTCAATGACCCAAGCGGTTTTGAAAACCAAATAGCCCTAGATTTCCTGTTGGCAAGGAAAAAAAAAGATATGTTTTTGTTAACATTTCCTACCACAACACAGAGAAGATTAAGGAATCCACATCCAAACTAGAAGAAAAGGCAACTTGGGTTTTGAAGGTGGACTTTGGAGGGTAAGTTTTTACATCTCAGACTTGGGGAATCTTGGGTCATGGCTCTGTAGCATCTAGCTGCTCTATCATCAAATGGTTTGATATTATACAAAAGAAAAATAAGCTGTTTCTAATTTTCACCTAAGCTAATTACTAAAACTTCTAGCTGGACCAACTATGAGGAACAGCTGTTGATTATTACCCCTATAGCTCAAGGCAACTATGAATCAATTACCTAATGATGGCCTTTTCCATATCCTTAGGGATAAGAGAGGTTCAAATGGAAAACTGTTAATGGAAAAACCTGCCTAGAATTGGAGCATGCACACATGGTTATACCCGTTGTGCGGCCCATGTCTTGCCAATATCAAATACAGCATTTTGAGTAAATCAGTGGCATCTTGAGGATATTTATGTATGCTTCCTATTTTCCATATTTCATAGAAATGTACTATTACTGGCTGTGATGGTTTTAAATATTTAGACTCTAGATAAAAACATTTTAGATATTAATGGGATTCAATAATTGGCTTATCGCTGGTATTTACATTAACATATCAGAGCTGAACAATAGGGCAGATTCTGGACAATAAGTCCGTGGAGATTTCTTGGAGTAACTGATCTGAGGTGCTTCCTTGGACTTGTTTTCTCCCTCCAAGGCAATATGACATAGGGCACATCTTCCAAATGTCCTTGGGCAGGACTTCGTATTTCATTGCCCATGGAAGGGTATGCTGCTGTCAGCACCAGTTGCCCAGGCCTCTCTGTGGACTCAGTTGAAGTGTTTGGCATACACTGCATAAGCCTCTCGGTACAGGAACTCTCCTCTTATTGTGCATCAGTCATGGTTACCCTTGAGAGAGTATGCCTCTCTGAGCTGGACACCAGATGATCTTCAAGTTGTAGGTCACTTTTATTTTCCTTCAAAGGAGTCTATTACATAAAACATTCCTTACGAATTTGTAAATATCTCTCCAGCCATTTTCATATTCTGTATGAACAGACATTCAACTTTACTTACACAAATTTTCCTATAGTATGTACCTTACCTAATATAACGTAGTTGGGGAGGGCACTGTATAAATAAACATATTCTGAATAAAAAAATGTCATAACACCCAAATGTTGAAGCAACTGAGAAAGGCATAATGAATCAACTTTTTCTAAAGAACTATTTTTCCCCAAGTTAGATGAGCCTACTTGATATGAAGCAAAAGAACTGAAAGTCAAAGTGGGAAACAGCAGGGCAAAATAGAAAGGATTATGGAATATAGATGTAGACTAGGGTTTCACAATTTTTAAAAAATTATCACTTCCTAAAAAGAACCACCATGATAAACTAATTTTCTACCAAGTCAAATCAATTAATTAGATATGATTTAAATTAGACTTAATTTCTCCCTAACAAGAAAAACTAAATACTAAGGGATAAGATTCTGTTGGGTAGGGTGGAACAAACCATTGTTGTATCTAAGTTTTTTCAACTCCCAAGAACCAATTTTTGCTTCTCTAGGGTCAATATCACCCAGCTGGACAGCATATGCAGTTTATGATTTAGATAAATCTCAACTGAAGTACTAATTCTGCCACTGCTGTGTGAACTTAGGGAGTTATTTAACTGTTTCAATGCTCAGTTCTTCCATCTCTAAAATGAAGGCCTTAAATAGAGCCTCTGCATAGGATTGCTAAAACATTTAAATGCAGTACTGCATGTAATTTCTTAGCAGTAAGTGGAATATAAGAAAGAACCAATAAATGGGAATTTTTGCTGCCACTGTTATCATTTTTATTATGAGGAAGCTTAGATGGGAGAAAATGACTCAGGGAAGTAATTGAGTAAGAAGACTATACAAAAATACAGAAGAGTCTTCAATCTGGAGTGATGAAACACCTGAATTAAACTACTACTGAGCTCACTTAAAACTTAAGAGTATCTCTGTGAAAAGTTTGCTGTGTAGCCAGACTGGCAAATCAGAACCTGCCTATAAATAGAGTGTTCAGAATGTTCAGATGGTGGAGTGAAGCTGAAAGCTTTCTGTTGTTCCTCTGCTGGAAGAAGGGGACAGCGACGGCCTGACAGCTATTAGTGCCCAGGACACGAATACAACTTTCACCTATAAACTAGGAAATGGCACCAAAATTCTGCAGAGGAAGAACGATTCTAGAATCTCTTGGCTATTATCCATACAAAATGGTAAGAGAGATTTTTTGTAAACCTTCTTCCTCCTATGTAGAGAGAAAAGTAATTCCTCTCAATTTCTAATTTAAAATGGAAAAGTACTCACCAAAGGAAACGTCACCAAAATGCAGAGCAGGAACATTAAAGTGGAAGGTAGGTCCAATGACACAGCCTCTGGAAGTAGGAATACAAGTTAAGGGAGTGGAAAGAGAATCCAGCAAATTCAAAGTAACAATCAAAATTGGAGAGAAGGTAAGTACTGAAAATCATAATTTGGTATTAAATCAGTTATAGCATCTAGGACTTAAAGTAACTATGAAATGATGATCTATCACAGTGGTTCTTAAAATTCTTTTAAAACTCTCAAACCTTTGGGTTTTAGCAAATGATGCTATGGTTAAGTTATCACCATATTCCTAATAATGATGAGGCAGAGCAGACCCATCGGTGAACTAATGGCACAAAATGTTAATGTAGATAGACACTTATCATGAAAAGTTATTAACTCAGACAAAAAAATTATAGGTCTGTTCATATAATAAACATCAGAGGCTATCGATGTTATCAGTATTCCTTGTCCCACACTTTTATAAAACTGTTTTAATCCAGCTCCTACCACCAGCTAGCTGTGATCTTGGCCAATTACTTTACTTCTGTAGCCCTCAGTTTCTTTTCCTAATGTATAAAAGAGAAGACTGGAATAGATGAACTTTAAGGACCCTTCACTCTAAATGTTGGTCTGCTTCTCTCTCAGTGCAAGGCTCATGATCTTGGAATGATGCTCTAACTTAAAATAAATAATTGAGATATTCTACAGCTTCTAGCAGACTTCAGGTGTGGCAGATAGCATAATGGTCCCCCAAAATGTCTCTGTGCTAATCCCCAGAACCTGGACTAAATTAGGTTGCATGGCAAAGGGTAATTAAGGCAGCAGAAGCAATTAAGGTTGCTAATGAACTGATTGTAAGATAAGGATTAGAGTCAGAATCATTCTGGTGGGCCTGATGTAATCACAGGGTCTTTAAAAATGGAAGAGGGAGGCAGAAGGGGAGGTAGGTGCAAGGCAGTGTGAGAGGGACTCAACCAGCCTTTGCTGGCTTTGATGATACAGGAGGGGGACCATGAGCCCAAGACTGTAGGCAGCTTCGAGAAGCTGAATGAGGTTAGGAAATGAATTCTCTCCTAGAGACAAATAGAGCCCTGTCAACACCTTGATTTTAGCCCAGAGAGACCTGTGTTGGACTTTAGAACTGTAAGTCTGAGGTAATTTATTACAGCAACGATAGAAAACTAATACATCAGATAGTTGTTTATTGTTGTTTTCTCCAGGATCCAAGTCCCTGAAATCTCTAGACCAAAGGTAAGAACTGAAATAATTCCCCATCTACGTGCCAAGCTTTTAAAAGTTATAGACACACAGATACCAGAAACCGCACTAAACATGAGTCTCCTAATTCACCGGGATCCAGATGTTGGTGATGTAGGTGTGTCATACCATGAAGAGCGCACATGGTGCCCTAGTGATACTTTCAGCTGCTAAAGATTTGACTTCACCATGTGGCGAGAGGCTGTTGCAAGCCTGGGAGGAGCCATGACAACAAAGACTCAATGCAGCAAGTTTGAAAGTCTTTCTCAGGACCATCTATTCTATTTTATGCTAATGATCCAAAGTGGTTTCAAAAAGTGTGGCTGGTACTTAGCAAGGAATTAGGATCCAGCAGAGAGTGAAGTCAAACAAGCCTACAGATTAGATACTTGACTTGTAAAAGAAGTTTTGGGGGGCCAAAGTAACAAATAGATCAGAAGTATCTGAAATGCACAAAAGGCTAAAAAAATAAGAAGATAACAAAACTGCAAAAAGCAGTCGTTAAATCAGCGCAGAAGTAGGAAAAAACAGAGTTAAATCACATTTGTTCAAAGGCACAACTAAGGGAACTGCCACTGAATACCATCTGGAGTTGGATATGCCCACATTCATTCTAAGAGGGATTCTGAACATTAGGATAGTCTCCACCAAGATGGCATCCTCCATCAATGCAGTGGTCTGTTAAAATCAGAATTTTAAAGACTAAGAGATAGAATGATTGAATTATTATGACATATTACATGAAACAAGTTGAATGCAAAATACATCTATGCTATAGTTAAACTTCATAAAGTTACATATTTAAAAACAGGAGGGAACAAAACTGCTTGTGGGTAATTTTAAAAACCATGTTAACTTTATAGGGTTGTTTATCCAACCACTTAAAATACTGTATTATATACTTGGAGGAGTAAATAGAAACCACAGAGGTACAATAGTTGTTCTGATCTTTCAAGGCTTACTAGCCAAAATTCTGTGGTATTAAGAAGAGAACCCAACAACAAAAGAGTATGAAACAAAATTCCAGAATCCACAATATTAACTTTCATAGAGATTTCTTGGGCCACAAGGCCCAGAAAAGTGTTCCTGACAAAAGTCATAAGTAAAATCAATATTAATGTGTGGTATCTGGGAATAAATAATAAATTATACATGTATTTTACCCTTTATCATTAGACATTTATTTTTGACACCAGATATTTACCAAGTTTTTGAAATTATTATTTGTGATTTGAAGTGCTAGAACACTTTTGGACAAATGCAATTTAGACAAGAATGTTTCTCTTAGCAATTTGTGATTATTTTACTTTTTTAATTTGTGATTAGTTTTAGGATGAACATAAATATTCTTCCTACAGTGAGATTTTCTTTTCCTTCAAAAGAAATCAGGAATGAACATCCAAAATAAGAAAATGGCATGGGAGTTTGGATGAATGGTAAGGTCCAGAGGATAAAACAAGAGACTTAACCTGCACAGAGCACCTAGAGTATTAATGAGTCCCAGTTTACTTGTAAGTTCATGAGAAATTTCTAAATCGTATTCACAATGGAAAACCCAAGTACACCTCAATCTACTGAGTCATTGATAGTGACACATGCTACTAGTTTGGGATCTTTAGAAGAGATCAGAGATTTTAAAAATATACCTGTGAAATGATAAAACTATTATTCAATATTATAGGCTCCTCATTGAAACATAATGCACATGCCATACAATCTGCTCAACGTATCTACATCAGTGGTTTTTGTATTTTCACATATATGTGCAACTATCATCACAGTCAAGTTTAGAACATTCTCATCACCTCTAAAAGAAACTCTATGCCCTTTAGCAATCAACCTCTATCCCCCACCTCACCCCGAGCCCTGAGCAACCACTAATCTACTTCCTATCTATATACATATCTTCTTACTCTGGATATTTTGTATAAATGGAATTATACAATGTATGGTCTTTCCACTTCTTTCACTTGTCATAGTGTTTTCAAGGTTCATTCATTGTACCATGTTGTAGCATGTACATCCTTCATTCTTTTTCATTCCTTTTTATGATCTTAACAACATTCCACTGTATGGATATACCACATTTTGTTTATCCATTCATCAGTTGGGAGACATCTGTATTATTTCCACCTTTTGGCTGCTACAAATAATGCTGTTATAAATATTCATGTACAAGTTTTTGTATGGATTTATTTTCATTTTTCTTGGGTATGTATCTAGGAATAGAATTGCTGGGTCATATGGTAACTCAATGTTTACCTGTTTGAAAAGCTGTCAGAATGTTTTCCAAGCTGGCTGCATATTTTACATTCCAACCATTAGTGTATGAAGGTTCTGATTTCTCTAAATTCTCTCCACACTTGCTATTTTCCATTTTAAAAATTATAGCTGTCTAAGTGGGTGTGAAGTATCACACTGTGGTTTTGGTTTGCATCCCCCTGATGATTAATGGTGTTGAGAGCCTTTTCATGTGTTAGTGACCATTTATTTGTATATCTTCCCTAGAGAAATGTCTCCTCAGAATCTTGGTCCATTTTTTAATTGGGTTGTCTTTTTATTACTGTGTCGTAAGTGTTCTTTATATATCTCAGTCTAAGTCCCTTTTCAGGTATATGATTTACAAATACTTTCTCCCATTTTATAGGTTGTTTTTTCACTTTCTTGATAGTGTCCCTTGAAGCACAAATTTTAAAAATTTTGATGAAGTCTAATTTATTTATTTTTCCTTTCATTGCTTATACTTAGGTGTTATATTTAAGAAACCTTTGCCTAATCCGAGGTCACACATATTTATACCTACATTTTCTTTTAAAAGTTGTATAGTTTTAATTGTCACATTTAGGTTTTGGTTCATGGTATGCTAACTTTGTACATGATGTGAAGTAGGGGATCCAACTTTATTCTTTTGCATATGGATATCCAGTTGCTCCAGGATCATTTGTTGGAAAAATTTCTCTTTCCCATTGAATTGTCTTGATACCCTTGATTAAAAATTGACCATAAATGTATGAATTTATTTTCAGATTCTCAATTCTATGCCATTGAGCTTTATGTCTATCTTTATGTCAGTACAACATGGTCTCGATAACCACATCAAATTGTAAAAAGTTTTGAAATGGGAAGTGTTAGTCTTCCAAATTTGTTCTTATTTTTGAAAATTGTTTTGGCTATTCTGGGTTTCTTGCATTTCCATATGAAGTTTAGTATCAGCTTGTCAATTACTGCAAAAAGGGCAGCTGTAGATGGAAGGAGGTCCTGCTAGGTTACTGAACCATAATAAGAGAGACTACTATGATAATTAACAGCACGTTGCTTCGGGAATCCAAATAGAATCTGCCATGTGTTCTGAAGATATGATCTTTTTCAGCACTGGGAACCAAGGTTATAGATCAGCCCAATGGGTTGGTCACAGAGAACTTATTTTTAAAACCTGAGAACAAATGAAGAAGCCGGAAGACATCAAAAGATTTCCAGCACAAAAGCTGCAAGTGTCTAGCTCTGGCTGACTGACACAGTAAGTAGATTCTTTTACAATACCTGGAGGTATTATAGGTAAGAGCATTTAAAGAATTTCCTTAAAATAAAAATGAAAGATGAAGGTTTAGACAAACTGTGATAATAGGCAAAGCTTAGTCAAGGAGATGATTTTAACAAAACATCAATAACTTACTTTCCCTAAACAGTAAAACAGAGTAAGTAGAAACTAATTTAGTACTTAGGTCCTTATTCTTTAAGGCTGTAGCTTACAGGAAAACTAGATCCCAAAAACAGCATCTGTATCCATGCTACAATAATAAGCTACATGTATTCTGTAGGGAAACACTGGTAGAAATTTAAAATACCCCAGTATGTTAATGTGTTCATTATCAACAAAGTTAGTTATGGACATTTAAGACATGATCTAGTTTTGGTTTTTTAAAGAATTTTATTTTTACATGATACTTCAGTGTCTGGATTAAAAAGAAATAATCAATGAGGAATCAAATTGTTATTTTCATCAGGTATCAATATTGTTAACAAAAAAATAGATAAATATTTTGGCAATCTAGTAACTCGCCATTAACGTGTAAAGTGGTCTGGTTTTGAAGTCTAAGAAAGCAATAGGTAAAGACATCAGTTAGTTTCCACATTAGTTGTAGAAGTATCTTACCTGATGGTCAGTTTCACAGGCTCAGGGGCCCCATTGACACTGACCAGGAACTCTTCTTCGAAGTGTCCCAGAATGGCAGAACTGAAGGAGACCTGGACAGCCTGGACTCCACTCGGTTCGATGATGCCTTCCTTGGGACTGAAAACAAAGCAGGCTCCCACAGCCGAAGTTGGTGGGATCACGTTGAAGAGGGCATCAATGCTGCCTTTGTTGGATAGTACTGCCTATATCAAAAAGGCAAGAGTGAAAAGGTAGACAATGGGCCTCTGATTTATTTTCATATAAGCACCAATACAGAGACAGCTGCAGGAATTAGAACAAAAGAAAAACTCCAGGGGACAAATGAACAGGGGAAAAATGAATCAAGAACTGTCTTGAGTGTTTGAAGATAAGAATCCTAAGCCAGAAAGTAATTTTGTGTTTTTGTCTCCTCTTCAAAATGTAGTCAAATGTATTATGCTCATGTTATAAAGATTGATCCTAAGCACGTCTACTGAAGAAAAGCCTTAAAATACTTTTTTTTAAAATACTCATACTATGAAGTAACCAAGGCAAGGTAGGTATTCCTCTTTTATACATGAGAAGGCTGAGATTAAATGGCATGCTGAAAAATGAAAAGCAAGTCATAACAGAGGAGCAAGGACTACCTAAGCCTGTGTTTATAGTGTAGCTTGAAGGATGCAAATGAGATATTATTGTGGATTCCAGATTGCAAGGATTCTCTTTGTTGTACTATTAGATTTCATCCTATTAAGATATTTTCATCTCAAACTCTATTGGATAGATAACTGTTTGGGGGTGCTTAGAAAAGCAATTGTTTTACTACAGAAAAGTTTTATTCCTATATACTAATGTTCTAGAACCATGTCATTGCCCATTTTGATTGTATACTAGGTGTGTGTAAAAAGCTCACGCCTGAAATTCAGAGTCTTCTGCAAATGGCTCAGTCTACTGCTCCTGATCCCACCTCCCACAATTCCTGTCCTTGAAAGTGGGCAACGCATCAAAAGAGGTACATCACTACTTGATATTTTATTCATCTTTTTACATTTATTCCCCATTTCCCTCATTCTAAATTTCCTGGTTGTAGGAATCATGGTTCACCCTTCATTCCTTTTAAAGAGAACTTGGAGAAAAGTGATTATGACCAGGGACTCAGAAGCGAAATGCCTGGGTTCAAATCCCAGTTTTGCCACTGACTTACTAGCTGTGTGACCTTGGAGAACCTGCTTAGCTTCTCTGTGCCCTAGTTTCCCCATCTGTAATGTGTAGTACTACCAACTTCTCAGATTGCTGTGAAGATGAAATTTATTAATTTACATAACTTTTAGAATAGTGCCTGGCAAAGAGTGCTTATAAATGACAGTGATTGCTATTTAAACCCCACAGCTAAGGGTTTAAATTTGAACTGGGCTTAAGAAACAACTGACATGCACTGGTGGTAACTTGAAGGCAACTCAAAGGTATTAGTGGTAATTTGAAGGACCCTTGTTCTTCTCTTTGAGCAGGTGCATGGATGGCTTTTTTTGGTTGTTGTTCACAGAAATGCTTCACCCAGATTTTTTATTAGGTGCCAGCTCCTCTCTTTTTGAGAATATACATATCATTCTTCTCCCCATGACAAAGCAGCGCCTATTTATGAATCCAGAATCAAGCAAACTGTTTGGGACACAATTCTGACACCTTCTGATTACTAGTAATGCCCTTCTCCTTGCAGTCCAACTCCTTGGAGAGGAGACAATTTAAGTAGAACTTCACCTCTCATTTGTTTTCCTTCTAATTACACTGGGCAACAGTGTAATCTCTCAGGGGTTATTCTTTATGTATCTGCTAAGCTCAGCAATGACTAAGAGCAATAGCTAGTTATTCAAATTTGTCTCAAGCAGGTAATGTAATAAATTGAGAGAGATGCAATGAGGCATCAGCATTAAATTCGCAGAGAGTGCAGAATACTCCCATAAGAAGCACCTTACCATGTCCTCTGCCACTGCACAGCTCTCAAAACTGTCCAATCTGGTGCAGCACCTCATTTAACATTTATTTAGCTGGCTGTGGTTCTCTTTACTATTCAAATCTGGGAGGGTGGGAAGTGGTGGACTCAAGTACACTTTTGTTAAATTTATTAGAAGTTATTATTACATTCAGGGAAACCCTATCCATTTTGCATCAGAACTAAAGGTCCTTTTCTGATGTGGCATCCATAAGACAGAGTGTAAGAGAAATTCACAGTGGATAAATTACAGACAGAATATTAATTTAATAAAGAACTCATGTATCTTTCTTTTCCCTCCCCTAAGTGACCATATTTTTTCAAAATGAAATACAGGACAACGCAACATAGTACCTGTACCTCTTTTCATTTTATGAAAGTCATGTGACTGATTTCTTCATTTAAATTGTGCTGTTGGGTATATCCCATTTCATCATGATATTAACATCTCTACTTTTCACATCATCCCATTTGGGCCATAGTTATTGTATGTCCTCACACAGAGTACAAAAGAGGACAAACAACAATGTGGGAAGCTCTCAACATCAACTGGGCACTTACCTACTGTGCCAGATTAGACTGGGCTGAGAGCTGAGTTGGCTACAGGCTGGATTTGCCCATGATGAGAGCCTGATGGACTGAAAAGCCAGCATAGGGCCCTCTCTTCCCACAAGATGTAGGGCCCGAGAAACCCAGATGGGGCAAAGTCAGGTTTGCTTTTCACTGAACCCATATCCTCCTCTTCCAGTGCCTATAGCTAGACTACAGTTCCCAGCCACCTTTGCAGTTACAGAAGCTAATAGGATGTGAACAAAAGTGATACATGCCACCTCCAGTGTTACCTCCTAGGAAAACCTCTCACTTGCATCCTTCTGAGCTTTCTCCTTCTGCCAGTGTGATACACATGAGACTGCAATCTTGCAGGTCACGTGTTAGGGGTGGCAAAGACAAGAGGTGGAAGGAGACTGGGTTCCTGATCTGCTGGAGGAGAGCTATCTGTGGATGAGCAAGCTTGTTAGGGACTTTCTGTTAGCAACCAAGTAGAGTTTTATCATGTTCCAGAGAGTATATATTATTGTATTTGTTTGTTATAGTATGTAGCATTACCTTAAGTAGTAAAACTTCTCTAAGCCTCAGGTTCCTCAGCTATATAATGGGTACCTACTCCACAGGGTTTTTGTGAGGACCAAGTGAACAAATGCATGTGTGCCCAACACACATGAAGGGCGAGGTTGTTGATCGAAATAACTACTAAATTCCTCATGTTTCTCATTTGTAAAATTAGGTACAGTAAAATTTACCATTCACGGTTCTGTAAGGATTAGAAATGATACACGTCTACAGAGACATGCACAAATAATAAAGCTTGGAACCTGACACCTATTTGTCATTCATTAAATAAATGCTTCTATTATTACCTCTATAGAAATATAAACTCTTACAATTCAGGAATATTTCTACCATAAAGTTTCAATGGCTTGATATAGTATAACAAGTGTCCTAGATACAAATTTAGGTTTGAGATGACATTGAAGTAACTTTGATCCTCATCAACCCATGAGTACATCATGTAAAAAAATCATTTTCTATTTAATTGGAAAGATAAAGCAGGGAGGTCTCTTCTAGAAACCATGATGATTGGTTTTTAAATCAGAGAAAATTAAATTAAAATTTTAAATCAGAGAAAATTTTGAAGTGTGAAAACAGCTATCCTCATTAGGACATTTTGGAAAATGTAGAAGGTTCTCTATCCTCTGATCTGCAGGATTTACACTGTCAGAGAACAAGAATTAAACGGACGGGGAGAAGTATTTACAGTGTTCCCCTTCACAATTTACAAATGGTGAGGATAAAACCTATTAAATTATGGCTTTGATGCTTTCTGTAAAGTTAGAGGGGCTATAGAAAAAAGTTGCTTCCCTCAACAAGACTAGGAGGTGGAGGGGTCGGATCATTTGGGGTCTGAATAGGTATGAGTAATGGCAGATAAATGTGACTGCACAGATTTTCTATCATTAAAGACACATAAAATAAAACAAACCAAAAAAAAAAAACAAAAACCAAGGACTTTTGACTCTCAGTGAACAGTTCTAGTGCTTACCTCATAACAATGAACAGATCCAACAAAAACTTTTCCAATATCCAGCAATTCAAAGTTGAAGTGAATCTTTGGTCCCATTCCTTCCCCTTTGATTCTGAGGGGCAGACGGATCTCTCGGCCTGTAAAAACAATTCAGACTCTGTTACCCTAAATGATGCTTTTCTACCCCAGATTATCCACAGCATCTTACCAGTGTAAGCCATCAAGATTATTGCATCAATTCCCTGCACTGGACCGAGGGAACTGTAATTTAACTAATGCTGGAGATTTAGCTTATCTTTAAGAAACAAGAATATTGTTATTTTCTTAACTCTAGGGGGCAGCTTATATTGCAATTTAGGCTGTCATTTTAGCAGGGGGAAAAAAAACCCCAAAATTAACCCAATCTTAACTTAACTTTACAAGTTTCTTATAAAGGAAGATAATTTCTCTAAATCAGAGAAGAGTGACCATAAAATAAGAGTCACCATGAGTCTCCAAAGGCTTTTGTTCACACTGATCTTCCTGGGATTTAGGAAGACTCAGGGCATAAAAGGATCTGAGCCTAGGAGTCTTACCTGATCCTCACTTTGCAGTTTCTTTCATATAGAGGAAATGGAATCCACTAAACAGTATCCCTTACTACACATCCACAGTGGACCCATGGTCAATACAGCACATAAGCCATTAAAGTACTGACTGGTTTTGTTTCCCTTTTTTAAAGGGGTATATGTGCACTTGATAATACATGATCATTATAAAAATATTACAGAGAAAGTGGAAATTGTCTCCTAATTCCACCACCCAAAGGTAACTATTGTTAGCACTTTGGTGCCAATCCTTTCACATTTAATCATTTTTAAATACTGTTAATGTAAATGAGAGCATATGCTATATGTTATTTTGTAGCCTGCCTTTTTTCTCTTAACAATACATCTGAAACATTTTTACATATTGTCACGTAAAGATGAAGTAAATGTTTTAACCAATTCCTCTTGTTGAATATTTAAGTGATTTCTAAATTTTCATTAGAACAAATTATAAAGTAATTAATATCCTTGAATATATTTATAATTTTCCTATATTTTCTTTAAATACTTTGAAGATTCCATTCTATTATTTCTTGTCTTCCAGAAATATGTTGAGAACTCAGCTTACAGTCTTATTGCTTATTTGAGATATGTCTTTCCCTCTGATTGCTTTAAGATTTTCTTTTTGTCTTTGGTTTTCAACAGTTTTACTATAATGTCTCCAGGTGTGGTTTGCATTTATCCTTCCTGGGGATTGTCGTACTCCTTGATTCCGTGGATGAATATCTTTCATCAAATTTGGAAAATTTTTAGTCATTATCTCCTCAAATATTGCTTATGCTCCATTTTCTTACTTCTTTCTCTCTCTATATATATTCATATATAATGTAATACATAATACATGTATATGAACTTTTTGCCACATTCTACTCAACTCTTATGCTCTTTTCTGTATTTTGTCTCTACATGCTTCAGTGTGACTATTTCTTTGATTTATCTAATTTCTAGTTTACAAAATCTACCTCTGGCTGCACCTAACAGGCTATTAAATTCATCTACTGAGTTCTTAATTTGTCATTATAACTTTTGAGTTCTAGACTTCCTATTAGATTTTTTTGTAGTTTCCAGACCTCTGCTCAATACTGTCTTTAGTAAGAGCATTTTTAAAAATCTGTGTCTGATAATTCTATTACCTAGATCTTTGTGGGCTTGTTCCTATTGTTTCTCTTGATGTTCTATCATCAGGGTGTGTTACCGTTTTATTTACTTGGTTATTTTTTATTGAGTGCTGATTAGTGTATATAAAAAATTGTAGAGATAATTTGAAACTCAGAGAAGATGGTATCTTCCTCCAGGTTCTGGATGGTGACTAGGGAATATTAGCAATTCTAGATAACCTAATCTAACCTTTGGTGGCAAGATTCTGTGAGAGAATTAAGCCCTGCAGTAAATTATTGGAGTGACTATTTTCTCAGTTCTCCCAAGAAGGGTATGTAGGTAGCACTATCCTAGATACAGAAGAGAAGTTAATTCCTCATATACAATAGATACCTTAGAACATTACGGATTAATTATGTCTTGGAACCCCAACAGAGAAGTCTCCTAATCAAATTTATACTTGGAAAATGATCCAAAGCTTAGCTCCAGTTCTTAAGAGGGCGGCCCATTTCCAGTGCCCACTTTACTGCATCTCACCCTTAAGCCTGGGAGATTACTAGGGCGCTTTCTTCTTGGGTATCATGTGAACTTCTATGTTTTCTTCCCTAACTCTGCTGAACTTCTGAGTCTTTGTAGTATCTGCCAAAAAATCTATTGCTAAAGTTAAAGAGGCCCCAAAGTCTGTCTGTTTTGGTGTCTTTCTTCTGGATCTTGGCCTCCTAAATCCTTCATGGTCCTGGCAGCTCTCTTTTGCCTTCAAAATAGGTTTGAAAAAGATTTTGCCTTGCTCTTTTAGTTGCTCTTAGAGAGAGAGAGAGAGGTGAGAGAGAGAGAGGTGGGGGGGAGAGAGAGAGAGAGAGAGAGAGAGAGAGAGAGAGAGAGAGAGAGAGAGAGAGAGAGAGAGAGAGAGAGACAACGAGTTAATTCAAGTTACCCAGCCCACCACCATTGGAAGTAGAATGGCCAGAACAAAGGGATACACATTTGACACCTTCACAGCTATGGCCATATTGCCTTCCAGAATGCATGTACTAATTCACACACAAACATCAACAGTATTAATGTTTTTTGTCTCTCCATATCCTTTATGACAGTGGGGATGCCAACACTCTTAAAAATATCTGATTAATTTGACAGGTTTTCCTTAAATTTGCACCAATAAATTTTTAAGTTATTCAAGGAAAAAATGATATATTTGTTCTGTGTGTAACGTTTCGAACACTCAAAATACTTTTGCTACTCTGTTAGATGTAATTTTCAGTATTACAGCAAATACACATTGAACAACCAAGTGATATTTCTAATTTATTATCATCATTATAATGCCTTGTGACATTTTATGTCCCACTGTCTTCTATTGCTATTTAGCTTCTGTATCTGTAACACTCCCTCTCCAAAACTGTCCTTTTAAAGACAAGATTACTTATCTCTGGGTCCTCTCTAATGCTTGGCAACACAGTGGTCATTAGGCAAGTATTGCTTTGATTATAAGAAACAAGAGCAATCCTAGCAATATTTGGGATAGTTGATTTATTCAAAGGGTACCTCCAATCCATCTTATCCCTGGAAAATAAGTTCCTCTAAAGATCAGGTGTTCGTTTGACAACACTCTAGAACATTAGTAAAACTTTCCGAGAGTCCAAACCTCATCATCCTTCTCCATTATTCTAGAGTTCTAATCTTCAAATCTGTTTTGAAGGCAATAATTTGCACTCCTTGGTCAAGAGAAAAGTATTTTGACAGAGATCCAACTTTCAGAATGACAAAGAAAGAGAATTGCAAATATATTGTGGAATAAACTGCAAGACTATTTATAACTGTCAAGCTTAAAGCTTTCTCAATCTGTTACCTTGATGGCCTTCCTTAATAAAAATTTTTTTGAAAGGAGGTATGTTGTAATAAAGCAGTGAGCCAATGTTTCTTTGTGAATTATCAATTACTTCAAAGAAGACTGTCTTATTTGTAGCTAGCCATTTCCCTCAGCCAGGAAAGAATGGGAGTAAAGTAATACCCAGCCTTGTATTTGCAAGAGTTACTCTAAATTTTAGCGTTATATTATAAATATTTTTTCACAAGATTTTTGAAGCAGGGATTTTTCTTGTCTTGGCAAAAGGCAGCAAGGGGGACAAGCCTAAAGGAACCAGTAAGCTCTGAGGACAGATTCCTTATTAGAAGGGCAAAATATTAAAATATTTCTAAAATAGAGCAGATTCTCATCTGATTACAGTGTCCTGGTTTCACACATGAAAAACAGAGAGATGTACTATAGAACCCCTTTCACAGCCCTAAAATCCAGGAATGTAATAGGTTACATTGTATTAAATACCAGAAAATATAACCATGGACTTTCAAAAGCTTGCCATCCAAGATATCTTAGATGTCCAATATGTTTGAGCTCCATTCCTGTACAATAAGACAAGAAAAAGGTGGGGCAGGGGAGGAATGTACAAATAGGAAGAACAAACTGTCATTATTCACATATTTTATGACTATCTACCTTGAAAATTCTAAAGAATCTATAAATACTTTTTAAAATTAATAAAATAGAGTAAGATTGATGGTTACCAAATCAATATACAAGTCAACTGCATTTCTATATACAGCAACAATTAGAAAAATTAATTTTCAACATACTATTTACAATAGCATCAAAAAATAAAGTATCTAGAAATAAATCTAATAAAATATACTTAAGACCTTCAAGGAACAAACTGTAAAACTTCACTGAAAAATATTAACAAAGATCTAAATAAATGGAGAACTAGGCTGTGTTCTTCAAAGGGAAGAACTCAATATTGTAAAATCATCAATTTCCCTCCAACTCATCTATATCTGTAATTTTAATGTTCTATGAAACAAAACACTAGTAGGTAGAATTTGGTGGAATTTGATGATTGATTATAAAATTTATGTGTAAAATCAAAGGACCAATAATAACCAAGACATTAGTAAAGAAAAATAAATCCAGGGGACTTGTTCTTTCACATATTAAAATCTATTATAAATCTATTGTAATTAAGATAATATGGTATTGGTGCAGGAAGTGTAAAATGACGAAGGATACAGAATACAGAACTAAGAATAAATACACATATATATGTAAGTTTGATTTATGACAGAGCAGGTGTTGACAATCAGTGAAGACAGATAGACTACATAGTATAAAGTGCTGAAGCAACTGGGGACCCACATAGGGTCCCCATTCTGTGGCAGGCTGAATAATGACTCCCAAAGATATCTACACCCTAATTCCTGGAACTAGTATATAAATTATCACCTCATATGGCAAAAAGGTGAATATTATCTAGTAAGGCAAAAGATTGATTAAGTGAAGAATTTTGAGATGGGCATATTACCTTGGATTATCTTGATTACTGTAGCTTACAAGTTGTCTTGAAATAATGTCATACTAGCTTTCTAATTTTATTCTTCTTTTCCAAAGTTGTTTTGGCTTTCTAAATTCTCTGCTACTTCTATATGAATTCTAGAATAAGTTTGTCAATTTCTACCTATAAAAGTAGCTGGGATTTTGATTTGGACTGCACTGAATCTACAGATGAATTTGGAAGAGAAAGACATCTTAATGATATTTAATATACTGACCTATTAAGGCATAGTTCTCCATTTTTTAGGCCTTTAATTTCTCTCAGCAATGTTTATAGTTTTCAGTGTACAAGTCTTACACATCTTTTATCACATTTATCTCTAAATAGTTTGTTTCTTAATGCTATCGTAAGTAGTATTGCTTTAAAAAAATTTAATTTCTCACTGTTGTCCAGAAACACAACTGATTTCTCTATATGTATAAATCCTGTGTCCTACAATCTTGATACACATTTACTTTTTAGCCCTCATTAAAATACATATTCTCTAGCACCATCTCCACAGATTTTGATTCAATAAGACATAGATGAAACCCAAGAATCTTCATTTTTAATAAGCAACCAGAGTGATTCTGTGCAGATCCTCTAAGGACACTAACTCAGGAAACATATGAACACTATTAACTACATTAACTTCTGACGACATGGCAGAGTAAGCTGACTCAGTCTATTCTTTCACTTCAAACACACACAAAAAAGCTTATTAAAAGTATGACAATATACAGTTTTAATTCTTATCTAAGCCCAAAAGAAAGAAAGAAAGAAAGGAACATATTAGGTGCTAGAAATAAAAAGGAAACTTGGAGATTGGCAAAGTACATACTGCCTTATGGTCTAATAGCTTCAGTTTTGACACCTTCACAAAAACAGGGCATAATGCTTTGTTTCTATCTGGAAATGAGGAACTGAATTTAGATCCCTGCATAAATCCAGGACCTTGGAAAGAATACCTCTTTCCAAAAAGGAAACTAGAAAAGTTCTACCTACTGATCTAAGGAAGCAGTGATCAATGAAGCCTGCTCTCTACCTTGCAGTCTAAATAGGGAAAAGAGGCCCCTGTGAGAAATCAAAGCCCCATTTACACAATACTATAGGTGAAAGAATCAGAAGCTGAGAAAATAAAAGTTGTAAGGTCTTGGCAGAAGAAATTTTTTAAATGTTTTGAAGGAATACTTCCATGATCCAGTACCCATGTTGTTTTTGTCTGTTTAAGCTGTTACAATAAATATCATAGACTGGATGGCTTAAACAACAAATATTTATTTGTCACAGTTCTGGAGGCTAGGAAGTCCAAGATCAAGGTGCTGGCAGATTCAGTGTCTGGTGAGAGCTCGCTTACTGGTTTATAGATGCTATCTTCTCACTCACGTGGAGAGAAGGGTGAGGGAGCTTTCTGGGGGTCTCTTTTATTAAAACACTAATCCCATTCATGATGGCTCTGCCCTCACAACCTAATCACCTCTAAAGGTGCTACCTCGAAACACTATCACATTGAGGATTAGCTTTCAAAATATGAATTAAGGGGTGGAGGGAGACACCTTTAAACATTCAGTCCATAGCACGGGCTAAAGATTAGCTCACAATACAAACATTTCAAACAATCTAAAGAATCAACCCAGTATGAGGAAAATCAGTGGTTACCACAAACATGCAAATTAATACCCCATGAGTCTAAGATAATAGAAAATTCTTAAATAAACTCTAATGTAGCATTCTTAAAATCTTTAAAGAAGTAAATGAAGAAATAGAAACCATGTGAAGGAGAAAAAATGAAAGTATTAAAACTATATAGAACTTCTAAAACTGAAAAACCAAGTTGATGAAATAAAAAATGAATACAATGAGGTATCACCTCACACCAGTCAGAATGGCCGTCATTCAAAAATCCACAAATGACAAATGCTGGAGAGGCTGTGGAGAAGGGGGAACCCTCCTACACTGCTGGTGGGAATGCAGTTTGGTGCAGCCACTATGGAAAACAGTGTGGAGATTCCTCAAAAGACTAGGAATAGACTTACCATATGACCCAGGAATCCCACTCCTGGGCTTGTATCCAGAAGGAAATCTACTTCAGGATGACACCTGCACCCCAATGTTCATAGCAGCACTATTTACAATAGCCAAAACATGGAAACAGCCTAAATGTCCATCAACAGCTGACTGGATAAAGAAGAAGTGGTATATTTATACAATGGAATACTACTCAGCCATAAAAACCGACAACATAATGCCATTTGCAGCAACATGGATGCTCCTGGAGAATGTCATTCTAAGTGAAGTAAGCCAGAAAGAGAAAGAAAAATACCATATGAGATCGCTCATATGTGCAATCTAAAAAACAAAAACAAAAACAAAAACAAACAAACAAACAAAAACAAAGCGTAAATAAAGGACAGAAATAGACTCACAGACAGAGAATGCAGACTTGTGGTTACCAGGGGGGTGGAGGGTGGGAAGGGATAGACTGGGATTTCAAAATTGTAGAATAGACTACACTGTATAGCACAGGGAAATATACACAAAATGTTATGATAACTCACAGAGAAAAAAATGTGACAATGAGTGTGTATATGTCCATGAATAACTGAAAAATGGTGCTGAACACTGGAATTTGACACAACATTGTAAAATGATTATAAATCAATAAAAATGTTAAAAAAATGAATAAATACACCAGATTAGACATACCCGAAGAAAGAATTAGTTAACTGGAAGAAAGATCTCAAGAAAAAACCCAAAATGTATCATACAGAGACAAAGAAATAAAAAATGTAAAGGAGAGGTTAAAAGACACAGTGACCCCATGGGATAGACATATATCTAAAAGAATTTCCAGAAGGAGAAAACTGAGACAATAAGATGAAAACAACAGTGAAGAGATAACTGTGGAGAATTTTCCAAACTGATGAAAGGTTCTGAGATTGAAGAAGCATACCAAGTACCAAGTAGGATAAGTAGAGGCAAATCCATTACAGTGAAACTGTGGAACACAGAATCATAAAGTAATTCTTAATATTAATATGATAGAAAAGACAGATAACCTAAAGAAATCACAATTTGACTGCCATAGGTTTCTCATCTCAACAATTCAGTCCGTTGTGCATGCTATGACGAAGCAAGCGGCCACATGGAGAGGCTACAGATAAGAGGTCCGGCAAACAGAACCCAGTGAAGTCCCTGTCAGCAGCCAGGATCAAGTGCCAGATAGATAGGTGGATGAGCTTGTTCAGCTGTCTCTATGTAGAGCAACAAGAGCTGTCTTGCTAAATCCTGACCAAATTGCAGATCTGTGAGCAAAATAAATGACTGCTAGTTGTTGTAAGCCACGAAATGGAGCAAAGTGGCTTAAACAGATTAGGGTTTTTATTTTGCTCACACACCAAGGACACTGGGAAATGTGGATTTGGGGTAGGGTGGGATTTAGGGGATTAGGACATGCTGCTGCTGCTGCTGCTGCTAACTGGTAAAGATGGAAAGAAGAATGGATATTGATTTGATGGCTACTTTCTTTGCAGGTTCCTGAACCATACAACTGCATTTACTATAGATCTTTAATAAGTTTTAACATATTAGTTCTCCAAAGTTATTCTAGTCAAATTTTCTAGGCAATCCTAGTTCATTGATTTCTTCCATAAGAACTTTGGAACTTTTTAATTTCTTCCATAAGAACTGACTAACTAAAAAAAAAAAAAGCAAAACACCTTACTGATACTATCACATTACATTTACAGGAAGAACTGACCTATTTATAGTGTTGATTTTCCTGCTCAAACACACAGGCTTTTCCATTTCTTCAAGTTTTCCTAAATCTGGGTATGTATAAAAGATATTTGTATATTACTCTCTGTATTTTACTTTATGTTTGAAATATTTGATAACTAAAAATTTAACCTTAATTAAATGTAATTTAAAATAGTTGATCAAGAAAATAATTTCTCATTCATAGGACTAAGACATCTTATATTATTATGAGGTTGCAGTCAGATGAGTTTTGAGAAAGAAAACTTACAAATATGTAGGGTATTACTCACTTATTATTCTGAAAACCCAAAAATGTTTTTAATTATTAGGATGATTTAGCTTTCTCTTTCTTAAATCTCCATTCTTTAGTTTAATTAGGATAAAACTCAAAAGCTTCAAATTGTGCTAAAAACTCAGATGTTTCTCTTATGATGCAAAGAATGAAAATGGATAACAAGGTTTCATCTTAATTGGGGCTTTAAAGGAAGCGGGTACATCAGGACTCATTTCCACCATGCTGCTTTTCTGAATTTGACTCTGAAGCACCCATTAATGTTATCTAGTGATACATTTCACAGTTTAGATCAGAAAGTGTTACTTTCTTTGAAGTTCCCATATGGTGATCCAAACCAAATATGTGTAGTTTCCCTTTAAGTTTTTCTTTTATAAAACAAATAATCTCTATTATTAAATTAGGTATTTGCACATTCCGTTGGAAAATAAAGATACAAGAAAGATCAGTTTCAAGCTCTAGATCAAAACCATTCAAGTCTTTTATAAATATCTAACATACAGATTTAACTATATCTAAGGAAACCTGAAATTTTTAAATGAAGAAAAAAAAATTCAGTTTCAGGTTAACTGAAAAGATTATGATGATGTTGTATTTGTCATATTCAGGTCTGAGCAGGTTACTTCCCTACTTAGAACCCTTCAGTGATTCCCCACTGCACTCAGGATGAAGTCCGAGGTTCTTATTCTGGCAGTCAAGAGCAGCCCTCAAAGAACTGGATCCCACCTACTACTCCAGCCTCCAGCTTCATTTCCTGCCCTCACCTTGCCTCTTCCAACTCTCTCTGTCTCTCTCTGTTTCTCACCCCAAGAACTTGTGAATCTTGCTCATATTATATTTTCACATAATTTTTCTTTGTTTTTTTCACAAGTGTTTCCCTGCCTGACATGCCCAGCCTCTCTTTTTTTTCACCCGACTAACAGATATTTCAAGGGTCACTTTCTCTGGGGACCCTTCCTTGAAAATACCAAGACTGAGCTGTGTGTCCTGTATTCTTTTCTATTATTATCACTCATTCACTGTATAGCATTACCTAGCTGTTGGTTTATGTGCCAGTTTCCCCTACTCATTTCTATGCTTCCTGAGGGCAGGAACTATGTTTCTGTACATCTTTGTACTCATGGTGCCTCACTGTAAACGCTTTCAAAAGAAGAAAAGGTTGCAGTTGGAGATGTGGGTTAAATTTCATGCAAGACCCTCAAGAGCAGTGACACTGGCCTTCCCTGCAACTTCCTGTCTCTGAACATATACTCACATAATGGGACACTAGCCAATAGTGAAACTGAAATACAACTAGAGCTACAAGCAACAACTTGGATGAGACATGCAGACTGATTCGAATTATGCACATTCCAAAAGCAGGCAGTATTAAATTGTAATTTTTAGCTATATATACACAGGAGTAAAAACTATAAATGAAAGCAAGGAAATAACAATCATGAAGGGCAGAATGGTCCTTATTTCAGCGAGAGGCTGGGGTGAAGGGAGTGTGATTGGGAAGGAACACACAGGGGGATGGACTGGAAATGTTCCATTATTGGTCTTGGTGGCAATTACACAATGTCTGTCTTATAAGTATTTGCTATGTTGCATATGTATGTGTATTAGTTCTCTATTGCTGCTACAACAAATTACCACAAACTTAGTGGCTTAGGCCATTATTCTGCCTGCACATATGTATTATGTACATTTCTGAATCTGTGTACTATTTCTCAGTGACAAAAGGTTAAAAGTTAAACTGTGATATGTAAATACAAAGGATTCCCATACAACCAGGAAAAAGAACGACCCTTTTTAATTTAGTGTTATGGAATAGTCTGTAAGAAATATTTTTAAAGCTGTGTTAGAACTATTGTATAAGGTACGCTGTCATTTATGTAAAAAGGTGTGAGGGGAAGCATATCTATATGTATTTGATTTTATATGCTCAAAGCGTTAGAGAAAAACGAAAGCAAAGCAAAACAAAACACAACGAGAGAAGGAGCTTTTTCTATCTGCCTAAGAAGTATTTCTCAGTGACCTAAAACCAGGAGGTTTTACCAGCCCTTTGAAGATAATAGTAAGGAATCAGCACCAGCCCTTGAAAAGACACATAGAATTGCATGGAATTTATAGGGAAGATAACATGGAATTATGATGTAAACAAAACCCTTCCCTGGCAATCTTATCTTTAATACACCACTAAGAAAATAAAAAAGAATGTCATGCAGATGGAAAATTACACTATTCAGTTGCCCCAGGGTGTGAATTCTGTGGCAGAATTCAGAATTGCAAAGGAGACAATAGATAAATGCAATTAGTTATGTAACGTTTGGGAACCTCCTGGAGAGCAGCCAACCCCCTGGAAAATGGCCAAGCATGGCATCCCAGGGGAGCTGTCAATGGGAGAGAGGTCCTGCCACCTGTGATGGGTGGGGCCACTGACGCATTTCCAGCTTGTGTCTGAACACTGATGTACCAACATTTCCTCCAGATCCATTAAGAAGTCAGGGGTAGATGATGCTGGTCTGAAGTGTGGAAACACTTATGTCAATCCAGAAGCTCCTAGTCCATCTGTATTCACTCTGGGGCCATCTTGAGAATCCGTGTCCAAGGGCAAAGGAGAGACCAGATCAAACTAGGATTCATTCACTTATTCATTCGTTTCATTTATTTGCTCATTCACTTAATCAATATTTATTGAGTGGCTTATCTTCTAAGTGCTAATAGCATAAGACATAGAGCATGATTTCAATATATAAATATATATTTAAAACAGGTAACTATACTATTTTGCTTAGGGATAAACACATAGGTGGTAAAATTATATATGAAAACAAGAAGATGACCATCATAAAAGTCAAGGTGATGGTTACATCCAAGGAAGGTGGAGGAACACGTGCCTGGGGGAGGTGGAGGCTGGCACAGTCCTGGGTGAGGCAGCCCATTCTTCTGTACCATTCTTTGCCTGCCTGATCCCTTTTGACACAGAGAAAAGTGACTGCATAGATATGGACTGAAAACATGCTGGGTAGAGCAGCACACTGGAATTTTTACACTTGTGGATACTAATAGTTGTGCACTCTTAATAACACCCAAGTCAAAAGTAACTACCACAGCCATATCCCTTGGAGAACTATACATTAAACAGCAGAGGCAAGTAGCACTAGCTACCCTGAAAATTAAAACCCATTTCCTTATTCTTATATATAAATAGAAAACCACAGACCAGAAGACATTGGAAGGAATCCTATGAATGCATGGTATCTGCTACTCTTGAGTTTTTCTGACTAATAAATGTCAGTATTTCTCAGGGCATCCTTATTTAACAGCTTTAAATGGCATTTAATATCATTTTTATTCATGTCTGAGGATGAACTCTTGTTCACAAAAGGAAGAAGAAAGGAACAAAGAGGAAATATCAAATGAACTGCAAAAATAAGTTCAAAATGGCAATAAACACACATCTATCATTAATTACTGTAAATGTTAATGGACTAAATGCTCCAGTCAAAAGACACAGAGTGGCAGACTGGATAATAAAGCAAGAGCCTTCAATATGCTGCATACAAGAGACCCACTTTAGGGAGAAGGACACATATAGATTGAGAGTGAAAGGATGGAAAAGGATATTCCATGCAAATGGAAAAGCCAAAAAAGTAGGTGTTGCAGTACTGATTTCAGACAAAATAGACTTTAAAACAAAGGCCATAAAGAAAGATAAAGAAGGACATTTTATAATGATTAAAGGAGTGATACAAGATGAGGATATTACACTCGTTAATATATATGCACCCAATATAGGAGCACCTAAGTACATAAAACAATTACTAACAGAGATAAAGGGGGATATTGATGGGAATACAATCATAGTCAGAGATTTTAACACTGCATTAACATCACTAGACAGACCTTCCAGACAGAAAATAAATAAGGCAACAGAGAAATTAAATAATACAATAGAAAAATTAGATTTGGTGGATATTTTCAGAGCATTACACACCCCCCCCCCAAAATAGGATGTACATTCTTTTCAAGTGCACATGGAACATTTTCTAGGATTGATCATGTACTTGGGCACAAAAGAAACCTCAACAATTTTAAGAAGATAGAAATTATCTCAAGCATCTTTACTGACCACAATGCCATGAAACTAGAAATCAACTACAGAGAAATAAAGGAGGACAAAAGGAAAGCATGGAGATTAAACAACATGCTTTGACAACAGATGATCAGTCCTGGAGGTCTAACATTGGACTGTTAAGATTTCCAGAATAAAATGAAAAAGAATGGAGAAAAATATATTTCCCAGGAAAATAAAATTTCCCAGAGCTTAAGTGACACATGAGTCATCAGACTCAAATGGCCCATAGAAAACTGAGGGGGATGAACTTGAAGAATTAACTCTTGGACACAGCTTCATGACATTTCAGACCCCAAGTAGAAAAAGAAAGCCCTAAAAAATACAAGAGAGAAATAACAGGCCACCTATAAAGGAAGAAGAATTAGGTGACCTTCAGACTTCTGGATTTTTACACTGAAGTTGGGACAATGTCTTCAAAGTTCTGAGGAGAAATTATTTTGAACCTAGAATTCCATAGTCAGCTAAAGTGAGGCAGAGTGAGATATTTTCTTGCATTTAAGGATCAAAGTTTCCCTTCTAAATACCCTTTCTGAGGAAGTTACTTGAGCAAAGTGAGAGTGAGAAGATACAATGGAATGCACATGGAAATTTATTCTTTTTAATTCCTAGGTAACCACTGTGCAGGAGGTAACTGATCTAAATTAGAATAAGAAGCTGGTGGGCTCTGAGGAAATATCTTCAAGAAGAACATGAATTCTAAAATTAAACAGGAATGAAGAAATGAGGAATTAGAAACCATGAGCGGAAAAATACCAAAAGTTGTACGAAAGAGTCAAGTCAATTATGAAGTAAGCTAAAACGAGGTATGGTTGTGAGAAATTAGTAGAGTGTAAGCAAAATCTACAATATTCAGAGAGAATCCACAATATTCAGACCTTAGGGACACTCTTTGAGGGATTAAGGGTCAGAACACTCAACCAATGAAGTATAAAATATAACCCCAGAAGACAATTTGGCCCTTCAGTGTACAAAATTTATGTAGATAAAATAGAAGACTTGAAAATGGTAATCAACCATGAAAATAGAAGACTTGAATATGGTAATCAACTATGACAATATAAAGTAGAACGACTCACAGAAGAGGAAGAAATATGGTTGAACAGTTGTAGGCAGGTTAGGGGTCCCAATATCCTTGCACATTGAGAGATATTGTAGAGTTGATGGATCCAAAAATACAGTTTTAAGTATGTAAATAAAAGCTATTTGAGGCTATAAATAACTCATAAAACAAAATAAACATAATAAAAATAATTGGATTACCAGGGGCTAAAGTTGGGGATGGAATTGCCTGCAAAGGGGCATGAGGAAATTTTATGGGGTAATGGAGAGATTCTATACTTGACTTTGGTGGTGGTTACAACACTGTTGAGTTTTGCCAAAATTCACAGAACTATACACAAAAAAGGGTGAATTTCATTGCATACAAATTATAACCCAATATGTCCAAGAAGGGGTAGGGGAGATGGAAGTCAACTAAATCCTTACCTTTCATATTGAGGACTGAAAAGTAATGTGTGAAACTGATAAATCAAAAAATAGCAATAAATAGAATCAGCAAGGGAAATTACCACCACCAGAAACAGCTAAAAGTACTTCTTGGAAGCAGTACTGGAGAAATAGACTATTATTTAGCTTTATAATCTTACTATATATATTTTTTTCACTTAGTTATTGACATCAGCATTTTCTTTAAAATGCTGTCACATTTTTTAAATACAGAAATGTCTCTGGAGTAGTACAAAGAACTTCTATACATCCTTTTCCCAATAACCTCCTTTGTAGCGAAGGATACAAGCTAGGCTCACATGTTGTACTCCCTACCCTCCTTCAATCTGGAGCAGTTCTTCCATCTTTTCTTCTCAACTTTCATGATCTTGATATTTCTGAAGATTACAGGCTGGTCATCTTACTTTGTTCTTCAGTTTGGGTTAGTCTGATGTTTCCTCGTGATGAGACCCAAATTAGGTATTTTGGTCCTGATATCACTGAAGGGATGCTGTGTTTTCATCCTAATGGGTGATCTACGAGATGATGTTGATTTGCTCTATTACTGCTGGTATTAACTAAGACAACAACTACCAGGTTTCCTCGGTATAAAATTAAATTTCTCTTCTTTATAATCAATAAGTATTTGAGGGAGGATATTTTGAGACTACGTAAAATCCTGTTCCACACCCTACTTTCACCTATTAGTTACTAAGATCCATTGGTGCTCTTAACTGGAATTGGTTATTACTATGATTGCCAAATGGTACATTTTATTTAGTAGATTCATAAATTCCTATTTATTCAATTGATTATAATCTATTAGTGTCATCATTTTGATTCTCAACTTGTTCCACATTTGGGCAGTAGGAGTCCCTTTGCTGGCTTCTGTGTCATTTTTGACATATCTGTCATTCTTTGAGCATTTCCTTATTTTTCAGCACAAGAGGATGTTCCAGGCTCATCTCGTTCTCTTTCTGCCTCAGTTCTAGCATCAGTCAGTTGCTTCAAGTCTCCGTTTAGTGGAGACTTAGAAACCAAGCTTTAAGCGCTAGCTGTGCTCATTGCTATTAGGAGTGCAAATCTTCCATGACCTCTCAATGGACATAGCTAGGAAATATGTGTATGTATGTACATAAACATATATTTACATATATATTTATAATACTCTGAGTTCATACTTATAACTCCAATTCCATTCCAGTACCAAAGGGCTCATCTTAGGCTTCCTCCTTCCCATATTTGTATCTCCTTCCTCTAAGAGTGAAAAATACTGGCTCTTGTTATCCACAGTATATTTACTTTTTTGCTTAATTACTCTGTATGTATTCATTTTCCTGAAGCCATCAGGTTGCCACCCTACTTGTACCCACTCCCTGTGGCTCTGGCCACTGCCAGGCTCCCTTCTCACTCCACTTGGTATGCATTATTTTGATAAACTTAAAAGGGAAAAATTAAGTAGCCAAATATTGTAAAAAGAACAAAATATAATATTGTGAGAGTTAGTGTCAAGTAATATACTTACTGCTCTAAAAATCAAGGGGTAACCCAGATCCATGGCTTCCCTTCCCTACCCACCTCACTACAATTGTAATATACTTCAAAGTTTGATCTATTCTAGAAAGAAGTAGGAAGTGAATAGCTTGACTCTATTATCCTCCATTGATGTCGAGTACTGCATGCAGCATGCGCATGCGCACGCGTGCGCGCGCGCGCGCACACACACACACACACACACACACACACACACCACCACCACCACCACCACCACTTTATGCTCCAGGCACTTGATAACCTGATTCTACTACAAGGAGCGAGTTTTACCTGCAATGTCACAGTAAACAGTCTGTTGGTAGAGTATGGCTTCCCGAGGGTTAAAGTACACAGTGATTTCAGCTGATGAGTTGGGCCAGACCTCGCCTTCCTAAAAACATGAAAGAATCATTCAAAAACAATATGAAGAAGGGAAGGTACTGCTTTTAATTTTGCTGTTGTTACAACTCCAGGAAATCTGAAGGAAATATGTTTACAATAAATAAAAGAAAGCCCTATTTTACACAACATATAGGAAATCTCTGCTGCTTGAAGCTTCAAAGATCATGTCAGTGAGTTTATGAATACATAATTAGTTACTAAAGGAAACTAGGATGCTTAGGGCATCTTTTCAATTTGTGGATTCAATGAACATTCATTGGATGCCAATGTGTGTCCAGCGCTGGGCTTCAGAGATGAAGAAATGTGTGATCTAAGATTGCATGTATGAAAATGATTACTAATATCTTATGCAGTAAGTGCTGAGCCTTATCTATATAAGGGCCAGAAAGGCCACAGAGAAAGCTAGCTTACTTGATGGAGAAACCACATTCCTACCTTTTGAGTGACAGCATAAGGAAATATTTTTGTTCTGTGAAAACAGCGATAGCCCAAGGCAGAACAATGGCCAGACCAAAACCTGGATCTGACCCAGTGTCAGATTTCTCATTTTACCTCAAATGACTCAAAAGTCATAATAAAAAAACTGAGTTTTGAAAATTGTAATGCAACATGCCACATGTCAGAATCCCCTTGAGATAGTCTTTGAAAAATATTTTTCTACTAACCATGTAACTTCTCAGGGCTGTAAAAGGAGATGCTATAGCACCTGCCTCAAAGGGTTTCCTAAGGGCTGATGAGGTAACGCAGGTCAAACGCTTTGCCCCGTGTTCAATACATAGTAAGAGCTTAGTAAATAACTGTTTGCTATGATTGATGTTATTTTTATGCCACTTGGAAAAACTAAGATGAAAGTATCAGAAAAGTTAGGGAGAAAAAGTATGGTTTTTTCCTATGGTTTTTATAAGTAGGGCCAAGTAAGGCAACAGTGATAAGCACATCCAAAAATCTATAAACAGTCCTACCAACTAAATAGAAAACTAAGGAAAGGCAAGTTCATAAATAATTAGGATCCAGTTTCAGACAGTTCCCTGTGCATGTTTATATCCAGTCTGGGCCAAAATGAATGTAGTGCTGGAATAGAGAATCAAGCAGAGAGCAAAGTAGTTTAAAACGCAGACGTCAAACCAAAGGAGGGAGATAGAAAACTAGAGCTGATTTGGGTTTGCTTATGAAGGTAACAGATTGGTGAGTGTGCTTCCCAGGCAGTGGCCCCCTGATTGCAGGACAATGAAGAGCACAGAGCCTCCAAGAAGCAGCAGTGGGGGCGGTGGGTGTTACATGGGTCCTCTTACAGCCAGATCAGGCCAATAGAATGAAAGCTCCATGAGGATGAGCGCTGTTCCATCTCCAGCACCTAAACCAGAGGTGGCTCATAGTTGGTGTTCAAATTATTTACTGAATCAGCCATATCCACTTAGTTTGTCCACCGTGTAGTTACTGGCAGATGCCTGTTAATCTCTGCACCTATTTATGCCATTTTCTTCTCAACTGGAATCACAAAAGTCATACAATTTTAGAGCTGACAGGAACTTTGGAGATCATGCAGGGAATAGGGAAGTCCTGGGCGCTTTCCCTTATCTGGGCATTTCACTGGGGGGCTTTTCCAAACCTTGAAACAGTATCTGTTCCTTTCTGATAAAGGGCAAATGCCTGGCCCATTTTGATTTGTGGGGGTGTTGGTGATATGGAGTGTTAGGAACACTCACGGCCACAATGAGCAGAAAAGCCACGCAAAAGAGGTGGTTCATCCGTTCACTAGTGTATCCATGGGTATTCCGTCTCAGAATGGCTGAAGACCTGGGTTTACTCCTAACCCATGAGACAAATGTATTCCCCTGATGGGTTTAGACTCTGTTGTACTATGTAAGTGTAGAATGGACACAGCTAACCTGTTCCTGTCCAAACTGACTGACTGCAGGGGCCAGCTTAGATCCCCAAAAAACCTCTGCTAGAAAAGTCTCACCAGAGTGGTAGGAAATGCTCCAAAAAGGATACACTGGCAGTCAAATAAGCTCAGTACATTTGGGCAAATTCAAGGAACTTATGGTTTGAGGTGGGCTAGACCACTTTCAAAAGCATTATCCAAGCAAGAAAGTCCAGGGTCCATATGCAGACAAGAAGGCAATGCACTTAAGTTCTATCCCAGAAGCACTCTTGGACATCCTATCATCAAAGAAGTCTGACTGTCAGATTGTTGGTTTGGAAAACGGTAGGTCAGACATACTCCTGAAAGGCAACCAGAATCTCCCAAAGCACTGACATTTGGATATGACTCACGAGCATATTGTCTGACATGGAGGCCCCTGGAGGCTGAGAAGCCCTTTTGCTTGGTGAGCAAAAACCAGTGCCAGGGAATCTGAGTCCACAGGGTTCAGACTGAGTGAAGGGGACTGTGGGTGCAGTGCTTCCTTATCCTGGGCTGCAGCTGTTTTGTTGTGCCTACTACATCTGCTAGTAATTTATAGCTTTTACTGAGCCTCAGGAGATAATTCAAGGACAAATCCTATTTGAAAACCTCTCCTGGGCTTCTATCAGTTAATGTGCATTAAGAAGGCCGAGTGTATCTGTAAAAACAGAAGTGTGATCATTCAGTTTCCTCTCACAGAGGGATGCTTTCAATATTAGGTCATTTGAAAGAGTTTGGAACATGTAGAAGGATACTTTAATTTTTCAGTTGGGATTAAAATAAAAGTTAAAAAGCTTCAATTCCTTTACAACAAAAACTCATTATAGCATTTTCTAGCAAACCACAGAAAGCAAACTCCAGAAACAGGCAATCAGTCTAAAATGACCCCAATTTTACCTATGTATCTTTGATACATTTTATATTACTTTTCCGACACTTCTGAAGTTAACTTCCATGACATTTATGTTTCTGAAAAGAATTTTTCTTTTACTGCTCAGTTCTAAAGTCTCTTCCTGAAAGCCAAAACATTCAGAATGTTCCCTACTGGCTGTGACATCAGTGTCCTTTCTTCCCAGTCCTAGGAAACCAACCCCATCACACAGAAACCCCTGCTGTTCTGCTTTCCTCCCATCTATAACCCCTTTCCCACCTCTGTCCATTTTCCTGCTCCAAAAAAGATACTGAGTACATAGAAGATAATCTGCAAATGATCAATACCTTGTTTGTTAAAAATAATTGCCTTCAGTTTTACTGTAATTATCTTTCTCCTTGGTCTTAGTGCTTTGATTTCCTCTCAGATCTATAAGTGCATTTCACTTATTAATCAAGTGACCAGCTAGAAGGAATTAACTTTGAATTTTCAGGTCTAAAGTTAATTCCCATATTTGCAGTTTTTGCCCCAATATTAAATATCTCTGCATATGGAAATTCATGTTTCCTTCTGGTACAAGAACAACCAAGTGGCTTGACAGGAACAGTTGTGAGACTTTCTGAAAGCTGTCTATGAACATACTGCCACTGGTTCATGATAGGTGATTAATAAGATCATGAGAAAAGTGTCCCATTAAAATAATCTCCTTAAAAATTGTACCAGCAATGATTAAAGAGGCTCTTTAAATATCTCCCTTGAAAATCTTTAAATAAAAATGAAATATTTTAAAAATCACCTTTCTTCCCTCCCTCCTTTATTACACATCTTCTTCCTTCCTTCTTTCTAGTGAAGAATTATTTCTTGAAAATTTTGCAAAATCAAAACCTAAAGTACAAGAACAGAGGGTCATCTATACAGAGGGTTGGTTTGATTTACTTGGTTTATCTGGAAAGTAGTTGACAATATGACTCAATGTCTAAATTTATCATATAAAAAAACTGCATTTTAATTCCCAGTTTACATTTAGAAGAGTAAATTCAAACATTTGCCCATTCAAATGTTATCCTTTCCAATCATAGTCTCTAATCTGACAAGAGATTGAATTGTATCTAACTCTAAATCATAATATTCGCAACCATTAATTGAGAACTCATACTCCTAGCACTGTGTCGAGTGCTGTTATACATTATCTAATTCAATCTTTACAACCTTGTGAGGTAGTATTAGTCCCATTTCAAAGATGAGAAAACCAAGCCAAGAAGAAGTATCTCACCCAAGGCTATATTAATAGTAAGTGGCAGAAGCTGGGATTCTATAATACTATTTGCTTTAACTTCCTGAATTCCACTGCAACTATACAAAATGTCAGGTCTCGCCTTTTTCATATTATTTAGAAAGTGCCAGAAGAAATTTTAAAACGCTACAGCTGACAATCGCTTAATTAAAGCCAGCATGGCCTGGTGTTCCTGCATAATCATATGTTCAGGTACCTTGAAGGTGACTCACAGGAGGTTCTTATGGATGACATAGTCAATATTAGCATGCTGCTGCTCTTAAGAAATGCATGGGTAGATCTTTATCAAGCTATCCTGGTTAGGTCAGGGTACAGTCAGGTCAGAACAAGGTCAGTGAATGATGACTTCAAGAGCAGCTATAATGTGTAATGAATTCCATCATGTTCCACCAAAATGAAAATATTCTTGACTACCTAGACAAATATTTTCAGTTATCGTATTTCAGAAAAATTTAAAGAATTTTTTTGGGAAGTAAAAATATCCTATTAAAGTCAAATTTCCAGCTATCAATTAGAGGGGGAAAACAGTATGGATTAGAAGCTGTAATCTGTGTAACTATGCACAGTTGCTCTTTTAGAATCTTCCTAAAGGAGGTTTAGGAGTAACCTAAACCTAGGAGAAACCGTGGATCTTTTTATGGTCACTTAGGGCAAACAGAAGTGTCTCAAAGAGAAATAGGGAAAAAATAGAAGCTAAAAAATTGAAGGTAAACTATCCTAATTGTCAGTGAGAGAGAAGACTGAATTGGCACATGAAAGGAGATTTTTCTATTCCATTATATCTCCTAGGACAGGAAACTGAATTTAGTAAAGTTTTGATTCTCAAAATAATGACCAGAAAAGTTTTAAGAGAAGGGTTTAAAATTTGGTCATTTGTCAGAGAAAATTTCACAAAAGGTGTGTTCATTCTTGGGTGAGATACTCTAACCGCTACATGGTGAAAATTCCAGTCGGGTTTTGCAGAGCTGAGTCAGTTGTGTGTGATGTTCACACCTTTCTCTGTAGAGAATAGACTCACATCTCTTCCAACAAGGAGGAGTGTTAATTTATTTAACAAGCCATGAGGAAACTTGCTGTTTCTAAGACTTCCTTAGGCCTCCCTCGACCTCCAATACAATAGTGAATATACCAGCACAACTGGAAAAGGTTTGGCTGAGCACAAAGAACTGAGAGGACGAACAATAATAAAGGGAGGGTGAAGGGATGGGAAAACTGCACTGATGGAAGAGCTGTGACTTGTCAGGGACAGTGCGCTCTCAGCAGATCCCTGTCCTCCTTGCTTCTTTCTGGTGTCCATTTCCAAGGAGTCAGCGCCCACACCTTTGCAATGTGACTCACGGCTAATGGTACGAGAGGTGGAAAAGTGTGCAGTAAAAAGCTAGCTTCTTCCTCTTTGGTAGCCATCTGGGCTCCTACCCAACCTGGTTCTGCTGAGCTCACATGCTGTGCCAACTTGGGAAAAATAAAGTAAACTAAATTTGAGCTGTGCTTTCAAAGTCTAAATTGCTGAACCATGTGTTTTCTGTAGGCTTAGGTGACAACAAAGTATGGTTTACTATTACTTACATGGTAATAAAGAAATTATCAAGTTTCTCTCCCTTTTTAAGACTTAGTTAAATTAAGCTGAAGCTTCCCTAGGGATATGGGATGAAATTTTCTTTGATGAAAAAAACATTTGCTGTTAGAAGGAGAAATGTCTTCCTGGCTCACTAATGTCAGCCAATCAGCTAAGGCTAGTTTGAGTAAGTATCTTTAATGTCTCAGATCTTTCTTTTTGAGAGAATATCAAGTGTCCAATATTCAGAAAATCACTGCATCTTAAAAGTGTGACCTGAGCCAGCCATATCAAAGTTCAGAAACAAGACCAGCACATCTGTGCAGTGATTTCTCAGAGGGCTCCTAGATGCCCATGGAAATCAAAAGCTTATTTCTCTCTTTTAGCCCAGTGGTATTGTTCTGCCTCTCAATTCTCAGAACTGTGTTTTTTGTCTTTGAATCTCTCTCACTCAAGGTACCCAAGAGACCTAAGCAGAGGAAATAACAGAATGAGACTGTCAAAATTCTGTACAGCCAGAGTCCATCTAGTAAAATAGAATACTATATTTCTGAAAGTAGTCAATTCCACTTGTTTTACTGGAAGGTACAAAACATGCATAACAGACTCGATTTTGCAATTGTTTTCAAAGGGGGAAGAAACCTATATGGACGCAGGTGCCTTGAGAAATGATCAGTATTCTATAGAACCCAGTGCTTTCCCTAGGTAAGGAATAAATAGGAAACTTTAGGTTAATTACATTAATATTTTAAGAAATTATCAAAAGAGTTGACATGAGGAATTTGATATAAATAGTAGTAATATATCACATGCTCTAATGACTAGAACAACAATTATGGTTACTATTAAAATATCAAAAAATTACCAAGTAAAGCTGAAAATAATTCCTTCCAGCCCATTTTCCGTTATGTGCCCAGGACTGCCTTCTCCCTGTGGTCACTCTGGGTCTTTCCCCACTTCTTTTCTCCACCAGTGAACATGTCTGGGGTCTCTCAAAAGAAAAACTTCCACTTCTGTACACCTTGATCGCATCAGTACCAAAAATGCCCCAGCATAATTCCTCTAGGTTCTGGCAACAGACACTATGGCAAGAGGATGTAATAAGCATGATAAAAAGAAAGTGAGACAGTGGAACTAACCAGGGGCCAAGTAGTAAACAGGTGGTAGAACAGAGAAAGAACTTGCAGTTCTAGAATTTTGCATCAGTCATTCTTATAGCATGGAATCAAACTGCTTCTCACATGATCATATAAATAAAATTTGATTTAAATTCAAACCCATCACCACCTGTTGGCAATTTAGGGACAGTGACTGATCTCTTAACCTTGGATCGACTTGCTTTAAATTGAGACCCTAAAATAGAAACAATGTTGCCATAAAACACTCAATATGCAGAGAACATATAAGGGCTAAACTAACCTTCCTTTTAGCTGATGTATTTAAAGAACCAGATATATAAACATGGATCTGAGAAAAATAAGCATATGATTTCTTATTTCTTTTCAGACTCTAAGGTAACATGGGTTTTGGGGTGTTTTTTGTTTGTTTGTTTTTGGGTTTTTTGGTTTTGGTTTACTTTTTAAGTTTACCTCATTTGAAGACAATGTCCTTCCTTGGTAGACACAGGGCTGAAAAGCCCATTAGAAAGCAAGGTAGTCTCTAAACCCTTGCATCCATCTTTAATTTTATTTTTATTTTTTGAACAGGACATCAATTAGAGATTGATTGTTAGATCAGTAGGTGACACTGCTTGTTTTTAATCATCTCAGCTTCTACCATGACCTCAGCTCACATCAAGAAGCTAATTAAAACGAATCACATCCTAATAAAAAAAACTAATTGCTGATGCACAGCCCAACTGTCATAAATAGTAGCCATTTGGCATAACTGATCAGAAGACCCTTCAGTAGAAAATGGTGAACAAGGGATAATAAGGTAGAAAGACATGTGGAATAGGCTGGTGAGCTGTCCACTGGCTGGTTCTCCTTGGCTATCCTTCTCTGAGAATTTACAGACTCTTCTCTTTGCAGGACCTTTAAAGGTAAGTACCTGAGGGCTGTCTTGGATCCTCTGCAACTTTCCTTCTTTATTCTGCAATTTGAATTTCCATCTGCTTTTCATGCCTTCTGTGAAGACCTCTAACGGATACTCACAAATCCTGCCTCCAGTCCTGATTCCCATCCTACAAATTAAGTACTGCATTTCCAAAATTATCTGGACACCTAGTGTCACCTTAGACTCAACATATTCAGAACCAAACTTATCATCCTTAATTGATTTCCATTTGTTCCTTTATTCGTTCCTTCCCTCCTCCAACCATTAATTGGCACTTTGCTAGGCCTGGGGTACAGACAAGGGTATGGCACCCCCTTGACGTCAAGGAGCTCAGAATCTGTTCCCAATTGGAGAATCATAACCTACTAATCAAAAAGGATCACCATGCCCTACCTCAATATTGTTATTTTGTGTATAAGACAACTGATGCCAAGGGAGATCACATGGTTTGTTTAAGGTCACATTTGCCATTGGCACAGCTAGGAGCTAAACCCAGGACTCCTGACTTGCTAATTTATGTCAAAGACATCATAATTCTCCTACTCACTCTAGTTCAGATCTGAGAAGACATGTGATTCCTCACCATGTCTCATTCTCAATGGCCTGTCAAACAAAAACCAGTTCTCTTTCTTTTGAACCTCTCTCACAGCTGCCATTTCCCTTTGCTTTCTGACCATCACCAGGCTGTTCCAGGTCAGCATCACCCTCACTCTCACACACCACTCTGATCTTGCCTGCAGAGACATTCAGTTTCCCTGAAGCTCCTTGGACTAGTGAATTTCTCCTGCCTGACCTGTATCACCCAATCCACCCTCTATCCATCCTCCTCCAATTTGATCCACAAGTGGATGCCAGGATAATCTTCCTAGAACATGTGGAACACACCATGTTCCTGTTCAAACCTAGCAGTGAGCCTCAGATACCCTCAGCACCAGTTACTAGACTGAGATCTGTGGAACAATGACTCTGATGGATGCTGGGTGGGAAAAGGGGTTTCTGGTGATGGGGAAGTACTGCTTATACTCTTTCCTTGGAGAATCATCTGTTCTTGAACCAGTATTTCCCAAACTTAATTTGACGGTAAAACTCCCTTTTTGCAAAAAACACATACTACCACCCCTCAGATTCACACAAACACCCTGTGGGAGACAGCAGGCTCCAGCACAACAGGTTGCCCAGGAAGCCCAGATATGCCTACTCTCCTCCTCAGTCTCATTTCTTATATTATCCATGACCAGCTGCTCCAGAAAAACTGATCATTTCATTGTTATTTAATATGCTATGCACCTAACAGTTTCCCCTTTCTTTGTTTTCATAATTTCTCCAATGGAAACATTCTCCTTCCTTTCCAATGAATTAAGTCTTACCCTTCCTCCAATATTCAGTTCAGATCTCATCTCTTCTATAAATCCTTTCCCAACTATCTCATCCAAAATTACTGTAGTATTTGTTTACCTGTATCAGAAAACCAAAATCTCAACAGTGGAAAAAACCCACAGTTCACGTTTGAGTCAAGAAGCTAACAAAATGACAGAATTTTCCCATCAAATACCTGCCAAAGTAATTCACAAGGTACAATTATATTACACTCACAAGAACTGTATTTCTATAAAACTATCAGGATAGTTAAGCAGGGAAAAAAGGAATTTTAACATCAATAAGTAAATCACCATAACTAACAGAGTTCTGCTGTTTTGACCAGAATAACAAGGAAGGAAAGACACTAGGAAAGGGAAACATTAGGAAAAGTTCATGCCTTCATTTTCATTTTGCAAAAATTGTCAAGAACCAGCTAATGAATACTATCATGAGAAGAAAACCTGAATACTGTCAGAAAAGACAAAATCATTACAGATGCCATTAACACCACTTATACTCTTAGCAAATATTGTCCCCCTTCCTGGTGATTTTTTTTTCATACAATGAAAACAAAATCAGTCTCATTTATTTAAAAGGTATAATTTCAGTGTATCACTATTTTAAAAGATGTTTTTCTTCCTTATGGTGAAAAGATGCTTTGTGATAAGAATGCCCAATTTAGTTCCTATCTAGAATTCAAAAGTAATCATATTAAATGCCACATTTTAACACACACATATATCTGCATCAAGAAGCTTCGGGTTTCAGGGATGAGAAGAAAATCTGAGGTAAGCCTAATCTTTCTACTTCTGAATTGGAAATATACAAGACTTACCTGCTGTTCTCCCACCTCCTCCCAGAGGCCACCCACTCCCAGAAGGCTATGAGAAAAGGACAGCAGTCATCAGCCTGGATTCTCCAGTACTAGCTGGGAAGAATCTTGGGCTGTCTACACTGGGGACCTTATCAGTCATGTCTAAGATTGCCATGATTGATTGCTCCTCTATGCCTCTGCCCTACTTAGCAACTTGCTTGCTTGGACTTATAATGCCTTCATGACCTTTTCAACCTCTTTGGGCTTCAGTTACTTTTATAGGGACATGTCCTGTCTTTCCAAGACTATGTATTCACCTTGATTTAACCTCTTTCTGGTCTAACCCATTATATATAAAGATCCCTTTGCTCAACTGAGCCCCGAACAGTCTTTTGACATGAGAGAAGATTCAGCCTCAAACCACATCTCCAACTATGTTTTCTTACATGAATCCCTTACTTCAAGCAAATGGATCCATTCATGGAATCTTGAATGAATCACGCCATGTACACTCCCAATTTTGTTTTCTAAAAGTTCTATCCTGCAAGACCCAAGTCAAGGCTCTGCTCTCAAAAAGTCTACTCTGACTCCTTAGCCTATGATAATCACCTCAGCCTCTGAACTATTGTCCTGTCTTTACCAATGATTCACACAGCAATTCTCACTAAATATTAGTTTCAAAGGATATCTCCAACAGGACGGCTCCCTCTTAGAGATTTATAATGCACATTATCACATTAAAGACTTTTAGAAGTCTTACACCAAAGAAACCCTTCACACAATATTGAACCTAGTATTTCTCAAACTTATTTAGCCATGGAATCCCTTTTCTGTGTTATAGCCTCTTATAATACTTTGGAAGTGCAGACTTAAGGAAAACTGGTCTACACAGTGGTACTTCTCACAAATGACTTTGTATTCTAATGTGTCCTTGGCTCATGTCCTCTCTCCAACTGGTTTAAATGGTAACAATCCAGCAGCTCTAACTAGCTGTGGGCTTTCTCAATTCTTATTACTGTCTTTATCCTTACATCACTCTATGCTTGCTAAGATAATGTACAGTGCCTAGCACATAGTAAACAGAGAAGATGCTGGCTACCTTCATTTTGAGGCAGTGGGGCAGAATGGTCAAGACTTGGTCTGTGAAACGACCACCTAAATACATAAAGCAAATATTAACAGACATAAAGGGAGGAACTGACAATAACACAACAACAGAAGGAGATTTTAACACCCCACTTACATCAATGAACAGATCATCCAGACAGCAGATCAATAAGGAAACAGTGGCCTTAAATGACATACTAGATCACTGGACTTAATATATATATCTACAGGATATTCCATTCAAAAACAGCAGAATACACATTCTTTTCAAGAGTACATGGAATATTCTCCAGAAGAGATCACATGCTAAGCCACAAAAAGAGTCTCAGCAAACTGAAGAGCTAGAAATTACATCAAGCATCTTTTCCAACTGCAACAATATGAAACTTGAAATCAATTACAGGAAGAAAAATGGCAAAAACAAACACATGGGTCGGACGGAGAAGATGGCGGAGTAGAAGGACGCTGGCAGGTCACCCTCTCCCACAAATACACCAAGACCCACATCTACAGACCCACTCAGCCAACCAGAGCACCTGTGGAACTCCAACAGAACATCGCCCTCTTCAAAAGATAAAGACGCCAAAAATCTGGTAGGAGAAAAGGAAAAAAGAAAGAATAAAAGGCAAAGCAGCGCGGGACGGGTCCCGCGGGGAGGGAGCGGCAAAGGAGGACTGGCGCTCGCTCGCTGGGTCTCCCCTCTCCAACTGAGAGGCCAGCGGGACGGAGGGGGAGCCTCCGAGGCTTGGATCTGTACAGAGCAGCCCTTGACTGACAGAACTAAGTTAAACGGGCACAGAGCGTCCCCCCGACACCCAGCCTGAGACGCGGGCCGGCAGCGGAGGGCAGGGCCAGGCTGCACAAGCCGGGCGGAGGATGGAAGTGGCTGCACAGAGGTAGCCCCGGGGGAACGCAAGGGGCTGCGCGCCGCGGCTGTGGGTGCACAGGGCAGAACAACCTGGGCCCTCCATAAAACAGCAAGGTTGATGTGCTCTCGGGGGAAGGGTGCACACCCCCATCTCTGAAAACCTGCGGAAAGTTTTTGGGGGAAGAGAGGCGGGGCTCAGGCACAGCCGCCATAACCTCCGCGCTGAGCACTCAGGCGGGGGCGGGGGCGAAACCTGCATCCGCACCGAAGGGCTTAGCAGCCTCAAAGGCCAGGCTGAGACTGGCCTGCAGCCCGGGGCAGATAGGATCCTTCCATCCATGTCCCTCAGAGAACTTGCTCCACAAAGACAAACAAGGAGCTGGGTTTTGGCTCGGAGCAGGGACAGGGCTGTCCCTCGGTCTTTCCCGAGCCCACCTACGGAGCGCCGACCAGCGCGGAGCGGCAGCCGCACAGAGAGCGGAACTACCGGCGGCGCAGGTAGAGGGAGAGCGGCCCCCCCCCCCCCACCTTTCGGGCAGGAACACAGCCCCTGACCGAGGTGCTGGGAAGGGGCACAACCCGCCCTCCTACCTGGCCAGTCTGCAACATCTGACTGCGGCATCCGGAGGGGCAGCGACCCGCCCGCCCACAGCAGAGAGCTGCACCTGACCCAGTATTAGGAGGAGGCGCGCACTGCTTGCCGACAGGTGCTGGGAGCAGCACAGAGAGGGCGCCAATGTAGGGCCTCTGAAAACAGCAAGCTGAGCTTCCAAAACAGGACAAAGACAGAAAGACTTCACATTAAAAGCACACAGACTCCAGGAGAACACCAACAACCCCCCCCCTTTTTTTTTAAATCTGTTTTTACCTGTTCAATTTTCTATTACTCTCTTAATTTTTACTTCTTAATTCATTTCTATTTCTCTTGGGTTTTGATGTCCTGCTATTGATTAGATACAGGTTTCAAATACATCTATTCATCTCCCCCCCCTTTTTTGTAAAGGTTTCAAAAGGACGTCTCAACCCGATTAATACTCTGCTTCAACTCACTCTTCTATTATTCATTATACACTGTTTTCATACCCTCTTTCTCCCTTCTTTTAAAATTCTTTCTCTCTCTCTCTTATTTTTTTTCTTTTTTTCCCTAAGTTCTATTCCTAAATAGGCATCAGATAGATAAAATCCTTAAGGACCAAAATAAACAACTGATACTCCATAAACCACAGTGCCAAAGAGGTATGAGCAAGATGAAGCAGAAAAACCTTTCCCAATTAAAAGAACAAGAGAAATCCCCTGAAAGAAAGATCAACGAAATAGACATCGATAGCCTACTAGATCAAGATTTCAAAAAAGGAGTGATCGAATTGCTGAAGGAATTAAAAGAGATAGTGTTTAGAGATATAAAATATGTCAAAAATGAAATTGAAGCTATAAAGAAGAGCCAAGTAGAATGGGTAAACTCATTGACAGAGATGAGGAATGATCTAACAGCTGTGCAAAGCCGACTAGATAACGCAGAGGAACGAATTAGTTATCTAGAAGACAGGGCAATAGAAAGCACCCATTCAGAAGAACTACAAGAGAAGCAAATAAAAAATAATAAAAATAGCATAAGGGACCTATGGGATAATATAAAGCGTCCCAATCTTCGCATAATAGGGGTCCCAGAAGGAGAAGAAAGATCAAAGGGGATTGAAAAGGTTTTTGAAGAAATCATGACTGAAAACTTCCCAAACTTAAAGAAGGAATCAGATATCCAAGTACAGGAAGCTCAGAGGGTCCCAAACAGGAAGAACCCAAATAGACCCACACCAAGACATATAATCAAGATGGCCAGAGTCAAGGATAAAGAAATGATTCTAAAGGCAGCAAGAGAAAAGCAAAGAGTAAGTTACAAGGGAACCCCCATAAGGCTCTCAGCTGATTTCTCTACACAAACACTACAGGCCAGAAGGGAGTGGCAAGACATATTCAAAGCCCTGAATGAAAAAAAGATGCAGCCTAGGATCCTTTATCCAGCAAGGCTATCCTTGAGGATAGAAGGAGAAATAAAGAGTTTCACAGACAAAAAAAAAAAAAAGCTGCAGGAGTTTAGCAACACTAAACCCACGCTAAAAGAAATATTGAAAGGGCTATTCTAAATAGAAAAGCAGCAGGATGCTACAGAAATGAGAAACACACAACTGGAAAGGTGATAACTCATGAATTACAAATAAAGTAAACATGAAACTATAAAAGAAGACATACAAATCACTGAGAGTGGGAGAGGGAGGCAGGGAAATATAGAATATTTTTTTTTCTTTTTTTAAATTTTTTTAACAGTAGGATGGGTTTGATATCATGTTACTATCAGTTTAATAAAAACAGTTATAGTAATGGGTTGACAGATTTACAAAAAAGGATAACCACAAGCCAAAAATTTACAAAGGAGTCACAAAAATTAAATAAAATCCATGATAATACAAAGGAAAGTTACCAAACCACAAAAGGAAGAAGAAAGGAACAAAGAGGATATACCAATTCAACTGCAAAGATAAGTTCAAAATGGCAATAAACACACATCTATCATTAATTACTGTAAATGTTAATGGACTAAATGCTCCAGTCAAAAGACACAGAGTGGCAGACTGGATAATAAAGCAAGAGCCTTCAATATGCTGCATACAAGAGACCCACTTTAGGGAGAAGGACACATATAGATTGAGAGTGAAAGGATGGAAAAGGATATTCCATGCAAATGGAAAAGCCAAAAAAGCAGGTGTTGCAGTACTGATTTCAGACAAAATAGTCTTTAAAACAAAGGCCATAAAGAAAGATAAAGAAGGACATTTTATAATGATTAAAGGAGTGATACAAGATGAGGATATTACACTCGTTAATATATATGCACCCAATATAGGAGCACCTAAGTACATACAAGAATTACTAACAGAGATAAAGGGGGATATTGATGGGAATACAATCATAGTTGGAGATTTTAACACTGCATTAACATCACTAGACAGATCTTCCAGACAGAAAATAAACAAGGCAACAGAGAAATTAAATACTACAATAGAAAAACTAGATTTGGTGGATATTTTCAGAGCATTACACCCCCCAAAAATAGGATATACATTCTTTTCAAGTGCACATGGAACATTTTCTAGGATTGATCATGTACTTGGGCACAAAAGAAACCTCAACAATTTTAAGAAGATAGAAATTATCTCAAGCATCTTTACTTGAAACTGGAAATCAACAACAGAGAAACAAAGGAGAAAAAAAGGAAAGCATGGAGATTAAGCAATATGTTATTGAACAAACAATGGATCAATGAGGAAATCAAAGCTGAAATTAAAAAATACCTTGAGACAAATGATAATGAAAGCACAACCACTCAAAACCTCTGGGACACAGCAAAGGCAGTGCTAAGAGGGAAGTTTATAGCGATACAGGCCTTCCTCAAAAAAGAAGAACAATCTCAAATAAACAATTTAACCCACCACCTGAATGAATTAGAAAAAGAAGAACAAAAAGCCCCAAAAAGCAGCAGAAGGAAGGAAATAATAAAGATCAGAGAGGAATTAAATACAATAGAGATTAACAAAACCATAGAAAAAATCAACCAAACCAAAAGCTGGTTTTTTGAAAAAGTAAATAAAATCGACAAACCTCTGGCCAAACTCACAAAGAAGAAAAAAGAGAGAGCACAAATTAGCAAAATAAGAAAGGAAAATGGAGAAATTACAACAAACAAAATAGAAATACAGAATATCATACGAGAATATTATGAAAAACTATATGGAACCAAACTGGATAACCTAGAGGAGATGGACAAGTTTCTGGAAACATACTGTCCACCAAAACTGAATCAAGAAGAATCTGAACACTTGAACAATCCGATCACTAGAAAGAAAATAGAAATAGCAATTAAAAACCTCCCTACAAATAAAAGTCCAGGACCGGACGGCTTCACCGGGGAATTCTACCAAACATACAAAGAACTCATACCAGTCCTTCTCAAACTCTTCCAGACGATTGAAAAGGAGGGAATACTCCCAAACTCATTCTATGAAGCCACCATCACCCTGATACCAAAACCAGGCAAAGACACTACAAAAAAAGAGAATTATAGGCCAATATCACTGATGAACATAGACGCCAAAATCCTCACCAAAATTTTAGCAAATAGAATCCAACAACACATAAAAAAGATTATACATCATGACCAAGTGGGGTTCATCCCAGGGACACAAGGCTGGTTCAACATACGCAAATCAATCAGTGTAATACATCACATCAACAAGAGAATGGACAAAAACCACATGATCATCTCAATCGATGCAGAAAAAGCATTTGACAAAATTCAACACCCATTTATGATAAAAACTCTCGCCAAAGTGGGTATAGAGGGAACATATCTCAACATAATAAAAGCTATATATGACAAACCTACAGCCAGCATAGTACTCAACGGTGAAAAACTCAAAAGCTTCCCACTAAAATCTGGGACAAGACAAGGATGCCCACTATCACCACTCCTATTCAACATAGTCCTGGAAGTCCTAGCCACAGCAGTCAGGCAAGAGAAAGAAATAAAAGGGATCCAAATTGGAAAAGAAGAGGTAAAAGTGTCATTATATGCTGATGACATGTTACTATATATAGAAAACCCTAAAAGGTCCACACAAAAGCTACTAGAGCTGATTGAAGAATTCAGCAAGGTAGCAGGTTACAAAATTAACGTTCAAAAATCAGTTGCATTTCTTTACACTAACGATAAATCAACAGAAGAAGAAAGTAAAGAAACAATCCCCTTTAAAATAGCACCCAAAGTAATAAAATATCTGGGAATAAATCTAACCAAGGAGGTGAAAGAATTATACACAGAAAACTATAAACCATTGATGAAGGAAATTAAAGAAGACTTTAAAAAATGGAAAGATATTCCATGCTCTTGGATTGGAAGAATCAATATTGTTAAAATGGTCCCACTACCCAAGGCAATCTACAGATTTAATGCAATCCCTATCCAATTACCCAGGACATATTTCACAGAACTAGAAAAAATCATAATAAAATTCATATGGAACCATCAAAGACCTAGAATTGCCAAAGCATTACTGAAGAGAAAGAAAGAGGCTGGAGGAATAACTCTCCCAGACTTCAGACAATACTATAGAGCTACAGTCATCAAGACAGCATGGTATTGGTACCAAAACAGACATATAAACCAATGGAACAGAATAGAGAGCCCAGAAATGAACCCACAAACTTTTGGTCAACTCATCTTTGACAAAGGAGGCAAGAATATACATTGGAATAAAGACAGTCTCTTCAGCAAATGGTGTTGGGAAAACTGGACAGCAGCATGTAAAACAATGAAGCTAGAACACTCCCTTACACCATATACAAAAATCAACTCAAAATGGATTAAAGACTTAAACATAAGACAAGATACAATAAACCTCCTAGAGGAAAACATAGAAACAAAACATTATCTGACATACATTTCAAAAATTTTCTCCTAGAAGAAATAAAAGCAAGAATAAACAAATGGGACCTAATGAAACTTACAAGCTTCTGCACAGCAAAGGAAACCAGAAGTAAAACAAGAAGAAAACCTATGGAATGGGAGAAAATTTTTGCAAGTGAAACCGACAAAGGCTTGATCTCCAGAATATATAAGTAGCTCATACGACTCAATAAGAAAAAAATAAACAACCCAATCCAAAAATGGGCAGAAGACCTAAACAAGCAATTCTCCAAGGAAGACATACAAATGATCAAAAAGCACATGAAAAAATGCTCAATATCACTAATTATCAGAGAAATGCAAATCAAAACTACAATGAGGTATCACCTCACACCAGTCAGAATGGCCGTCATTCAAAAATCCACAAATGACAAATGCTGGAGAGGCTGTGGAGAAGGGGGAACCCTCCTACACTGCTGGTGGGAATGCAGTTTGGTGCAGCCACTATGGAAAACAGTGTGGAGATTCCTCAAAAGACTAGGAATAGACTTACCATATGACCCAGGAATCCCACTCCTGGGCTTGTATCCAGAAGGAAATCTACTTCAGGATGACACCTGCACCCCAATGTTCATAGCAGCACTATTTACAATAGCCAAAACATGGAAACAGCCTAAATGTCCATCAACAGCTGACTGGATAAAGAAGAAGTGGTATATTTATACAATGGAATACTACTCAGCCATAAAAACTGACAACATAATGCCATTTGCAGCAACATGGATGCTCCTGGAGAATGTCATTCTAAGTGAAGTAAGCCAGAAAGAGAAAGAAAAATACCATATGAGATCGCTCATATGTGCAATCTAAAAAACAAAAACAAAAACAAAAACAAACAAACAAACAAAAACAAAGCGTAAATAAAGGACAGAAATAGACTCACAGACAGAGAATACAGACTTGTGGTTACCAGGGGGGTGGAGGGTGGGAAGGGATAGACTGGGATTTCAAAATTGTAGAATAGACTACACTGTATAGCACAGGGAAATATACACAAAATGTTATGATAACTCACAGAGAAAAAAATGTGACAATGAGTGTGTATATGTCCATGAATAACTGAAAAATGGTGCTGAACACTGGAATTTGACACAACATTGTAAAATGATTATAAATCAATAAAAAATGTTAAAAAGAAAAAAACACAAACACATGGAGATTAAACAATATGCTACAAAAACAAACAAACGGGTCAATGAAGAAATCCAAAAGGAAAGCATAAAATACCTTAAAATGGATGAAATAAAAACAGGACCTTCCAAAATCTATAGGACACAGCAAAAACAGTTCTAAGAGGGAAGTTTATAGCAATATAAGCTTATCTCAAGAAACGAGAAAAATTTGAAATAAAAAACACAACCTACTATCTAAAGGAATTAGAAAAGGAAGAACAAACAAAACCCCAGAGCAGTAGAAGGAAGGAAATAATAAAGATCAGAGAGGAAATAAATGAAATGGGAACAAAAAAATTGATAGAAAAGAGCAATGAAAACAAGATAAATACAATTGATAAGTTGTTAGCCAGGCTCATTAAGAAAAAAGAGAGAGAACCTAAATAAACAAAATAAGAAGTGAAAGAGGAGAATTTATAACTGATGTCACAGAAATACAAACAATCATAAGAGCATAAGAACAGTTATATGCCAACAAATTGGACAACCTAGAAGAAATGGATAAATTCCCAAACTGAATCTTCTAAGACTGAATCACAGAAAAATAGATAATCTGAACAGACCAATTACTAGTATTGAAATTGAAACAGTAAACAAAAAACTTCCAACAAACAAAAATTCAAGGACTGGACAGCTTCACAGGGGAATTCTACCTAACATATAAAGAAGAGTTAATATTTCTCAAATGACTGTAAAAAACTAAACAAGAGGGAATACTCCTAAACTCATTCTATGAGGCCATTAGCCTGAAACCAAAACCAGACAAAGATACTACAACATATAATATACACACACACAATGGGGTAAAGAGTCTCTTCAGTAAGCGTTGCTGGGAAAACTGCACAGCTGTATGTAAAAGAATGAAATTGGAAGATTTCCTTACATCATGTAAACTCAAAATGAATTAGACCTAAATGTAAGATGTGAAACCACAAAAATCCTAGAAGTTTTGTAGATAGAACACTCTGACATAAATCATAGGAATTATTATTTTTTGGATCTGTCTCCTAAGGCAAAAGAAATAAAAGCAAAAATAAACAAATGAGATCTAATTAAACTTACGAGCTTTCGTACAGCAAAAGACAATCCACTGAATGAAAATGACATTTTCAAAAGACATGACTGATAAGGGGCTAATATCTAAAATACTTAAACCACTCATATAACTTGATATCAAACAAACCAAACAATCCAATTTAAAAATGGGAAGACTGAAAAGGTATTCTTCCAAAGAAGACATACAGATGGCTAATAGGCACATTAAAAGATGTTCATCATTGCTAATAATTAGAGAAATACAAATTTAAAAAACAGTAAGATATCACCTCACAGCTGTCAGAATGGGTATCATCAAGAAGTCTACACATAACAAATCCTGGAGAGGATATGAAGAAAATGAAACCCTCATACACTGCTGATGGGATTGTAAATTGGTGCAGCCACTATGGAAAACAGTATGGAGGTTCCTCAAAACACTAAAAATAGAACTACTATGTGATCCAGCAATTCCACTCCTGAAATATCTAAGAAAAAAAGAAAATTAATTCAAAAAGATACATGCACCCCAATGTTCATAGCAGCATTATTTACAATAGCCAAGATATGGAAGCAACCCAGGTGTTTCATCAAAAGATGTGTGGAAAAAAATGTGTCTGTGTATATGTATATGTGTATGTGTATGTATATATATATGTATGTGTATGTGTATGTATGTAGGGGTGTGTGTGTGTGTGTGTGTGTGTGTGTGTGTATTGCTCTGCTATAAAAAAAGAATAGAATTCTGCCATTTGCAACAAGTGGCTGGACCTAGAAAATATTTTGCTTAGTGAAATAAATCAGATGGGAGAAAGACAAATACTGCATGTTATCACTTACATGTGGAAACTAAAGAAAAAACAAATGAATGTATACAGAGAAATATAAACAGACTAATAGAAAATAAACTAGTAAATACCAGTGGGAAGAAGGAAGGGGGGAGGGCAAGATAAGGGTTTGGGATTAAGAGATACAAACTACTATGTATCAAATAAATAAGCAACAAGGATATATGGCACAGCACAGGGAATTATAGTCACTATTTTGTAATAACTTTAAATGGAGTATAATCTATAAAATACCTAACCATTATGTTGTACACCTAAAAAAAAGTTTGATCTGTGGAATTGGACAGACTCTGTTCTAACTCTGGCTCAGGTCTCACTGGATAGACAGTGAGGTCAAGGACTGTCTGTTTAGTTTATTGATGCCTGGTACATTACGCGGTCCCTGGTACAGAACATGCAGTCAATAAGTATTTACTGAGTGAATTAAGGACAAAGCAGTTCTCAACATAAGTGATTTTGCTCACCAGAGGACATTCGACAGCATCTGGATGCAGTTTTGTTGTCACAACTAGCATGTGATGGTAAAAGTCAGGGCTGCTATTAAATATCCTATAATGTACAGGACGAAGACGTATCCAGCCCCAAATGTCAATAGTGCACAGTTTGAGACTCCCTGCTCTAGAGTGAGGCTAATCAGGGATACAATTCTAACTACTGACACTAATTTTTTGGCCTTGAGCAAGTTATCAAATTTCTTTAATCTTAATTTCCTCATCTATAGAATGGGGGACTGATTACAACCAATAATATACATACAAATGAGATAAACTGGGTAATGGTTATTAAGTGTTTAACAATGACTGGTGAATAGAAAGTGTGACCTATCAACGTGACCTCTGAGCACTCTTACCATTAACCTTCATTCATTGTCTCATAATGATGATGAGACTCCTTGGACGCATCTTCATGCTCTCAGAACTCACTGTATCAACTGCAGTGTAAGTACCTGCATCAAAATAAGCATAGCTCTGTTTACTGTAAGGTCAGACGGTATTTTTGTGCTTACCAGAGGCTCAATGGTAAAAACGTTATTCAAGAAGAGCATGCTGTCTGCCTGAACCATCTTTCTCTGATTCTCAAAGGTGCGGGAGAGAATGGAAAGACGTTCTCGTAGTGAAGGATCAGTGATGCACTCCTCAAGAAACTCATCGGTCTCATTCTTTTCCTCTTTGATCAGATCATCACAGAGCCTACCAAAAAAAAAAAAAAAAAAAAAGAAAAGAAAAGAAAAAGAAACATGAGATTCATTTTGGTACTCCCATGAAGAACATTGTAAAGAGCTCCCCTCTAGCCCATCCTCCTGGGAATGGTCTCACCCATGACTTGGGGGTGGTCCCTCCTTGCCCTGAGTCTATAATATAACAGCTGAGTGATCTTGTACTTTAACCTCTCAAGAGCCTCAGTTTGCTCATCTTTAGTCACTTCCTTCAAGAAGTCCTCCCAGGCTTCCTGTCCTACTCAATGTCTATTTGCTTACTCCTGAGCCCTCATGTACATTTGGACAAATATTTTCTTTTAGGTAACTGTGTTTTCCAGGCTGCTTTTTGAATATTTAACATACACTCTGTCTCTCACACTTTAAGAGCAATTTTGTTTGTTTTAAACTTGCTTAGCTTTACTTCTTTCCGAGCTGTTAGCTACCTAGAGACCTAGAGAACAGAATCTGGAGCCAGCAAGGACTAGGTTTTGATACTGATTTCTACCATCTATTAACTCACTCTGGGGCTTTGGGAGTTATCTAAATCCTCTAAGCCTCAGTGCCTTCATTAACAAAGTGGAAATAATAGGAGCTCCTCCATCATAAAGATGTGCTGAGAATTAAGTGTGATCCAGGACCTGATCTAGTTCCTGGGACAAATCAGGTGCTAAGTAAATACCAGTTTTCTCCCTGTATCAACCATAGGAAATTACCAAGCTGTCAAGCTTATAAAATGCTCTGACTACACCTGGAGACACCTCCTTTTTTCTCTCCTTCTAGCTCTTCATATCCCTTGCGAGAAGTCAGGAAAGCAGCCTTCCCCAGCCTTCTACTCATTGCTCTCAGTGAAGCTGTGTTCACATCACCCTCAGTGTCTGTTACTTCGCCTGAATTTTGAAGACTGAAGTTTCTCTCCTCCCAGGTCATATGATCATTTCCCCAGAATTTTACTGGTATTACCAGTGGTGAGAGACAAATTGTTTAGTACTGTGAGTACTGACTGAAAGCCTGGGGCCACAGAATTCCAGTCCCAGTCCCAACTATTTCTTTTCTAAATGACTTCATGAAAACTATATACTCAGCAATGTCAAATAACTCTTTCTAATAACTTTAGTGTTCAGGGTCTTTCATCCCATAGCATAAAGAAGGTGAAGAAATGGTTCAGTGTGTTCTGGTTCCAAGGAAGAAAGCATTCTGTGCTTCCTTCTTATTGCTAGAAGGGAAACAGTGTCCAAGGTTACCAGAGCAGCAGTCCTTCTATACTGCTGGGCAGGGCATGGCAAATTAAAGACAGCTCAGTCTACAGAAAGAAGGGAAACCATGTATTCCTGCAAGTGGAATTTACTGATACCCATTCTCTAGGAATAAATCCTAAAGAAACAATCATGGATGTAAACAAAGAGTGATAAAAAGGTTCATCAGAGTGCTAGCAATAATATCAGAAAAAGTGGGTAAATTTGACATAACAGTTTAAAGGACTGGGTAAACAAATAATGGGTAGCATAAATATTACATTGATTAAGGGGGGTTAATGGAAGTCGCGTGTGGGGATAAAATGCTTTGTGTAGACCAAGGATGATAATTCTCTATGAATTAAAGATTATGATTAACTCAGCCCTTACACCAGAAAACAAAAGAGGACAAACACAAACTTCTAAATGCTGCTCTTCTCCCACACGGTTGGGGCTGTTAAATCAGTGACAGTTGTACAATGTAAAGGGAGAGGCGGGGAGATGATACCAGACGTCATCCTCTTTGCCCTCTATGCAGAATTAGAGCCATGGCTGAGAGTCTAAGAAGGGGACATGCAACACCACCTTGAGCTGGGGCGACTCCAACAAGGGCTTCTCTATACCTCAGTCTATTGTTTTGCCATCTTGTCCTGCTGATATTCATGGTCTTCTGTGCTCAGAGGTAGTTCTGTTTTATAGATGAGACCTCTCATCAGAGAGCATAACAACACACCAGCCTTCTCTTTCAGTAAAGCCAAGGATATAAGGCATTTTGCAAATGGTCTGGTAGCCCTAACACCCATCACCTTTAGGCATCATCAAATATAGTCCAGTCTATGGACTATAGTCATTGGGGAAGACTTGTGTCTCAGGTGCAGTAGCATTAAACCAGTAATGCCCCATCTTGAGTTCCTAGAGACCTGCACCCTGCTCCTTTAGAGCACCCCAAGAAGTGGTAACTGGATGCTGAGGAGATTAAAAATTAAGAACCTTGGTCACTGCAGCTGGGAGAAATACTCCCATGTCCACACCTGGCATACAAAGGATGGAGCTGTCCACCTTCAAATGGATTGTGTGACCCCACACACAGAGCAACTCTGTGATGAAGATTATAAACAGAGGTCTAGAGGTTCTCTTCCTGTTTACTAAGTATCACTCAAGTCTTCAGATTCTTCTATGACCAGGAAAGGGAAGGGCTCCCTAATACAACTGAGATTAAATTGATTACTGCCAAGTGGCAGGCTCAAAGCCCAAATAAAACTCTAAATAAATAAAATAAAAATTTATTTAGAGAAATGTGTCATTTCTAACACTGAAATGTTTTGGAACACATCCATACTGATCATTCTGTGGGGGCTCCACTGAGGATGTTATAAGTTTTCGTACAGAGCAAATCCAGAATTAGAGCAGTTTCGATGGAGACAATGGTCATGACCTTAATGGAAAAAAGGGAAGCAGAAATCCTTAAAAGCCCATGCACAGTCTCTGGATATAATAAACTGTGATGAGAACAAGGATGAAAGAATCTTGTAAGATGTTTTATAATCCCTCAGGCCAAGGTAGAGTAAATAAGGAGGAATGAATTCAGCCTCAATTTTTGAAGAAATTAATTTTTCTGCGAGTCCCAGAAAAACATCAGAAAAGAGAGACCCAAAAGACAAATTCTAAAGGCTCCTCTGATTCCTAAGGTTTAAAAAAAGTGGAAAAAAAAATTTAAGCCTAGAACTTCTTCCTAGAATCTGAGATTAGCCTGAGGCCCCCAAATATGGACATGTGCCCTAAGGTTTGTACCATCATGTTTTGGTAGGTGGAGAGAAAGTCATCCTTCCTAGAATGGAAATGATAAAATGCTATTCCTGAGTAGGGCTGAAATTCCTTCGCTGGGACAAGAGACATCCAAGTCTTTGCCCAGGGACATCATCAAGATGCTGGAAGACAAGAAACCATGATGGTTGGAATAGGGTCTTCAGGGCATTGGTAATGCTAAAGTGATTAGAATTCTTGAAATGACCATGGAGCAAGTTTCAGCCCCTGTAGATGAATGCCTTGGGACAAGTTTTGAGCCATGGTCTAACTGGAGAGCAGTGGGAAGGCTCTTGAGTCTCACTTAAAAATCAACACTGAAATTTTCAAATCTTAGGTCATTGGGGTGCTGCAAAAGGAAAATTTACTCTCTCAAAGTACATGTGAGCCCATTTAGATCATCTCTGTTCCAAGTTCAGAATGAAAGTCGACCTTTCTGTCTACACTTTAACTACAGATGTTGCTCAAGGAAGAGGAGAAAAGAAAGAGGTTGCTCACTATTAGGAGAAGGAGAATCAAACATGAAAAATATTATTCCAAGGATTCCTGCCTTGGCCTTACTGGGGAGCTCAAGGGAGAATTTATACCATTAGCTAAAGATCTCACTGCTGCTTCTCAGAAATGAGGAAACCCCTAATCACAAACAAGCTATCCAAGAACATTCTGCTTTATCTGTCAGTGATGTGGGCCTAAAAGACAACCTGAGGGTTTGGGACATGGAGGAGGAGAGGGCCTACACCCACAGCAAGAGCCCAGCCACCCACAGAAGGACAGCTATCCAGAGACAGGGACCAAATGTTGAGTAAAGAGCGAACCTCTCACTATTTTCTTTGCTTTTGAGAGGATGGGCATTTAATGGCTAGTTACATCCAGGACAAGAATCCATGGCTAATAACATAAAAGTTGTGGCATGCTTGGGGCTGTATCAAGGAATGAGAAGCATGGGAGAGAAGAGACACCTGGTCAAACAAGAGGTTAGGCATCTGGCCCTAGGAGAGGGATAGGGAGAGAGGAAGCAACAGACTTCAGTGAGATCAACCAATCCAGTTTGGAGAAGCATGAGTTATGCTGCTGTGTGTCACCCACAGTGAAAATGGAGGCATTCTTATCTAGCCATCTGAAGTGACTTTTCAAGTTCTTTATTTAAGGGAAGGGCATGATCCAAGATGACAAAATTAGGCTTCCAATCATGGTTATGAAAATGCTAGCCTATGTTGTTCCCTTGCTACAAAAAATTGCTAGAGGAACTAACAGAGCAAGAGAGACAGCGAGAAAGAGAAAAGGAATAAAATAATGCCATTTGCAGCAACACAGATGGATCTGGAGATCATCATTCCAAGTGAAGTAAGCCAGAAAGAGAAAGAAAAATACCATATGGTATCACTCATATGTGGAATCTAAAAAAGAAAGAAAGGAAGAAAGAAAAAAGACAACATTAATGAACTTATCTACAAAGCAGTAACAGACTTACAGACATAGTTAACAAACTTATGGTTACAGGGGGGAAGAAGAGTGGGAAGGGATAAATTGGGAGTTCGAGATTTGCAAATACTAACCACTAAACATAAAATAGATTAAAAAACAAATTTCTTCTGTATAGCACAGAGAACTATATCAGTATCTTGCAGTAAACTATAATGAAAAAGAATATGAAAATATATATATGTATAGTATGACTGAAACATTATGCTGTATACCATAAATTGATACGTTGTAACTGACTATACTTCAATTAAAAAAAAGAAAGAAAGAAAGAGAAAAGGAAGAATAAGACTCAAGAATAATATTAGAGACGAGGCTGTGAGTGTTGGGGGAGGTGAAATGCGGGGAAAAAAGAAAAGAAATGCCCATCCAGATGTGGTTGAAATTATATTCTCTATACCTTAGCATCTCTGATAGCAACTGGTTTGAATTTTTCTTGAATTTAACTGTTGAAATGAACTTCCTTAAATACTTTTTGGACATAGGCATGGAATCAATCATGTCCTATACACTTAGTCAAACACAAAGACATAGCTGAAATTAAAGTTGGCTTCCCCTCGATAGTACACACACATTCTCTCCAAAAGATTAGGTCCACAGCACAAGTAGGAAACACTACTTTTACTGCTGTTTTTTTATTTGTACCTGCTCTCCCACTTTATCTTTAAACATGCCTGGACCATTCTGATTGTTGGTATGTACATGCCAGCTGGGGAATCAGGACAGATGAAGCAGTGGATGGGCAGTGTTCTCTTGCCTTTTTAAACTACTGATTCTATACAGGAGGAGGTTCTATACCAGGAGGCGAAATGAAGTTTTTAGGCAGGAAAGACTTTTCTTTTCCCACTTTTTAAAGATGGCACAGTGGCAATCCGGTGATTAAAGCTCATTGTCTGAATGATAAAGCTTCTGGTCCACTGTGTCCTATCATTGTCACAGCTCCTTCTGATACAATTAGGGACAGCACACTGGGGGATTTCCGCCTGGTTTCCATAGACCTAAGACTTTTATTTTTATCACATATTAACTCCATTTTAAACAAAGCTTTGAAGCTTCCCAGGGCTAATCTTTAATGAAAATGGAAAGGCAAACAAAAAAGGCTGAAATAAATTCCAATGAAAGCAGCAAAAGTGCTAATTCAGGGACGATGGAAGGAGATAAAATTGCAAATGGAATTTAAAAGAGTCAAGGATAGATTCAGCAAAAAGAAACATTCAAAACTTCACAGTGATGAGATTAACTAAAACAGTTTGGTTTTTCATTTTATTAGTTTGCTCCACTGCCTGAAGTATCATTTTAAAAAGCAGCAGATTAAAGATATGAACAAGAAATCATTATTAAATTATATGGTTAGCAGGGATTGATCAATGCTACTGAAACTGAAAATATAAAAACCATTATACCTAAGCCCTTCTTTTTCCTCATTCTTCATATTTTCTGAAAGTATCTTTTCACTGAAAAAAAAAAAAAAACTCCATATTGATCCCAACCCAAAAGAGATTATTTTAAGAAACTGTATGAAAATTGACCTGGTTAGGGTTATGAAAAGAAATACAGACATGTAGATTAGTTTTGAGAGAATAGAGAAGAACGAGGTATTTGGTCTCTAAAATCCAGGAGTTTAGCTACTGTAAAATTACAACCAGGTTAAGATTAACTGAGGATGGGCAATGTTGTGTTTCACATAGCTCAGCTCCAGTTCTTTAAATGAAAATAAAGAGCACTAGACCTAAGTCATAAAAATCTGACACTGTTTGAATTAGTTAGAAATTTACCACAAAAGTCACAGAGTTTTCATAACTAATTTTTTGTGTTCCTATTATATAGACAGTGGTTTTTCTTACAGACCTATACTTTTCTCCATCTTCCTCTTCCTGAGTAGCAAATATCTTCCACTGGAAATGGGCAATGATGTTACTGCGGTTGTGAATAGTTACAGTTCGCTGATTGGCCAGAGATATGTAGGTTTTCTCAATGGTCAAGGAATTCTTGTCCAGCCTTATATTCACGTCTATGGCAGCTCCATACAGAGATATAAACACTTTTTCACCTAGAAATTAACAAAGTATAGATACACTTTGAGATTTATTCTAGAATGAAGCTACTAGGCTACTTCCCCCGCAAGGTGAAGTTAGGAAACATACTACAAGCATTAGACATTTCATTCTTTCCCCACCACATCAATCCAGAAATCAGACATGATCAGAAACCCTAAATGTTATGTTTGATACAGTTATACAGAAATAATCTTGCTTGGTTATTGGAAAAAATGCATAAAATATGAAATGGTGTGGTGGGTCCTATCAGACTTTTTCTTCTTTGTAATAGTTCTAAATCCTATAGCCTGACCATGAGGGCATTTGAGTTCTAGAATTATAACCATTAACCTCATCTCTATTCCAAGCATGAGCTGGATTTCTTAAAGTAATTGCACCAAGTACACCTGGGAAGAGCTGCTCAGCAAGAGGATCTAAGGCCAAAACAAAGGGGATCAGGAAGGAAGAATTAATAACTTCATTAACAGAAAACTGACTATTTAAAAGGAATCACATCCCTAAACAACAGCAATTAAAACAAAACAAAAATGAAAAACACATGCATGCGCACGCACACACACACACACACACAATGTCTGCATACTGGTTACACAGAGAAAAAATAGAAAGACAGAAACTATGATTAAAGTTTTAAATTTTTTAATGTTAAGAACACCTTTCCTCAGCCTAGTAATTTAAGTTCCTCAGCCTAGTAATTTAAGTCCTTGGCTTAATTCAGGATGTACCAAATGTCTTGATTCTAGGTATATAAATGAGGCTCCTTGGGCTTCCAAGACACAAACCTTCAAACTATATTCTTTCTGATCTCTGTAATGTCACAGCAGGTGCCTTACTCTGACATCAAAGGAGGAAAAGAAAATACTTAAATACCATGAATGTTCTGTTGATCTGTGCTATAATTTTAATCAGAACCCAGAAAGCCTGATCACTTACTTTATTTTTTTAGCAAATATTTCTGCTCCATTTATGACTGTATGAACCAAGCAGCTACTTAACACCTTTTACGCAGTGCAAATGCTCCTTAGGCCCTTTGAACACAGCAAAACTTTTCCCAAAGTTTAAAGAAAAAGTTAAGCATCTGACTCTAGAAGTTTAAATTTCTATTTTAAAATGTATACATAAAGTAAAAAATTCAGGCATTATAAAAACATACCATGAAAATAAAAAGTCTGCCTCCCCTTCACTCAATCCTAGAGTGAGAATCCTGCCTTACAGAGGTAACAATTGTTAGTGTTTTCACATACATCTTTCCCAAATAAAGGTATGCACTCTTGTCAACTTTTAAACTTTTTGATGAGTTAAACTGAACTGTCTGATCAGTGAAAACCTGTTGCTTTAAGTTGCATATTCTTAATTGTAGATGATGCTGAACATCATTTCATGTATTAATTGGTTTCATATATATATGTGGTTCAGATACTAGAACCAACTATGCTTAGTAGTTAAAAGAAAAAAAAGGATGAGCCTGAAGCTCTATCCAAGAAATAGGAAATTTTTAAAAGATCTAGAAAATTTGATTAACAGCCACACTTTAGGCTCTTACAGAAATAAAATAAAATAATAAAGACCTACATGTAAGACCAGATACTATAAAACTCCTAAAGGAAAACACAGGCAGAACACTCTTTGACATAAATTGCAGCAATATTTTTGGGGATCTGTCTCCTAAAGCAAAGGAAATAAAAGTAAAAATTAATAAATGGGACCTAATTAAACTTAAAAGCTTTTGCACAGCAAAGGAAACCATCAATAAAATGAAAAGACAATCTACTGAATGGGAGAAAATATTTGCAAATGATACGACCCATAAGGAGTTAACATCCAACATATATAAACAACTCACACAACTCCACATCAAAAAAACCATACAACCCAAGTGAAAAGTGAGCATACGAAATGAATAGACATTTCTCCAAAGAGGAAATGCAGGTGGCCAACAGGTACATGAAAAGATGCCCAACATTACTAATTATCAGAAAAATACAAATCAAAACCACAATGAAATATCACCCCACACCTGTCAGAATTGCTATCATCAAAAAGTCTACACATAACAAATCCTGGAGAAGATGTGGAGAAAAGGAAAACCTCACATACTGTTGGTGGGATTGTAAATTGGTGCAGCCACCATGGAAAACAGTATGGAGGGTCCTCAAAAGACTGTAAGTAGAACTACTATGTGATCCAGCAATTCCACTCCTGGGTATATATCCAAGAAGAAAAGAAAACACTAATTCAAAAAGATACATGCACCCCAATGTTCTTAGCAGCATTATTTACAATAGCCAAGATATGGAAGCAACCCAGTGTCCATCAAAAGATGGATGGATAAAGAAGGTGTGGCATCTAGATACAACGGAATAACATTCAGCCCTAAAAAAGAATGAAATGTTGCTATTTGCAACAAGGATAGAGTTGGAGGACATTATGCTAAGAGAAAAAAGTCAGCGAAAGATAAATACTGTATGATCTCATTTATATGTGGAATCTAAAAAATACAACAAACTAGTGAATTTAACAAAAAAGAAGCAGAATGACAGATACAGAGAACAAAGTAGTGGTTACCAGTTGGGAGAGGGAATGGGGAGGGACAATATAGGAGGAGGGGGAAAAGGGTCATTATAGTATTATATGAAATCATGCGTGTGAAACTTTTAAAAGTTGTAAAGCACTACAGAATTTAAGAATCTTTCATGAAATAATTAACTAACTAACTAATATCTAACTAACTAACTAATGGGAAAAAATGAAATCATATAGAAAGGAAATATCCTAATTTTTTAAACTCTAAGAATATACTTAATAGGAGAATGTTATCAATTTTATGAAAACTAGTGAAATGACAAATGGTTCAGAAAATACAAAAGGTAATATGAAAAATAAAATCAAAAGCAAGATGTAAAACGAATGTGTGAAAGACCAGGCAAATGGAATGAGAAGATGAAAAGCATTTAACTGAGAACTCAGAAGGAGAGGAAAGAGATAATAAAGCAAAGACAGTATTTTAAGAGATGGTGGTTAAGAGTTTTCTAGGATTGATTAAAGTATTTTAAGAGATGGTGGTTAAGAGTTTTCCAGGATTGATTAAAGGCATCATTTTAGAATTCAAAAAGTGCAATGAATGTCAAATAGGATAAATTAAAAGAAAGTCATATATAAATATACTGCAGTGAAACTAAAGAAAATTAAAGACAAAGAGAAAATCCTAAAAGCAGCTAGAGGAGAAAAGATTATCTTCAACGGACCCAACGTTAGAATTACAGCTATCTTTTCAACTGAAACAATGGAAAACAAAAAACAATAGAATGGCTTCTTCAATACAATGAACAGGAAAACAATGCCAATCAAGAATTCTATGGGTTTTCAGCATTTTTTTTTTTTTTTGTCTACAAATGTCTTTGTTTTGTCTTCACTTTTTGAGGATATTTTTAATGGATAAAGTATTCTAAATTAGTACTTTTTTCTTTCCAGCACTTGCATAATACCATTTTACTGTCTTCTGGCTTCTAAAATTTCAGACCCAGCTGAAAAATTTGCCATCAGTATTAATGGTGCTCCTTTTAAGAGACTGTGTCTTTTTTCCTCTGACTACTTTTATGATATTGTCTTTGCTTTTGTTTTTAGCATATTTGTACCACTAAGGGTTTGCAGAGTTTGTGAACTTTGGGTTAATGTCATTCATCATTTTTGGAAAATTCTCAGCCATTATCTCTTAAAATATTTTTTATCCCATTCTTTGCTCTATTTCTAAGACTCCAATTACATGTGTATTGTCCTCTTGACTGTGTTCCGCATGGTTTTTGCTTTCTGTTTGGTATCTTACCCCCACCCTATTCTTCTTTGTTTCTCTCTGTGCTTCAGTTTGGTTATTTTCTATTGACCTGTCTTCAGGTTCACTAATCCAATCTTCTGCTATGTCCATTTTACTGGTAAAGTAACATAATTATTTATTAACTTCCAACATTGTATTTTCAGCATGACATTGTTATTAAACTCTGTCAAAGATGAAACAAATAGGCCAATATACAGGCCAATTACACTTCTGAATATCAATGTATGACCTTAAATAAAAAATTAGCAATCGTAATTCATCAGCATATTAAGGCAATAATATTTTGCAACCAAGTGGAGTTTATCTCAGGAATGTGTAGAAACTCTATTGATGTAGAATAGATCTAAGAAGAAAAATTAGATAATCTTCTCCACTGATGCTGAAAAGGAATTTAACAAAATTCAAAAAAAAATTTTTTATTAAAAAACTCAAAAAACCCAGGAACTGCTAAAATTAAAACACAGTATAAGTAATTAAAACAGCATAAAGAGATAGATCAATGGAACAGAATAAAAAATCAAAATTTCCAAATACATATTGGAAATTATTATAAAGGCAGCATCTTGAATCACTGGCGTATTGATGAACTTTGTTTAAAAAGAAGTGCTATTGGGACAACTTGGTAGCCATATGGAAACACATACCTCACAGCTAACATTAGAATAAAGCCAAATGAATCAAATATTTCAATTTTCAGTATGAAACTGTAAAATAGAACAGTACTCAGAAAAACTTCTTCATTACTTTTGGGGGGAAAGTTTTCTAACTGTGACAAAATCCAGATCCCTCTAAAAAACATGAGAATTGATTATATAAACATGAAAAAAGAAATTCTGCACGGTACAAAAAGTCATAAGCAAAAACAAAGGAAAACTGGGTAAAATACTTGCAATTCATATCTGAGACAAGGGGCTAAATCACCAAATATATAAATAGCTGTTAGAAGTAAGTAAGACAATCCAATGGAAGAATGGGAATAGAGAAGAAAGGAAAGAAACGAAAGAAACAAAAGGAAGAAAAGGAAGAAAAGGAAGGAAGGAAGGAAGGGAAGAAGAGAGAAAGAAAAGGAAAGGAAAAGAGAGAGAGAAAAGAAAAGAGAGAAAGAGAGAAAGGAAGGAAGGAGGAAAGAACAAAAGAACGAAAGAAAGAAAGGAAAGAAGAGAGAAAGGAAGGAAGAGAGAAAGAAAGAAAAGGAAAGAAAAAGAGAGAAAAAAGAAAAGAAAGAGAAAGAAAGAAAGGAAAGGAAAGGAAAAGAAGAGAAAAAGAGAGAGAGAAAGAAAGAAAGAAAGAAAGAAAGAATGAAAGAAAGAAAGAACGAAAGAAAGAATGAAAGAAAGAAAGAAAGAAAGAAAGAAAGAAAGAAAGAAAGAAGAAGGAAAGAAAAGGAAGGGAAAAGAGAGAGAGAAAAGAAAAGAGAGAGAGACAGAAAAAAGAAATATAACGGCTTTCTATATGTATGAAAAGATGCTCAGCTTGACTCTATATGATAAAAGAAGTACAACTAAAGATGTATTTATATACCATTTCCCCCCATCAGATTGGTAAAACTAAAGTTTGAGAACATAATTTATAGTCAAGACTGTGGGGAGAAGGCACTCTTAGACATTCTGTGGGAATGCAAAATGGTACTATTCTTCCCCACTCCATGGAGTGAATTTGGAACAAAACATCTATCAAAATTACAAAACTATCCTGTGGCCCACTCCTAGAAATTTATCTTACAGATCAGTCAGAACAAGATGAAGGGTATTCATTACAGCACTGTTCTCAATAACGACAGAGTGAAAACAGCCGGAGCACCACCCATCAAGAGAAGGCTGGTTCAGTTATTTGTGCTAGACCCCAAAGTGCAATACTGTGCGGGTATGAAAAAGTACACAGTGATATGGAAAGATCTCCAGGATATATGGTTAAGTGGAAAACGCAAGGATTAGAACAATTTACACAGTATGTTATTTTTGTGTAAGGCGGGGGGAAATAAGGAAATGCATTCACGTTTACATCTATTTGTATAAAAACACTGGAAAGATATATAAGAAACCAATAAATTGAGAGCAGGGTCAGGTGAACAAGGTATGATGAAAATAACACTTTTGATACATGCTTTAAAATATTGCTTTAATTTTTGAACATACGAATATATTACTCATCTAAAACTTTAATGCTAAAAAAGGGATTACTGGGCATCCAAGAAACATGTAAAGCTGCTAGCTAGCACTAGTAATGAGAGAAATATAAAATAAAATAAAATAAAACCATTTTGTAACCACCAGATTAACAAAAATCAAAACAGTATGACAATCCTGTTTTGGCAGTATATTGGCAAACATTTGGAAAAACAAGAATTTTCATATACTGCTGATGGAAATAGATTGGTACAACCAATTGAGTATCCAGTAAAGCTCAAGATACATTGGCTATATAACTCAGCAATTTCACTTCTAGATATTTATCCTTGTGGACAATCTCACAAACTGCACAAGAAGACATACATAAAGACACTCACTACAGCATTGCTTGTAACAGCAAAAAGCTAGAAACATGCTTATATTCAGTAGAAGAATACATAAATTATAGTATTTTCATATGCTGAAGTGTGTTATGTTAAAATGAATCACAGCTATGTAACTACTATGTGTTTAAATCTTTAAAACATAATGTTGACTGAAAAAGTCAAGTTGGGAAATGGTGTATACAGTAATATGCAATTTATGTGAAGTTTAAAACTATTCAAGACAATAGCATATATTGTTTATGGATAAGTAGATATGTAGGAATGGCATGAAAATGCACCCAATACAGCTCCTCTGTAAACTAAGGCAGGGGAGTTATATCAGGAAGGAGTAACAAAGTGATACCAAATCTATAATCAGTTTAGTTATCCATAAAATAAAACATCTGAAAGAAATGTATTTAGAAAAATGTTGAGATGTCCTAAATATAATGGTTGTTAACTATGTTATTTCTGTGCTTTTCCAATTATTTGAAACATTGTTTAAAAACTAATCAAGGAAAAACATTCAAGGGCTTACTTATTTCATAAAAATCTAGAGGTCAGAGAGACTAATGCCATCAACTTGAGTTCACTGCAAAATGTTCCTTCCCAGAAATAAAGCAAGAGCCACTGTACTCTTTTCGAAAACCACCTAATATTGATTTTTTTCACTACCATCTTCCAAAAATCGTCAGATCCACCAAGTGAAGAAAGCAATAACTCTGTCTTGTTTCCACAGCTGTTGAAGGACTTTCATGATGATAATCTTAAGTAGGGTCCCCAACCCCTAGCTACTTAGAAGACTCAAAGGAGAAAGGGGTGTTATGCCTGTGAGAACAGGTAAGGCTGCTGTGCCTTATCGTTGGTATTTTTTGTGCCCTTGGAGTGCCTGTTCCCATTATGGCTCTGTTTTGGTTTCTGGGGTTGAATTCTGCAGTCACTGTAGATGAGGCTAGCCACAGTCATTTATTATGTCCTAGTAAAGGCATATTTTATGGAAGGTCTCATTACCTCTTGCAAGTTTTGCTACTATCAATCAAGCAAAAACAAGTATGAACGAAACTAATTTTACCCCCTCCAATGTGAAACTAGCTGTATACACAATACATTTTATACTGCGGTTTTAGTTACTTTCAGACAACAGAGGACAGTAAATAAAATATATGAGCAGAGCCATAGATTCTCTTGGGAACTGGCAAGTTGATGGAAAGAATGTTTCTCATCTCTTGGTCACAGCAGGGTCAGATTCACCACTCAAGTGGATTGCTGAATCAAACTTCTTCAGAAGTGCTCTTTCTTTGAAGGGTTCAGGAAACAAATTACACAACTTGACTGAGCTCACCTAGCACATCAATGGAAATGCCAAAATTGGTATTCTTAATCTACATGGAAGGCAGTGTAGGGTTATAGAAAGCATGCTGGCCTCAGAGGAGTCCAAAGACCAGGGTCCAAGTTCCAGCTTTACTTAGGTGTACAGTCATTTAATGCCTCTGGGCCTCAGTTTACTTCTCCCTAAAAGGAAGGGAGTTGCAGAGATGTCCTCTAATGTCCTTTTAAATACTAACATCTAATGACTTGAGAGTCTTCACTTGCTATGCAGTTTACGAAAACACTCCACTTCCCTAAACAATCTCTGACCATCAGTTTATCCTAACTTCTGGCTATTCCTTATCCTAAGCTGCAAAATAAGAAACTAAGAAAACTAGGTCAAGGAATGTTTGCATTGGCTCTAAAACATTTGCTTCTTTATAATGACTGTCTTTTGCTAGATTTTGTAATTATAATGGCACATGTTTATAATTCATTATAATAATCACACAATTGACACAAAGCTCATAGAGCTAAGTCTGCACGGGTATATTCAGATACATATTATTCAGCAGTTTCACCTGCACGATTTCATATCACACTCAATTACTATATTATATTTTGGTACTCATTTATTAGCCTTTAGGCGGAAAAAAATTTCTTCATGGTTTATTAGCATAAAATACATAATTGACTATAAAGCTGCTCTATGAAGTACTAATATTACAGTTGCTTGCATGTTTAATAATATTACATCATCACACCTTTGGGGAAAAGAGCCCATTCGCCGACTTCTGATTCCTGAATTGAAATATCTCCTCTTCACTAAGAGACAAAATACTTTTTAAAATGCTGAATAAGTGCATCAGCTCTATTTCCTGATTATGCCACTAGTTAATGCCACCTCTCTGATGACAGTAACTTCACCAGGCATCAAGGAAAATCACTGCTGTGCTCCTACTTTACTGTTCATCCAAATAACCTGTTTCAATAACAGTGTCTTTTTTAAAAGCCTGTTCTGAATACTAATATTTCCTTGAATCCTTAGATTATATAAAGCTTCTTAATATCAACTGAAAAAAGTAAAACTTAAGGCAATTAACCATTTGTTTCTCTCCTAATAGTCAGTATTTTAACTTCTCAGTTTTACTGGAATAATGGAACTAATTTACTCAGTGTTCCGATTTCATTTCAGTTTGGGTTTTGTTGTTGTGAATGTAGCTTTGAGAAATTGAATTTTTAATCTCTTCTGGATGGATTAGTTTGTAAAAGGTATCAAGTTACTTTAGTTCCTTCTCAGCTTTAGACTATAATAAAAAGTTTGCTTGAACAAACTTGATTTTACTACGGAAGAGCATATACAGCAGGAAAGGAAGGGAGAGTTCTGGTTCAGGAAAATGCTAATAAATAAAATATCAGACATCAGTGAAATTTATACTTGACTTCTTTAACTGCTAGAGAACTAGTTCAAACTCCAGTTGTCAAAAAAGCAAAATCTCCTAGCTGCATTTAATCAAGTGGAGGACCCACAGTGGAAAGGTATAAACACAACTGTTAGAAATGTGATTGACAATAAAACCAAGAGCTGATTTTTTGAAAGCGTAAACCAAATTGACAAACTTCTGGCCGGGCTCACCAAGAAGAAAAGAGAGAGGACCCAAATAATCAAAGTAAGAAATGAAAAAGGAGAAATAACAACTGATACTGCAGAAATTAAAAAAAAAATAAGAGAATACTGTGAACAATTTATATGCCAACAAATTGGACAACCTAGAAGAAATGGACAAGTTTCTAAAAACATATAGTCCACCAAAACTACTAAATCAGGAAGAAATAGATAATTTGAACAGACTGATCACTAGAAGCGAAGTAGAATCTATTAAAAACAAACAAACAAACAAAACGTCCCTTTAAACCAAAGTTGAGGACCTGATGGCTTCACTGGGGGATTCTACCAAACATACAAAGAAGTTATAGTGATCCTTCTCAAAAATCTTCCAAAACACTGAAGAGGAGGAAATACTCCCAAACTCATTTTATGAAACTACCATTGCCCTGGTAACAAAACCAGACAAAGACATTACCAAAAAAGAAAATTACAGGCCAATATATTTGATGAACATAGATGCAAATATCCTCCACAAAATATTAGCAAACTGAATCCAATAACACATAGAAAAGATCATATACCACTATCAAGTTGGATTCATTCCAGGATCACAAGGATGGTTCAACACATGCAGATCAATCAGTGTGATATACCACATCAACAGAAGAAAAGATAAAAACCACATGATCATCTCAACAGATGCCAAACAAGCATTTGATAAAATTCAACATCCATTCATGATAAAAACTTACCAAAGTGGGTATAGTGGGAACATATCTCAACATAATAAAAGCTATTTATGACAAACCCACAGCCAACATAATACTCAATGGTGAAAAGCCGAAAACTCTCCCTCTAAAATCTGGAACAAGACAAAGATGCATATTCTTATCACTTCTACTCAAGGCAGTACTGGAAGTCCTAGTCACAGCAATTAGATAAGAAAAAGAAATAAAAGGGATCCAAATTGGAAGGAAAGAGGTAAAAATTATGAGTATATGACAACAACATGATACTATATATAGAAAATCCTAAAGACTCCACACAAAAACTACCAGAACTGATAAACGAATTCAGCAAGATAGCAGGATACAAGATTAACATACAGAAGTCTGTTGCATTCTTTACACTAATAATGAAACATCAGAAAGGGAAAGTATAAAAAAAAAATCCATTTTAAAATTGCATCAAAAAATAAAATAAAATACTTAAGAATAAACCTGACCAAGGAGGTAAAACACTTACACGCTGAGAACTGCAAAACAATGATAAAGGAAACTGAAGATAATTTAAAGAAATGGAAAGCTACCTCATGTTCTTGGAATGGAAGAATTAGTGTTGTTAAGATGGCCATACCACACAAAATAATCTACAGATTGAATGCAATCCCTATCAAATTACCCAGGACATTCTTCACAGAACTAGAAGAAATAATCCTACAATTCATATGGAATCACAAAAGACCCAGAAATGCCAAAGCAATATTGAGGAAAAAGAACAAAGCTGGAGGCATAACCCTTCCAGACTTCAAACAATACGACAAAACTACAGTAATCAAAACAGCAAAGTACTAATGCAAAAACAGACATATGGATCAATGGAATAGAATAGAGAGCCCAGAAATAAACCCACAGACCTACAGTCAATAATCTTTGACAAAGGAGTCAAGAATATACAATGGAGAAAAGATAGTCTCTTCAGCAAGTGGTGTTAGGAAAGCTGGATAGCCATATGTCAATCAATGAAGTTAGAACACTCCCTCATATCATACACAAAAATAAACTCAAAATGGCTTAAAGACTTAACTATAAGACAGAACTCCATAAAACTCCTAGAAGAGAACATAGACAAAACATTCTCTGACATAAATCATAGCAATGTTTTCCTAGGTCAGTCTTCCAAAGGAATAGAAATAAAAGTAAAAATAAACAAATGGGACATAATCAAACTTACAAGCTTTTGCATAGCAAAGGAAACTGTAAACAAAATGAAAAGACAACCTATGGACTGGGGGGAAATACCTGCAAATGAGGTGACTGGCAAGGGCTTAATTTCCAAAATATACAACTATCTTTTACAACTCAATAACAACGACAATAACAACAACAAAAACCCAATCAAAAAATGCGCAGAAGACCTAAATAGACATTTCTCCAAAGAAGGTATACAGATAGCCAACAGGAACATGGAAAGATGCTCAACACTGCTAATGATTAGAGAGAGGCAAATCAAAATGACAATGAAGTTTTGTCAGAATGTCATTTAAAAATCCACAAACTATAAATGCTGGAGAGGGTGTGGAGAAAAGGGAACCTTCCTACACTGGTGGTGGGAATGTAATTTAGCACAGCCACTATGGAAAACAGTATGGAGGTTCCTTTAAAAACTAAAAATAGACTTACCATATGATCCAGCAATACCACTCCTGGGCACATACCCAAAGAAAACTCTATTTTGAAAACTCCAATCTTTATAGCAGCACTATTTACAACAGCCAACATAGAAGCAACCTAAATTTCCATCAGCAGATGAATGGATAAAGAAGATACACACACACACACACACACACACACACACACAAAATGGAATACTGCTCAGCCATTAAAATCAAATAATGCCACTTGCAGCAACATGGATGGACCTAGAGATTATCATACTAAGTGAAATAAGCCAGAGAAATACAAAAATGGAATCTAAAAATGATACAAATGAACTTGTTTACAAAACAGAAACAAGTTTCTGTTTTTTAAACAAACTCACAGACATGAAAAACAAACTTTCGGTTACCAAAGGGGAAAGGGGAGGAAGTGATAAATTAGACGTTTGGGATTAGCAGACACAAACTACTATATATATAAAACAGACAAACAACAAGGACCTACTGTATAGCACATATAGATTCAATATCTTGTAATAACCTATAATGGAAAAGAATATGAAAAAGAAAAAATATATATATACATATATGTATAACTGAATCACTATGCTGTACACCAGAAACTCATAGAACTATAACAGAAACAAAACAAAAAAGAAGAAGAAGAAAAAGAAAGAAAAGAAATATGATTGAGCACTCCCTGCTGAGGAGTATCAATGCTCCTCTTTGTGGAATATCGTTTGAAGAAGTATGAAGAAAAACCGACGCTAAATTTCCCTCCTCAAATTAATTCATACTTCAAACAGCTGCATAAAGTTCAATCAGATGCTTATTTAGTGAAATGAGAAGCCAGTGATCAAGACTGCTTGAAAAAGCTCTGTGATTAATTGTGTTTGGGTAACCATTAACTGTTTTTCAGTAATGACAGTTTAGAGTTCCTGGTCATTGATAACCCACAATAAAGATGAAGGCATATTCTTATCAGCAGTTCATTTCATGTAAGGAGAAATGCTACAAGACAGTTTACCTCTGTATGCAATGGTTAGAAAGTGACTTTATTCATAAATCAAGGTTAACACCAAAACCTCAGGGTATGGAAATCGACTTTTTGATGCATGATTACATTTTAATATACAAATATTCATTTCCTTTAGCATAGGACTATAAATGTAAGTATGGGTGTCAACCCAAATACTTCCATAAAACTAAAATCCAGATTGAGGGTCACTGGGAGAATGTAGCTGCATTTCAAAGTCAATGGTTACAGGAGTACAAAATGCATGTGCAGTAATATGAGAGATTAGGGAGATGATCTCCTATGGTTTAAAAAAAAAGTACTGCACAGGAGTTGAGAGTCTGAGGTTGGGTTCTAATTATATTTCTGACCAGTTAAATGTCTGTGGGCAAATCACTTAATTTCATAAGTCTTCAGTTTTACATGTGTAAAATCTAAGGACTGGATTAGATTATCACTGAAATCTTCTCTCAAGGTTTGATTCTATTGCTCTATGACCACTCTAAGCTTGTTGGTCTCAAAAACTTTTGACATTGTAACCCCAACATATGTAAACTTCTTTGTTTATAAATTATACCACTATACTAGAACAGGCACATGTCAACTGTATTAAAAATACAACCAAAATATTAAAAGAGCATGAGATAAAAATATTTTAAAGATAACTTATTGATACATTTACCAATTTACCAACAATTATTTTAGTGAGAGAAAAAATATTGATTATGCTTCCTTCTTTTTTAAACTCTTGGTTTAAAACATTGTGATATAGTAATCCAAAAAAGGTAATTCTCAGGCCATACATTTTTTCAATACTTAATCTTGGGGCTGATATAAACAAAAATGATACCTCACAAGGATATGGAGATCCAGATGGAAGAAATATATCACTGATTGAGTTTTTTAACACTCATTATTTTTCACTTTCATCCACTAGCAACACTAATAACATGAAGACTTTTGTTGAAATTTAGCTAATAATTTTCTCATAAGGTAATAATTACTTCACAATCAAACAGAAGATCCAAACCCAAATATATTAGAAGCTGCATTCAGCATAAAAGGACTGAACAGTACAAAGGACTGAACTGAATTAAAATTCTCAAACTGGATTAAAAAACAACATGGTGATGCTTCCATATGGCACACTTTAAATATGAGGACACACAAAAGTTGAAAGAAAAAGAAAGAATATACTATGGATACACTAATCAAAAGAAAGCTACTGTACTATACAAACACCAAAAATCTTGTTAATGTCAGAAATCTTGTTAATGATTTAGAGACATTTCATAATGATAAAATAGTTAATTCAACAGGAAGTTATAATAAACCTAAATGTATACACACCAAGTATCACAGCCTCTAAATACATAAAATGAAAATTGATATCACCAAAAAAGAGAAATACAAAATTCACAATCATAGCAGTGGATTTGAATAACATCCTGCAATAACAAATAAAATGAGAAAAAATAGTAAAGACATAGACTGAACAACATGATTACTAACAAACTTGACCTAACTGATATTAATGGAACTTGTACCCTTTTCAAGTGTACAGAGCTCATTTACCAAAACAGAACATATTCTGGGCCATAATGTAAGTCTCAACTATTTTCACGGATAAAAATCATAAAGAATTTGTTTTCTGTTGCTGGTGGAACTCAACTAGAAATCAATAACACAAAGAAAACTAGAAAAATCATCAAATGTTTAAATATTAAGTAACACACTGCTAAGTAGCCCATAGGTCAAAGACTAGGTAAAAATGGAAATTCTAAAATATTTTCAATTAAGTGTTAATGGAAATAAAACATATAAAAACATATGGGCTGAAGATAAAGTCAGGTTTAGAGGAAAATTTATTGACTTAAATACATATATTAGAAAAGAAGAAAGGTTGTAAATCAGTGCTCTAAGCATCTCTCCTAAGATTTAGAAAAAGTATAACAAATTAAACCCCCAAGAAGTAGAAGAAATGAAATAACAAAGAGCAGAAATCAATGATATTGAAAAGAAATGAATGATAGAGGAAATAATCAAAAGTTGATTATCTGAATAAATAAAATTAATAAATCCCTAACAATATAGATCAAGAAACAAAAAGATACAAATTACCAGTATCAATAATGAAAGAGGAGATATCACTTCAGGTCCTATAGGCATTATAGAGAGAATGGTTTATAAACAATTTTATGACAGTAAGTTAATATTTTCCAATTAAATGGGAAAATTCCTTGGAAAAGTTTACCAAAAATTACACAAGAAAAAAAGAGAAACAACTTAGTAGATTCATATCTCCTAAAGAAAACTGAATAAATTTTTTAAAGGCTCTAGAACCAGATGGCTTGAACAATGAATTTTTCAATCATTTAAGGAAGAAATAATATGAATCTTTAAAAAAACTTTACCAGAGGGAATTTAAAAAGAGAATAATCCCCAATTTGTTTTATGAGATCAATTTGTTTTTTCAGACCAAAGACAAAGGCACTATATGAAAAGAAAATTACAGGCAGGGCAATCTTTCTCATGAGTTTAGATGTCAAACTCTCAAACAAAATATTAGGAAATCTAATCCAGTAATTTATTAAAATAACATTAAAAACTTAGATTTACCCCAGAATATAGCAGGGATTTAGCATTTGAAATTCAATCTGAGCATTAGAAGAATAAAGGTGAAATAATATATAATCATCTCAACAAAAGCATAATAAGTAATTGATGAAATTCAACATCCATTCAAGATTAAAAGTCTTAGAAACCTAGAGACAGAAGGGAATTCTCTTAATTTGATAGAGTATCCACTAAAGACTTCATACTAATTGATGAAACACTGAGCACTTCACCTCTGAGACTGAGAGCAAGGATGTTCACTGTCATCATTTCCATTGAACATTGTACTGAAGTCCTAGCCTATGCAAGAAAGAATAAGAAATAAAAGGCTAAGGGGTAAAAAAGAATAAAACTATGATTATTTGCAAATGATGATTATATATAAGCAAAATCCAAAATCATCTACAGATAAACCATGAGCTAATAAGTAAATTTATCAAGGTCAGTAGATAAAAGATAACATACAAAATTCAACTGTATTTTGATACACTCACAAAAATTTAGAAAATAAAACTAGGAAAAAACTACCCTAGTTATAAAAGAAAAAAATGACACACTATTTCACCAAAATTAAATTACTTTGCTAATGAAAAGCCCTGTTAAGAAAAGCAGAAAGATAATCCACTGATTGTGAGAAAATATTAACAATAATAACTTCTGAAAGACGTATTGAGAATATATAAACACTACAAGCCAATAACAGAATGATATATAATCCAATTAAGAATGGGAAAAATATTGAATATACATTTGGGAATAAAACAGTCAGAAGCACATGAAAAGTTACTCAACATTATAGGTCATTAGGGAAATGCAAATTTAAGCCAGAATAGATACCACTTCACATCCACTAGAATGACTAAAATTAAAGCAAAACAAATGAACAAACATAACAAAACAGAAACAGATTCACAGATACAGAGAACAAACTGGTGGTTGCCAGAGGGGAGAGGAGTGGACAGATGGGCAAACAGGGACGGGATTAAAAGGTACAAACCTCCAGCTGTAAAACAAATGTTACAGGGATGAAATGTACAGCGTTGGGAATACAGTCAATAATATTGCAATAACTTTGGATGGTGATGATGGTTATTAATACTTATTTACCACAGTGACCATTTTGCAATGCATAAAAATATCAAATCACTATGTTATACATCTGAAATTAATATAACATAAGACAATTATGCCTCAATTAAAAACAGAGACTAACACAACCAAGAGTTGATGAGGATGTGCAGTAACTGAAACCCTCATCTAGTGCTGGTTTCAACCACTTTAGAAAACTATTTGGAAGTTTCTTATAAAGTTAAACAAATAACTATTGTATTACCCAGCAATTCTACTTCCAAATATTTACCCCGTATGTGTACACACACACACACACACACACACACACACACACAATCCTTGTACAATAATGGCTATAAAGCTTTATTCACAGTAGCCCAAAACTTTAAACAATTCAAAGTTACATTAACAAAAGAATGGATAAACTATGTACAATCATACAGTGGAATAATGCTCAGGAGTAAAAAGGGAATTACCAACACACACAACAATATGAATAAATCTCAAAAACATTACGTTGAATGAAAGAAACCTGACACAAAAGAGTATACAGTGTATGAGTACATTTACTTGAAGTCCAAGAATAAGCAAAACTAATATAGTGTGATAGAAATCAGAATCTCTGGGATGGGGGATGGAGGGATTGACCGGAATATGAGGGAAACTTCTGAGGTGATAGATGTTCTATATCGTGAATGAGTTACAAAGGTATTTACGTTTGTCAGAATTCATCAAACTGTACATTTAAGATCTCTGAATCTCATTGTATCTAAATCACACCTCAATTTTTAAAAAGTGATAAAAAAAATCATACAATCATCAAAGATGAATAAATATATAGGAATAAATCTATCAAAATGTTCAAGACTTATACCCAGAAAACTACTGCTGAGAGAAATTAAAGAAAACTTAAATATATACAGGAATAAACTATGTTTACAATATCATATATAGAAAGGACTGTAAAGTAGTGGGAAAGGATGAACTATCATATAAGTATTGCTGAACAATGTGAAAGAAGACATACATTAGAGTCAGTTTTAAGCAGCAAATTAAACAAACTGGAGATTGAAATAACTAAAATACTCAATAAAAATATTTTTCAAATTACTTTAAAATTCATCACTAACCTGATAGGAAAATAAAGGCATCAAAGTGAAGTGAAGAATACCGGGAAATAATCTAGTGCCAAGGCTATCTTTCACCTTAGTGGCTTTTGTTAACCCTTGAACTTCTGCTTTAACTATTGCATCAGGTGACTAGGATAGGAGAAAAAGTCCATGACCTGCTCAAAGTGAGAATGCTAAATCCAAAAACTATAAAACACAAAGAGGCATAAGATATGATGGGGTTCAGGACACACTCACAAAATATGGCACCTTGGCATATTGAATATTTCAAGCTGAACGAATATAAGAAATGGCAGGTACAAGATGGCTCTTCTTAACTTCTCCTGAGGCAGGTCATAAGATTCTTCCATGTGAGAGGTGCCCTCCAATATCTGATGGAAGGAAGCATCCTTATCTTCGAATACAGAGGGACACCAAGAGGTATCTGAATCAACAGGCCTTATCAGTTTACTACACTTAGCTCATACTCTTTTTTGTCCTATCACAATTTCCCACAATGCTCCACTCTTCTTCAAACCTAGCATTAAAACATTCAGATTTCACCACTCCTTCAGGTCTTCATTTCCTTATGAAGGCTCCCATATCATGTAAAACACATTAAATCAATGTTTACATTTTTCTCTTGTTAATCTGTCTTTTGTTACAAGAGCCACAGCCTAAAAAACTAAAAGGATAGAGGAAAAAGATATTTTTCCTCCTCTACAGATACCATGGTTGAAAACCATAAGAAACAACAAGCAGCAAAATAAATAAATAAACAAATAAATGAGTAGACAGTATGTCTGAATTATCAGATACAGAATATAAGTAACTATGTTTAATACATTTAATAAATTGGAAATGTGAAAAACAAGAGTAGAGATCAATCAGATTTGCCAAGAACCAAATAAAACTTTCAGAAATTAAAATGATTATAATAATTGAAAAATTAAAACTCAGCAGATGAGTCTTCATTGAAGAGGGAATTACTGAATGGGATAATAGATAGGAAGAAAGTATCCAGAGAAGTCTACCAAGACAAAGAAATGGAAAACATAAAAAAAAGATGTTAATAGCAATAAATAATAGACTACTAGTAGATTAAGTAATAGACTAATAGAGTAACTAATTGGAATTCCAGAACAAGATAACAGAATGGAGAAGAGTCAATAATCCACTTGGGAAAAAAAAAGAAACATGGTCCCTACCTCACACATATGCAAAAATGAAATCAAAGATGTATCATTAACTTAAACATAGCAGCTAAAACTATTACCCTTCTAAAAGTAAACACAGGAGAATATATTAATAATCTTGGAAAAGGCTAAGAGTTCTCAGCAAGAAGGTGAAAATCATTAATCTTAAAAGAAAAAATGATCATGTGGATTTCATTAAAATTAAAGACTGGCTCACCAAGAAACATCATTAAGGAAATGAAAAGGCAATCTACAGACTGGTAGAGAAAATTAACAATACTTTTTTCTGAAAAATGACTACTCAGAGTAACAAGTTACAAAGTATTCTTACAAATTAATGATAATAGGAAAAACAACTCAATAATAAATGAGCAAAAGACTTGAATACTTAATTTTAAAAAGATACATGAAAAGCCAACAAGCACATGCAAAGGTGTTCAACATCATTAATCATTAGAGAAGTGAAAATTGAAACCACTAGAAGACATCACTCGATATTTCTGTATGCCTATAACGAACAATATAACATCATGCATGGACGAGGATATGAAGCAACTGGAATGCCCATGCTTTGTTGGTGGGAGTATAAAATGTCACTGCTTTGGAAAACAGATATCCCTGATGGGTTATGTGCTGTACTTTTAACCTTCCACTATTCGGTTACACAGCCCCAAAACACCCCCTTTTGTTTAAGCTAGTCCAAGTTAGGTTTGTCTTGCTAGCAGCCAGTGACCTGTGGACAACACTAAAAGATAAGGAATACAGATTGTGCCACTGGTTATGTGTTGTATGCTGGGCAGTGTGGAACCAGGACCACTTAACCACAGGTCCTCAGTCAAGGGCTTGAAAATGAATGGTCCTGCTCAGATTCGCATCCACAAAGCCAGCAACCCTGAACAGTGGTCTAGATGTCATTTGTCGCTCCTTCCCTGGCTGAGCACTTCTGTTTTCTCACTACGATGCCCTTCTAATACAGACAATCTGGGTCAATCAATACGAATAGGTAAGAAAGAAGTGAGAAGAAAATGAGAAAAATCATGAAATAATAAATAGCAGTAATAAATATTAATTTGAAAGCCAACTTGGAGACTTGCATAACATACAGGCAGTCTACATGACCATAAATTAAATATTTCCAAAAACAAGTGAATTTTTGTTATTATGCAGAGTGGGGTCTTTAAGAAAATGCTAGCAGCAGTAGACAGAGGGCTATTTAAGTAAGATGTTAAGTAATATATTTGCATATTCTAAGAATTAGAGTAACTGGATCTTACATAAACTAGCAGAAACACACAATAACATTTTGAACTGGAGTTTATATTTTTAAAAATTTAAACCAATGCAGCAGTAAATGGAAAACCCATGAGGCATTAAGTTACTTTCAACTTTCCATTTACATATAAGCAACCTCAATCTACCAATGTAACTTCTGGGTATGGGTTCCTTCCGTTCCTCCTGAGCCCTGTATTTCTCTGGAGAAACTATTAGGTGGGATTTACATCCAGCTCAACATGATTTCTGCTGGAGGCATTCCTTCTTTAGTTCTTCACCTTGTGGGTCTTAGCTTACTCTAATACAGCCAAAATAACCAGTTCCTATTTTGCTTCATCATATTTTCCACCTGAACTTTTAACAAAGAGCAATGCATACCTGTGTCGTAATACACAATAAGTCTTTCGCTGTGATTGCCTAGAGTCTGTGGCTCAAACTCCACTTCCAGTTGCATGGACTCTCCTACATTAAGAGTTCCAACAGATGGCTCTACAGAGAAGGGCCTGCAATGCACATGGAGACACACCATCAGAACACATTGCTTACTAGTGTGAAGGGAAGGGGCAAGGAGACCGGAGCTCTAGGTCTGCCGTTAGCACAGATCCAACACCACAATTGAATGATTCAGAAGTAAAGTATATTTTCCCCCTAATGTGAAAGAACTTTAGTTTTAATATTAAAATAACAGTAGTAGTACAGCAAGTGTAAGGAAAACTTAAATAATGCATAATATTCTTATTTGTATCCTTGCCATTCAGCCATTCTTTTAACATTCATTGATAGATTCCAGTAAAAGACAGACTTATAACATGTACACAAATACTGTAATATGCAAAACAAGAGTACCTCTAAAGGGATAAGAATCAAGTTTCGTGAGAGTTCGGAGAAGATAGGGTTTTATAGTGGAAAACATATTCAGGTTCTAAAAGGAAAGTGATCATCCAGTCACATGAGGATAAGTTGAGGGCAGTTTAACAAAGGGCCTATTTAAAAGAGGGGAAGGGGTGTAGGGGAACTACAAGAGATGATGTAATTGCCCAAGGTTATTAACAGTAGAACTGTTACCACCTCTAGGCCCAAAGAGCCAAGGAGAAGGAGTGGTTTTGAAACCAACAGAATCCTAAGACACTAGGGATAAAAATAACCTAACCTCATATCCCTAGTCTAATTGCCCACTGGGACTTCCAGCAGGATAAACTCAGCCAGAAGCCAAAGGCATGGGAGCCTATTGACCTGTGCCAGCCTCCTGGGTGACAGTAAGCTGGAGAAGGGTGGAAAGCATTTGGAAAGGCAAGCTAGGGACATGTTCTGTGTCTTGAAAATGGAATTTGGGTACATAGACCTTATGTGGAGGTTGGGTGGATTTGGGAACAATAAAGAGTTGAGTTTACTGTCCTGGAAAGGAGTAGCAAGAGAGAAACTGGATCTGATCATAAAGTACCTTAAGTAACTTACAGAGCTGTTCCTTCTAAATAGGAAACCCAGCCTATTTAATTATTTTCATGGTCCATTTCAGTTCTTTAAATTGCTAGTTTTTCAAAGTAATGTGTTGGACAATGTATCTGGCAGGCTAAGCTGTTTCTGATTATTCACGTCTATCAAAAACAATTTTAGAGTCTTTGTCGCTTAAACCTTCGTTCCTTAAATCTTAGATAATGAACTTAATTTCAGAAAACCTAAGCTTTCTTCCATGAGGGTACAGAGCTGATGGCAAGGGTGGCACTTGGTGGTCCCTGAGAGCATCACTGCAGGACCTCCAACACTTCCTGCCATGGACAATGGTTTATTTTCTCTGGTGCCCTCTATTTGGATCGCCTTCTCCTTTCTCTTCTTTACTTTTTCATTCCTCTGTCTGTCCATTTCCCATACCTTCAGCACCAGTCCGCCAATAAACCCTAGGCATTGCTACAGGGGCACTGCGAGGTAGTAGTTACAAGCCTGGAACCAACTGAGTAAGTGCAAAACCCAGCTCTGCCATGACCTTAGGCAAGTCATTGAAGCTTCAGTCTCTTTATCTGTAAAATGAGGGTAATGATAGCATCCACTTCACAGGGTTACGGTGAGGATTAAAGGAGTTGATATAGGTAAAGTGCTTAGAATAATGTTTGTCACATAGGAAGTGCTAAACAAATGTTTATTATTATTTTTGTTATTGCTATTGTTATCTCCCTCCTTGGCAGCCTGTAGATGGAAAATGAGCCAGAGGATGATCCTGGGTATTTAGATGAGTTTAGGTGCTTATTATCAGCCCCTCAATCCTTCACATTGCTCTAGAGATGTTGTAAAACAAACAAAAAAACATACACAGGACCTAACATATCAATCTCTTGTTCAAATACCTCCAGTGGCTCCCATAATCTATGTAATAAAGTTCAAAGTCATAGACTTTCAAGGTCCCACACAATCAGCTCCCAACCAGTTTCGGCCTTCTCATTAAACAAATATATCTGTCCAAATATCCTAAACAACTGTCACATTCCACTTCAGGCTGGAGCGAGTCGGGTGGGAGGAGAGGGCTTTATTATCTTCACCCATAACCTTCCCAAGCACTGCACCTCCTCTCCCTTCCAACCAGACAGTGTCCCCTACCTAGACATTCCAGAACTGCTAGGGTGGAATAGGAACACTCACCATTTTCAATGTCATACTTCCAAAGTCACCTGTTTCAGCCCAGACTCGAAGTTACCTCTTAAATAGAATCTTCCCTGATTCTCCCTCTTATTCATAATATCTCTTTCCTCTCAGAGGCTATAACTTTATTTTTACTTCTTACTTCTGGTTCACCTTGTACTGTAATTACTTTTCATGCCTGTCTCTCAATAGCTAGACACTCTTGAGATGAAAGGAAAGAGAAAGCGAACAAAATTTCATGAGCACGTACTCTACGCTGGGTGCTGCACCAGGCACTTTACATATGTCAATTCTTTTAATCCTCAAAAAACCTTGAGAAAGTAGGTATTGTTATTTGCCTTTTAGACATGAGAAAACAGATGCTCCAAAAGGCCAGGCAACTGGCCCAATGTTACCCAACTAGGTAGTGGTAAAGCAGGGATGGGAGCCTGCCTTCAGGATCAAGTTCTTTCTGCCCACCCCAGACCACCCCTGAATATGGAAGCCACCTGGTTAGATTATTCATCTTTGTGTCTCTCACCACCTCATGCACAGCTCTTTACTCAGAGGAGCCTTTCAAAAGAGGTTGTCCAACTGAATTATCAACTTTTAAAGGGAAATAAAAAATATCTCTAATCTTTAACCTATATGACATCTTGGTGTAACAGAAAAGGAGTAGGCTTTTGATGGGAGATGAAGGTGAGTCTCACCATCTTTAAAGTTCTTTCTTTCGTTATGGAAGAATCTAAAGAATTGAGAACTGGGCCCAGTTTCATGGCTTTGGGAAAAACTGTAATATTTTCTTCTATCTCTGCTTCCTTGGTTCCTAGTATTTTTCTTCCTACACTGTGCTTTCATTTGCTTCTCAAACATCTCTTAGTAGCAAAAGAACAGTTTTGAAATGAATTGGATAGTATTAAATTATAGAATCTAAGCTAATTTTCTATGGGCAAAGGAACACTTTCAGGACCTCCACAAATCCTAATTTCATACAGCAGTAATAGATTCTTTCCTTTTGTGCTACTTGTTGGGTTTATATTAAACTAAACTTGTTCAGTCGTTAGAAAATCACCTGGGATAGCCACTGCTACTTAGAGCTGTCTGAGCTTCCTCAATAAATCAGATGTTAATTGGATAGAGTGTGTTAAATTCTGGTGCTTAAATATTGTCTATAATTTGATTTTGTATTTCATTTTCCTACAGGCAGACAGGCTGAAAAGGCTAGAGAATACCAAGTACCAGAAAATGCTCTTCCAAAGAGGTAAAAGGGTTCCTCCAGGGTATAAGGCTGGCTCTGTCTACCAAAATATTTGGTTTTCATATCATATCTTCATTACTACCAAATACATGATTAAGGAGGGAATTCAGGTTTGTGACAAATCAAGAGCCACAGGAAAGATTTTGAAATTTTATTTAATCCACTATAAATTGCTCTTAAGAACTGAAACTATTCTATCCAAATGATTCAGTATTTTAGCAGAAGACTAAATATTGGTTCTATTATACTAAATACTGAATATAGTATTAGTATTTTTCCTTCAGATAATCTTTCTTATTCCTAACTTGAGGTTTTAGATTTTGAAATTGCTTCTTAATCCTTTCTATTTCACCATCCAAAATTAATCATACTTTAATAGTCAAAGTTACTCTGGTACCTACTAGAGTTTTAGGTCAAATTTGTAATAAAGTTGAAGAGTAATTGTTTATGTTCTCTATATATTTTATAGCACACTGTGGCTCCTTTTATTAGTGTAAAAAACATTATGCCTCTTTTATAGTATTTGGAGCATGTTTTTTATTTTAAATTATTATAGAAGTTTATAGCTGTAGCTCTGCTGTTGTGATATACTGTTGGTTAGGCATCCTATAAACATTTATTGGGGACTTATTTATTCTAGACACTTTGCTAGATGCTGGGGACAGACAAATGAAAAGAGATATAATCCTTGCATTTGAGAAACTCACATTCTAATGGAAGCAACAGACACATAAAGGAAACTTAATTTTTTATAATTTATATGAACCTAGCCATTTATAAACTTAACTATTAATTAAATCATTGTTTTAAGGAAAAGAATATAATTTTTTAAACAATTTCCTGTGAGGTATTATTTCTAACTGTATAATGACTGTAAAAGCAGAAATACCAACAGACCCTGAATTTTTTACTCCAAATTCTCAAACTATATCCACTGCTCTACCATGTCTATTGACAAACATTTTGTCAGCCTCAGCACTTTCTGGGCAACACAATCACCTGTGCATTTTTAAGAATAGATACTCATCAGGGGATCCCACGAGAGATTCTGATTCAATACAACGTGACCACAAATTCAACTGCATCCTTTCTTGTTGTAGACACTAGGGTTCTCAGTTGCAAACAACAGAAACCAATTCTGGCTAACTTAGAAAAGGGATTTATTGAAAGGATTTGATGTAGCTCAGAGAACTGACATTATGGTTGGAAAACACATCTTGTGGAAAGAACATAAAACTAACATTTCCTGCAGAGTCTTAAACCAGAAAACAAAAATAAGCAGGAAATTGAATTGAAATACTTGGTTACACAGAAGATGAAAAAGATGAAAAGTCCAATTGTAATGGTGGGAAAGGTTGGAGAATGGTAACAGCAGTAAGCCCTTTCCACCACTGGGCTGGAGACAGAAGGAGAGGAAGAAGTGTTACCAGATCCTGGGGACCTGGCAGAAGCTGGAACCATGGTAGGTCTGTCAGAAAGGAGTTAGAACAAGAGAGCAGATGCAGTCACCTGCTGCGGACTCTGCTGAAATCAGAGAGGCAGTAGGAGAAATATTCTAGCTTCTTCCTGCTCTCCAGTCTCCTTCCAGTGCCCCTCACTGGTCAGACCCAGCTGGAATCCAGCAAGCTCAGGATGGCAGGGCGAACACAGCCTTACAGTGATACCTGAGCAAAGCCGGGGAAGGGCAAAGAATGAATCTGAAGGTAAACAAGGCCAGAGCCAGCCCATGTTTATTTTAATCCAGGTTTTGTTATTAACTTCCTAAAGGAACTTGAGTAAATCATTTCCCTTCTCAGACTTTACTTCTTTCGTCTGTAAAATGGGCGTGTTGGACTAGAGTTTCTAATGTCATTATGATTCCTGGCTAGTCCTTAAGTTAGCTCACCATTTTACCACAGAAGTGTTTCTATACTAGGAAAAGATGATTCACATTCATAGTTATAGGGAAGAGAAAAGTTTTAGATCTTTTCCTGTAACTTCACACTATTAAACCTGTGATTTTGTTTCACTTCACATGAATGTATTATGTAAGAAATTGCCATTTATGTATAGTTTTTAGGGTTAAGTTTACAGAACAGAGGATATGCTGCCTGCACCTATTTTTCCACCTTAGGTGGATTCGCTTTTTCATTGAAACAATACAATGTAACAGGAAGTTTTTAATGTGTGTTATTTTTTTTACTTAACATGCATGATGGTTGTGAAAGGCTGTTTTTTTAAATATCAAAAAAGACTGGTTCTTTCTAAATCATGGTGAGCCAGCTAAACAACCTGCTCCCTCTCCTTCAACCAAAATACATAAATCTCACCATGAAATGACAAACAAAGGTTGTATAACCACTTTGACAACATCAGGAGACACTGATTTTCAAAAGAACTTTCCCTCTGCCTCTGATGATTGATCTATCTAAAGTGGTTCAGAGTCCTGCTTCCACCTAGGCTGCAGAGAGCTAGAAAGAGTGTCTTCCCCATTCTAACAATGAAAAAAATCCAGATAAATAACAAATATCACAATTTTTCTCAAACCCATCAGAGAGTTTTGGTTGCAGGGCAAACAAGTGACCTGAAACCTAAAAATGGACAATCTCTGCCCCTAAGGAAGATGAGACATGTGCACTTGGTTTCACCTGTGGCAGACAGAACTTCCCTACAAGCAGAAGAGATGGTAAGAGAGGATGGACCAGAAGAAATAGCCAAAGAGATAATGGCTGAGATTTTCCAAAAATAATGAAAGATCCAGGAGGCTCAGAAAAACTCATGCAGGACTGAAAGCAAAACTAAATAAAAGCAAAAGAAAATCCTTGAAACAAAAAGCAAACAAAAACAAAACCCACACCTAGACACATCACATTCAAACTGCTAAAAACCAAATATAAAGACAAAATCTTGAAGGCAGCCCAAGAAAAAGACACAATTACAAACAGAGGAACAAAGATAGGAATTACAGCAGGCTTCTCACTAGAAAAATGTGAGCCAAAAGACAATGAAGTTACATCTTTAAAGTACTTTTTAAAATGTGTATATATAACTGTCACTTCAGATTCCATATTGTAGAGAAAATATCTTTCAAAATATGAAGGCAAAATATTTTTTTTTCAGCTAGACAAAAACTGAGAGAATTTCCATTAGATTTGTGCTACAAGAAATATTAAAGTAGTTTTTAAGCCAGGAAGAAATGATACCAGACAGAAACTTGGATCTGCGTGAAAAGGTTCAGATAGAGTGGTGCTCCTGGGACACATGGAAGAATAAACACAAATTCCCTTCTGAGGAATGCACCTCAACCTGTATTATGGCAGCCTGGCTACCTATAATGTGCCAGCCCAAGTAAACTCGAAAACCCATCAGAAAATACCTAGAAAGACTGGATAAAATATAACTTACATAAAATGTGTAGCTGAGCATGCAAAAAATAAAAAATAAAAAATAAGGCAAATCCACAGGATTCAAAAACAAAGAAGAAATAAGAACCAGAGCAATAAGCCTGAAATGTGGGTTTTAACAGCCCTGCTGGAGCAAGAGACAAGGCCTTGGGATGGTCAAGTTAGAGGACTGGTAACAAAATCCCCATGAAAACCTGGGAAATTTGAAGGGCTACCACAACATTCTCCCATTAGCACAAGGGAAAACGTCTATCTCGGTTTTGAAGGAGAGAATCTTTTTCTAGGGAATTCATAACTTTGGACATGTATCTTATGCAGATATGAGGCTTAGATATGCATGATCAGTCCAGGAACCATTATGCCAAGAAATTAACAGAAGGGTAGACTACACAATCTAACATTTGAAACCAAGCAGGAAAAAATGCTAATCCTTTCTGGAGAGATGTGTCCTTAAACTAGCAAAAGATTCCACAGATAAAGCGCTTCTGAAAATGAGCTCATGATACAGCACAATACATGCACTTAAAAAAAAAAAGTCATAGAAAAGAACTTGACCTTCCATCTCCTGTTTTCCCAAGCTGGCCATTCTTGTTATGATCTTGCTAATCAGCCAGTGTTTTTGTGTCCCATAACAATCATTCTTTCCCATCTTAGGTTGGTGAGGGCAAAGATTGTCCTATTATATTTATATTGTCCCATAGTGTGAACTATACTGTAGCTACCCCATAAATAATCCAATTAAAGTCAAACAACTTCACTTACTAGCTATGTGCTCTTGAGAAAGTTATATAACCTTTGTACTGCTCAGTTTTCTCATCTTCAAAGCCAGCAATAGCAGGCTGAGTCTCTCTCACATCTTATCACTCTGAACTCTTCTTCTGCTTCCCTCTTCTATTTTTAAAGATGTTTGTGACAGCACTGGACCTACCTAGATAATCCAGGATAATTCCCCCATTTTAAGGTCAGCTGATTAGCAACCTTAATTACATCTACAACCCTAATCCCCCTTTGTCATGTAACACTACATGTTCATAGGCTCTTGGGGATTAGGACATTTACATATTTGAGGAGACATTATTCTGTCCACCACACTGGCAGTAGCTCATTTGAAGAAACAATAAAAGAAGACACACTTACTATATAGCACTTGCTATATACCAGCAGTTATGTTTATTCATTCATTTATTCCTTACAACAACCTTATAAAGTGGCTACTATACTTTTCCCCATTTTTTCAGATGAGAAGACTGTGGGTGGCCCGAAAAGTGGGATTCTCCCCTAGAGCCTCCAGAAAAGAACACAACTCTGCCGACACTGGGATTTTAGCCCAATGAGGCTTCTGATCTATTGAAATGTCATATAATAAATCTGTGTTGCTTTAAACCATGAAGTTTGCAGTGATTTGTTACAATAGCAGCAGAAAACTAATACAGCCAGTCATAAAATTTCAGTCAAAATAAACATATTTATTAATAGATTCCCATGAGAGCCAATCTCTATGCTAAATAGGAAGACTCTTCTCTGGCATTTCAGAAAACCATCCACATCCAAACAGGTAACCTTGAATTTTGCTTTCCTCACGGGATGAAGAGGAAGTCTGCCCCACATCAGTGAGGTCTCCCAGCCTTGCAACTGAAGATTGTAATAAGCAGTTGTACCCTGACTGCTAGTCTAAGAAATGACTTGTGCTAACTAGATTTAGCTAAAATCAGTCAAAAACAAGAGCTGAAGGAATGCATACCTACAAGTTTTGATGTGAAACACAGCATCTTTGTTGCCAATGTTTCGTACCAGCAGAATCTTCTGAGTGCTGTATTTGACAGGGCAAGTAGAAAAATTCAGTTTGTCAGGAAAATCTAGGATAGCTCGTGCACCTCGAGCTTTGATGGGTATGATAAACTTTTCTCTTTCAGTAACACAGGTCAACATATGGGCATAATCCTACAAGAGAAGAGGACAATCATTATTTGTGGAAACACCAACATGATCAAGATAACTGCAAAAAATATGGTTGTATGCCAAGCATCTTGCAAAACAATTGAACATGTTCTATGAAACCTTCTCAAGACAATTAAACATGTACTTTCAATGAGATACTTTGTTCTGAGAGAAAGAGTACAGTTCAAGTATTAAAACCTACAAGCTAGTAAGGAAGCTAATGCTTCTTGTGTTTCCCAGATATCAGGGAGGTGGGATAGGGGATAGTCAAGGCACATGCTTCTTTAGATCAGAGGAGGTTCACACCAGTTCCCTCACGTCATCATTCTGAACCCTACCAACTTAATCCTTCATGCCCATGTGTTAGATTGATGGCTCCAATTAATGGTCTATGACCACACTCTTTGCAATATGAGTGTACAGCTTCTCCATCATGAGTGGAGTCTATTTCTTCACCCTGTGCTTTGACCAGTGGAATATGGCAGTGGTTATGCTATGCCAGTTCCAAGCTAAGGCCTCAAGAAGCTTTGGACATTTCCACTCTTGCTCTTGAAACCCAGCCATGTAAACAAGACTGGTCTGGCCTACTGATGAGAGCCCAGATGTCTCAGCCAGGACCATGCTAGACCAGCCTTCAGTCCCAGATATGTGAAAGAGCCCAATCAAGACAAGCTGAGTTGCCTACTCAACTTATCAGTGGGCCAGTCAAGACTAGCTGAACTGTAGTCTTGTGAGCCATAATAAATGTTTACTATTTTAAGCCATTGAATTTGGGAGTGGTCTGTTATTATACAATAATAGTAACTGATACATAGTCCACTTTAAACCTGACCTCTTATGCAAAGCTATTACCAACCATTCAAAATAAAAATGCTGAGGCCTGGGCATGTATCTTCCCCAGTCTTGAGTCATGGGCATCTATCTTCTTCAGTCTTCAGTCGAATGCAACAGAAATGCTGAATTAAGTCACCCTTTATGTCCTCTCATAAGATAGAAGAATGGAACTCTCACCCTCAATGCAACATCAATGCAACAAAGAAAAGGTGAAAAGTAAACCCTCACCCCCAAGTTAATTGTACAAGAAAAGCATTAACAGACCCCCAACAATAAGCCAGAAGCTCAGAAGTCACCGTGAAAGGAATTTGTTACTTAAACCACATTCATTTTCCTTCATTTTAAGTTTCTCCATCATTTTTGTGTGTATTTTGGCTGCGAGGCAATCTTGGTAAGTATAAAGTCCACTGGGAACTTAAGTTTCCTTTTGGCAATCACGCAGTAAATGGTTTTCAGGGGTGGAGGTTTTAAAAAAACTCTCTTTGGGCTTTAGGCATAGAGCAGGAATGGGAATGTCTGACATACTGATTGACATATAGACCTGACCATGAACTCAATTTCATGAACCCTATTGGACAAGTAGAAAGCAGCGGTATCCTCGGTTTGTTTATTCATCCAACCATGTTTATTAACTTTTCAGGTGCTAGGCACGGAGCTGGGTCAGGGAATATAACTGAGTAGAAAACACAGATGTAGACACTTCAAGCTTACACAGTGATGGAGGAGACAATGAACAGGTAAATAAAGCATATCTAATATACAATGTAACACACAAACAAACACATAAATAAATATAAACATAAAATAGCCAGGAAGGCTCCCACGACAGACCCTTTACACCTGCAGCCTCTCTGCCTCCCTGAACTCCAAACTCATACTCAGAGGCCCAATAAGCATCTCATTGGATGCAAACTGTCCTTGTCCCAAAGCAAAGTCCCTGACTAATGCTACTGCCTGCAATTGTGCATAAAGATGTCCTGCCAAAGGGGGGGAATGGGGCCTGAAATCCAGTCCACTCTGCTGGCTCCAGCCTCCACCAGCCCAGCATGGGAGCCTTTCTCATTTCCACAAAGGCTCCACAATGCCAACTGAAGTCCTGCTCAAGACCTTCCTTTCACCCTAAATCTGTTCCCTCTTTGCCTCCCCATCTTGGTACTGGCATCTCCATTCTTCCAGGGGCCTGGATTGAATACCCTGGAATGAAGCATCTTTGACTGCATTATTCCTCAATTTCTTAGTAAATCCTGTAGGACTGACCTTCAAAATACAGTCATACCATGTCACTTCTCACTACCTCCACCCTTCCACCCTGGTCCTGGCCACTCCAATCTTTATTATGCTAACTAGACTCTTTATTTCAACTTTTGCTCCCCTAAAGTCTATTTTCCACACAAGGGCCAGAGAGATCCAGTTGAAACATAAGTCAGCTCAGGAAGCTCTCAAAGTATCCCAAGCAAAGTGCTGGGGTGATGGTGAGTCTATGGCCTGGCGCCCCTGTCATTCCTCTGGCCATACCTCTCCCCTAACTGGCTCCTCTGCTCCAGCCACAGCTTCCTTGCTGCCCCTTGAGCATTCTAGAGATGCTTCCCCTTCAGAGCCTTCAAACACGATGTTTATTCTGTCCAGAACATGCTTCCCTCCACATCTCTCGCTCCCTCATCTCCTTCAGGACTTTGCACAATTTCCATGCTCTCCCTTAGACCTTCCCTGAAGGCCTTGTTTTGCACTTAACTCTCCCTCTCCTGTCCCATCACTCCCGAGCCCTTCATTTGCTTTAGTTTTCCCAAAGCCATCTTACATATTATCTATTTTACCTGTTTACCAAGTCTGTTGTATATCTCCCCCAAATATCTCCAAGTCAACAAGGATTCTGCCTCTTGCATTGACTTCACGTATCGAGTGCCTAGAACAGGGCTGGTACTTAGTAAATAGTTAACAAACGTTTGCTGAAGACAAGCAAATGAGTAACATTAACATTGAGTGATGAGAAATACAGCATGATAAGGGGATAGAGAGGGTTGGGAAAGGCCTCTATGAGGAGCTGACATTTCAGCAGAGACCTAAGTGAAGGGAGAAGTGAAGTCATGGGACAGTTAGTAATCTGGCTGAAGCATGACTCAGAGACTGTGGCCAAAGGGGAACAAGGTAAGGAGAGGTTAGAGATACAGCAAAGAGGTTGTAGGGGGCCAGATCACACCACACAGGATCTTGTAAGCCGCTGTGAGGACCTGAGGATGGCTGAAGACATTAATGATGCTGGAAGCTGATTGTGATGTACCTGATTTATGTTTTACAAGAACTACTAGCTGCTGTGTAGTCAATGAACTGTAAGGAAGCTAAAAAGAAAAAAACGATGGCTGGTTAGGAAGCCACTGCAGTGGTTCAGGCAAGAGATGACACTGACCTGGCCTAGTGTGGTAAATGCTTAGCCTAGTGCTTGATGGGCAGTAAGTACTCAAGACATGTTAGCTGTCATCACCCAAATGTATTAAATACAATGGCTTGTGTAAGGCACATTAAAAAACTCAATTTGTGTTTACTTTTGTTGTTAGGATAATAATAATAATCCTGGTAATAATGATAATAGAACAAGATAATTTCAGAGAACAATAAGGGCTTTGAAGAAAACAAAACATGGAAAAGTGATAACATAGGAAGGGGCTGCTTTAGATTAGAACAACCAAGGAGGCCTCCCTGAGGAGGTGACTTTTGGATGGAGACCTGAGTAGCTAAAGAATCCAGTCAGGTGAGGTCTAGGAATGCAGGATCCCTGGTAAATGCAGGTATGGTAAATGCAGGATTCCTGGTAAAGGCAGGATTCCTGGCAAGTGTAAAGGTCCTACGGTAGAAGCAAGTAATAAAAATTAATGGACCGTATTCATGAAATTGACTAAAATTGAGTTGTTGGACTCACCTGTTTAATTGATTCTGGTTTCTGCATAGTAAGGCCATGCTCAAAAATTATGATACTCAGACATGAGGAAATACAAATTACATGAAGCATACTTGATCCTAGAAAACCCCACAGAATTCAACAACAGCCTAATATGATTACATCAGAATCCTAAAGAGATGAGTACTGTTTTTGTTTTTTCTTAGGAGATCAAACCCAGCAAGCAAAGGTTTCGTTGGGAATTAGAAACTGGAAAGCTGCTGGCACATGTGGAAACTTAATATTAACTGAGGCTTTGAGAGACACAACAAAAGATGCTACTGAATCCAGAATGAGAGGTAACCCCCAAGTAATTTGTCTTATTTTATTCCATATTTACATATTCTCTTCCTTGAAGACAGCTGAAAATTGTTCAGGAGGCTAACTGAAATATTCACAGGGATGTTTTCAAAACTTTTCAAATTTTCAAATGAGGAAGATTTGAAGATTGATCAAAATTATATATTTTTTCATAGTCAATTCACACGCTCATAAAAGAATATGAAGAAATTCTTTAAACAACTCCTTAAAAATGTATTCCCATCTCTGAAGTTCTGTATTTAACATGGCGATATTAGATTATATAATATACAATTATCAATTGCTCTACTGACTTAAAATTAATTCAGCTTGGGAGGCTTTGTCAGCCTGCAAGCTAAGCAATTACTTCCGTTGATGGACTTCCTTCCACTGTAACTAAATGCAGAGCAACCAGGTCACCATTCAGAGCCAAAAGATTAATTCTGAGCTCTTTCCCCTCTACTGTGAGAGACTTAGCCATGAATTACTTTGTAACCTAAAATGTTATCCTAAATAACAATGCTCGCCAGATGAAATTGTCAATCCATTCCAATCCATTAGCCTTCCTTCTAACATGCCTATCCTCCAAACTAAAAAAAAAAAGGCAGCAAAATATGAAAATGGCAGATTTGACTCTGAGAAGTGAAAAGAATAAATCTTGATTTTTATATTAGCTCCATGATAGAAAGAAGACACAGCAATAATCCTGTCCTTTAAAGTCTCAGGTGAAGGAAAATGATGTCTTCTACTGCAGCAAATGACTCTCCAGGCATTCAAGGGCAAGCACAGCCGGTGTGGTTAAGCCCTTACAATCCTCCTTCTGCCTTTTTTCCACTCCTAAACTTGACGGTGGAATGGCTAACACAATAAAACCAGATTTGATTAGGACTCAGTGCATTCAATACTCAGTGTTCCTGAAAAATGTTATAAATTCCCTAACCAGTTAAAGTACTTATTTTACAGTATCTTCTCAATCTGAAATTCACCTCCAAAGGGGAAGAATCAGTTCTCAAGTCCTAATCAGTTTAAAAACAAGGCTGATCAGGTCTCTTGGGCCTTATCCTCTACCACTCTGACTCTTCATATGTTTTAGCTGGGGTCTCAGCTTCCTAGAGGCATCTACACTTCTCCATCTATTACAACAGATAAACAACAAAGTCCTAGTGTATAGCACAGGGAACTATATTCAACACCTTGTAACAGTTTATAATGAAAAAGAAGATGAAAAGGAATATATATATATAGATATATATATATCACTATACTGTACACCAGAAATTAACACAACATTGTAAAGTGACCATACTTCAATTAAAAAAAGGGAATGACCTCTGATCTTTGGCTGGCAGAGACTGGAGGACTTCCAAATTTGTTTTGACCATTTTTATCATTAGTATACAATGGTTGTGAGGTTATTTCATGATGCATGTACAAATCATCCACTTAAGGTAATTAATTTCCTCTTTAACTTTTTTTGCTTTCTAAGTTACCCTAGCTCTACCAATCCACCTATATCTATACCCATATATTCTGTCTTCATTACTCTCCTTTTATACCAGATATCAATCCTTCCTGTGTACCTTAGGATTTTCCTGAAGCATCAGTTTTCCCTCTTTACTGAACATTCACATATCAGCTTGTAACAATGCCTGAATAGCCTTATCTTAAATATTAAATAACCTACCCGCAATCCCAATATCCACCTGCAGGTACTGCCACATTTTCCCAATTATCCTTTACAGCAAAACTCCTCAGAGGTATTATATATACTCAATAGCACCACTTTCTTGATTTCCATTCTCTCTTCAATCCACCCCATCAGGCTTCTGTACCCAGCCTTCCATAGAAACTGTTCTCACCAAGGTCACTAATGATTTTACCAAATCCAATGGCAAATTCCACATCTTGTTTTATTCTACTTTTCATAGCTTTGGACACAGTTGACCTCTTCCTCTTTTCTGAAATACTTTATTCATCTGGACTCCAGAGCCATGCAGTCTCCTGATTTTCCTCCTCCTACTGCCCCTTCTTAGTGTTATCCTCTGTTGGCATCTCTGCCCTTCCCCAACCTGTTCTTTATTTACACTCGCTCTCAACATCACCTCCTCTATTCTTGGTACCATCTTTCTACTTATGATTTTAAAATATCTGTCTATAGCCCCAACATTTCCCTTTTATTGCAGACAATTGTGTCTAACTGCTTACTTGATATTTCCACTTGGATGTCTAAAGGGAAGTTCAAACTTAACATAAAAAACAGTTCCTGATTCCCTACTTTATATCCACCCAGCCTCACTAACCTACTTTTTTTCATTTTCCATATCTCAGTAAATGGAAGCACCACTTGGTCTGTTTCTGGCCAAAACGCTGTAAGAAACTAGACTCCTTTTTCTTCATATTCCTTTATCTAATTCATCAGCAAATCCTGACAGCTCTACCTTAAAAATACATATGCTTAGTCTACCTACTCCTTATCACCTTTGCTGTCACAAATCATCCTCATTTTTTGCCCAACTACTACAATAGGCTCTTGTCTGTGTATTCATCAGGGTTCAGTTCTGCTACGTAGAACAGGGAACAGACAAAATAAGAGCAACTTCAACTAAATAGAAGTTTATTCCTCTTCTGTAAAGAAGTCCAGAGGTGGGTGGGCCAGGTTTTATGGTGACTCAACAGTGTCCTCAGAAACCCAAATTCCTAAATTCCTGCACTACCATTTTAGCAGTGTCCAACTTCAGTGTCACCTGATGAAACAGTGACTCCTGGGATGCCAGCTATTTCTCACAGCCAAACTGCAGGCAGAAGGAGAAGGCAGTACAGAGCACCTCTCACTGTATCAGTTTTCGTCAAGTATCTGCATTGGAAGTCCTGCTCACTCTCACTGGCCAACACTTAAACACAAGCAGCTGCAAAGGAGGTTGGGGAAATGCAATCTTTTATTTCAGGCAGCACTGAATCCAATCAAAGTTAGTGATTCTCTTCCCAGTGAGGAAAGAGAAAATAGATGTCAAGGGTAGACAACCAGCCATCACACTCTAGTCTCTACACAGCTACCAGAGTGATCCTAAAAGGTGAGTCAGATGCTTCATTCCTAATCGAAACCCTCTCAAGTAGAGAAAGAAAAAGATCATTTATCCTATTTTTCCTCAAGATCCTTCCTCATCAGGTCATTACAAAAATAAAGCATAACAACAGATATTTTGTGCCTCTTGATGTGATGAATAGGAAGTACCACATCACTGAAGAATTCTGCCCATGCCTCGGCATCAAATCAAACATGAATCTAACCAAGCCTCTGGATCTAACTATCAGTCTACTGGAAACAGAGGTGACAGAGGATCATTCTATAGAACTTCGTAGGGAGGCACTCAGCATCATGTTAGGACCCTGATTTAAGCAAACCAACTTACAATGTATATTTTACTCAACTGGGGAGATCTGAATACTGACTACATATTTGATGATATTAAGGAGCTACTATCATTTTTTAGGTGTGATAATAGTATTGTGGTTACGTTAACTTTTAAAAAGGACCTTATCACTTAGAGGCAAATAATGAAGTATTTACAGATGAAATAAAATGACATGTGGGACTTGCTTAAAAATCCTCTGGGTCAGGGGGCAGGCCAGATGAAGCAAGACTGGTCAAGTGCTGATAGCTTGAAAACCTGGGTGGTGACACTTCACTATACCATCCTCTATACTCTTACATATGGGTGAAAGCTTCTATAGTGAAAACATTCTAAATAATTTATGGTAGCTTTCTATTCTGCTTTGGATGATTTCTAAGACCCTTCATGGTCTCACCTTCTGCAAAGCTTGTCTCCTATCACTTTTCCAGAGGTTTCCTTCGTTCCAGCCACACTGGCCTTCTTGCACTTCCCTGACCTGTTCCCAGACACATTTCTGCCACAGGACCTTTGTAATTGCTGTTCCCATCCTCAGGCAAGTATCTTTCCTCAGATATGGCTTCATTTAGTTCCCTGCTCAGATGTTACCTCAACAGAAAAGTCTTCCCTGACCTTCCTACTGAAAGGAAACAACCCCCATTCTCCATCACTCTCTGTTCTGTAGCATGTCAATACCTGACGTTATTGATGCTTGTTTGTTTGTTTGCTTGTTTATTCATTGTGGAACATAAGCTC